>NC_053399.1:74832471-75200804 GCF_905171765.1 Bufo bufo
AGAAATGTAAAATGATGGGGGGGCAAGAAATGGACATGAATCATGAGGGGCAGAAATGTGAAATGATGGGGAATGGGGGCGCCAAAATGTAGATTCGCTTGTGTTGACAAAAATCCTTGCACTGGCCCTGTCCCCTTCAGTCTCTACCCTATCTCCCATAAAACAGTACATTGCAAATGGACACTTAAGCAGTAAGAACGTGAACAAAAAGTCTCTCAATGTGAAGTCTTGGCAAAGGCAAACCCCTCTGAAGACACCCACCAAGCTCTCTCTCGCCCACAGACAGAGCTCAATCATTGCCTCTCCTATACTGTTGAATAATGGTCCCATCAGAAATATTAGAACCTAAACAATAAGCCGTTCACCCCACTAGCTAGGACACTTCAATCAACCCCATCTTCTGGGCTCTTTTATAAACTCTGCACTATTCAAGGCACAATAACCATTAACAAAAAACTGAAAATTGCTGTAATGGGTATGCGTCATTTTACACAATCAAAAAAATGTATGTGGGGGTAGGACGCTAAAACAAAATAATGAATATTTTATTAAATTGTCTTGTTAAAATATAGGGATATCTACCCAGTACTGCAAAAAAGCAGCAAATAAATCTTCACTAATTTATGGGACCACCCTCATAACGGCCACATAGATGGCAGTGGAGCCAACTCGGGATAAATAAAGGGTGGATCCCACAAACTGAAACCCACCAACAAATTATATTAGGATTGTTTGGTAGAGCAGACACTAGCGGATCGCGCGTGTCTCTTAAAGCTAATTATGTGAAAAACGAAGTGGTAGAAACCCTTTAAACATGCATTTCATCAGGAGCAACGTGCACCACAGGTGATAAAGCCCAAAGCCTCTGACATAGGGGTTTGACCGAGGCTATGAACACTAAGCAGCAGTAGGGTGACCTGCCTAACACTGAATTCCTCTAGTGTGAGGTACGGTGTTGTCACTATAATCTACTTTCCTGCCTAAGCTGACCACCTCTAGGTTGAGGCGCAGCAAGCTGGTGTGCAAACAAATCGGCGCTGTAATGGCCGCGAAGCGGCTCACAGAACGCTGAGATTTACAGGGAGAAACCCCGCCCCGCTAGACACGCCCCCCGCCTGCCAGCCAATCCGGCCAGGAGGCTCGGTGCAGGATTAACGAATCGCTGAGCAGCGGGAGGGACTACATCAGTCCCGGGGAAAGCGCAGACAATCTCCTGAACTCCAAACTGAATGTCCGAATGGGAAAGAAAGGTGATTTAAGCAATTTTGAGCGTGGCATGGTTGTTGGTGCCAGACGGGCCGGTCTGAGTATTTCACAATCTGCTCAGTTACTGGGATTTTCACGCACAACCATTTCTAGGGTTTACAAAGAATGGCGTGAAAAGGGAAAAACATCCAGTATGCGGCAGTCCTGTGGGCAAAAATGCCTTGTGGATGCTAGAGGTCAGAGGAGAATGGGCCGACTGATTCAAGCTGATAGAAGAGCAACGTTGACTAAAATAACCACTTGTTACAACCGAGGTATGCAGCAAAGCATTTGTGAAGCCACAACACGCACAACCTTGAGGCGGATGGGCTACAACAGCAGAAGACCCCACCGGGTGCCACTCATCTCCACTACAAATAGGAAAAAGAGGCTACAATTTGCATGAGCTCACCAAAATTGGACTGTTGAAGACTGGAAAAATGTTGCCTGGTCTGATGAGTCTCGATTTCTGTTGAGACATTCAAATGGTAGAGTCAGAATTTGGCGTAAACAGAATGAGAACATGTATCCATCCTCTGATGGCTACTTCCAGCAGGATAATGCACCATGTCACAAAGCTTGAATCATTTCAAATTGGTTTCTTGAACATGACAATGAGTTCACTGTACTAAAATGGCCCCCACAGTCACCAGATCTCAACCCAATAGAGCATCTTTGGGATGTGGTGGAACGGGAGCTTCGTGCCCTGGATGTGCATCCCTCAAATCTCCATCAACTGCAAGATGCTATCCTATCAATATGGGCCAACATTTCTAAAGAATGCTATCAGCACCTTGTTGAATCAATGCCACGTAGAATTAAGGCAGTTCTGAAGGCAAAAGGGTGTCCAACACCGTATTAGTATGGTGTTCCTAATAATTCTTTAGGTGAGTGTATATCTGATAGTACCCCTCAAATTAAATACATGAATGAACATAGAACTAATTCAAGCCAGTGTACATTCATATAAAGGAGACAAATGAGATGGCATCATTGAGGCCAGATGGTTTAATGGTATTCAAGGAAAAAATCCATCTCGCCTCTTTTTGTTGCAGGATGCGGTCACAATCACCGCCCCTGGATGACATCTTCACAGAATCAATCACCTGAAATTTGACCGATGATGTTTTTCCACTGTGAAAATCCGATACATGGCGCGCAAACGGGGTGTCTTTTAGGTTCGTAATGTCCAAAACATGTTCCCCAATGCATCGCCTGAGCTCCCTAATGGTTTTGCCAACATATTTGATGCCACAAACACATGTCATCAGGTAAATAACACCAACCGACTTGCAGTTGTAAAATGACCTGATAAAAAAGTTTTGTCTGAGGTGCTGCTGGCAAAACTCTTAGTCTTGTCTATAAATCCACAGAATTTACAAGATCCACAGGGAAACGTCCCTGTAAGCGGATTCCGCAACAAGACTGTGGTTTAGGGCTTGCATATAGACTGTGCGTCAACATGTCTCGTAAGTTGTTGCTACGCCGGTAAGTGACTGAGGATCTGGGTGGGATCATACTGCCAATATGTGTTCAACGAGGATTTGGCGTACAGCCTCATGGGCACTGTCATATGTGCCAATAATTCTGACAATGTTGTCACCAGTATCCCTCTTTTTGGGGGATAACAGAAGATCCCTGTTGGTAATTAATGAATGTTGGTACGCCTGTCTCAGGCATCGCTGGGGATAGCCGCGACGCTGAAACCTCTGCTGAAGATCTCTCGCAGCCACCCTGAAGTCACTTAGTAGAGAACAATTCCTCCTCACCCTTAAATATTGTCCTTTTGGGATCCCTCTTTTGAGGGCCAAAGGGTGCCCACTCTCCCATTTCAACAAGTTGTCCGTAGCCGTGGGCTTCCTAAAAACATTAGCACTGATACGACCACCGACGTCAAGTGAAATGGTGAGATCTAGGAAGGAAATGACGGTAGAATCAATCTCTGACGTAAAAAATAGCCCTAGTGTATTGATATTCAGGGCTGCAACAAACTCCTGGAACAAGACTCTGTCACCCCCCCACAGGACCAGCACATCATCGATGTATCTGATCCAGAGGGGGATGACAGATGTTAAGTGCTCCATATCCTCACAGAAGACCACCTCTCTTTCCCACCAGCCCAGGTAGAGGTTTGCAAAGGTCAGGGCACAGGGACTGCCCATTGCGACCCCCCTGAGCTGGTGGAAGATCCTCCCATCAAACAGAAACACATTGTGCTTGAGAATGAAACTCAACAGTTCCATGACAAAGGTGTTGTGGTTCCTACAGTGCTCACCTCTTTGCTGGAGGAACGTGAGGACCGCTCCACAGCCCAAATCATGGGGAATTGAGCTGTAGAGTGCCTCCACGTCCAAACTAGCCAAACAAGTATCCTTGTCACAATGGACACCATTCAAACGTCCCAGTACCTCCATGGTGTCCCTGACATGTGAGGGTAAACTGTTGACAAATGGGCGTAAAACAGTTTCCACGTATATGTACTGATATTGGCCATCAGGCAATTGGTCCCAAACACTATAGGCCTACCCTTTAGAGGCTCATACCCCTTGTGGACTTTGGGAAGGCAATAAAAGGCGGCTGTGACTGGGTGCGCAGGTAGGAGAAAAGCTAATTCAGTTCTATCAATAAGCTTTTGCTCTAGAGCTCTATTCAGATTACAGGACAATTCCGTCCTATAGACTAATGTAGGATCAGATGGGAGTTGTTCATATGTAAGTTTATCCTTGAGTACTCTCATGCACATATTGCGGTATCGCTCGCGCCCCAGGATCACAATGTTCCCGCCCTTATCTGAGGGTTTGATCACCAACTCCTTGTCCTGTTGGAGTGTCCAGAGAGCCTCTCTCTCCTGTTCATTCAGGATGTCCATGCTAAATGCATGAGAATCGATCTGACTTAGCTTACTGGAAACCACAGACACAAATGTGTCAATAGGAGTACAGTCACTGATGGGGGGCATTTTGGTAGATGGCAGTCTAAGGTTACTGAAGGGACCATCCCCTGGAACCCGTTGTCCCTCGGCAAACAGGTCAGCCAAAATTTGGACATCTGGCAGGTCCGACATCTCGATTCCTAGTTCTTCACATTTTCTACGGTCATGGGTGACAAAAAACTTGCGCCATTTTAGTTTGCGCGCAAACAAATTTAAATCTTTCACCTACCCGAAACAGTCAAACCTTCGCATAGGGACAAACGAGAGGCCCTTCTGTAAAACGTGGGTTTCCATAGCGGTAACAACACGAGAAGATAAGTTGATAATTTGTAACTCATCCTTCTTGGCAATGGCTGAGATGTTAGATGTCATTTGGGATGATTGGGGGGATATCATTGTTTGTTCCGTAGCAGGTATTGAGATACCGGGGCGGTATTGTCTAAAAAAAAACAACTGCTACTATAACCTCTACCCCCTCGTCCCCTTCTACCCTGACCCCTGTTTCTGCCACCATACGGTCTTCTAGTGGACTGGGGCCCTGTTCGCTTCACACCAGCAGGCTACGACTCGGGTTCACCCTCTGAAGATGAAACCTCTGTGTCTAACTCAAGGGCATCTGAGTGTTTGATACTGTAATCAAAGATTTTGCCCTCCTTGAAATCTCTGATGTCCCTGTTAAACAAGGAGTGTTTATTTTCTTTAAGCTGAGCTGTGTATTTTTCTATGGAGATTTGAAGGATTCTTTTGTTAAAATCAGTGTGACTACTGAATTTTTTTGTTGACTCAATCGCTTCCTTCAGTTAAACTCCACAGACGCCAGAACACTCCTTTCCTCCTCTAATAGGAGTTTCATTAATCTCAGAGATGAATCCACGGATTCTTTTTCCCACTTTTTGAGAAAATCCGTGGATCTGAGCCGAGCTGCTGGTGTGATGGGATTCCGAAGACCCCGAGGGACAATTTCGTTCCCAATGTAAGTATCCAAGGACTGTACCTCCCACCAGGATCTCACAAAATTTTTGTAAATCCTGGTGACCTGCTTGAAGGCAGAAGAGATGGTGATGGTCTGAGAGGAAAAAGATATTTCTCGTTCAGAGAAAACCTCACTAGTATCTACCCAGTACTGCAAAAAAAGCAGCAAATAATACCTGGTGTCTTACTGGGACCAGTTATCCACCTAGATAGTACCTTCACCCAGGTCACACACATAGGATCCTGTGGTGTCGTAACCCCCTAAGTGTTGTGTGGGTTTCAGTTTGTGGGATCCACCCTTTTTTTATCCCGAGTTGGCTCCACTGCCATCTATGGCGAGGGTGGTCCCATAAATTAGTGAAGATTTATTTGCTGCTTTTTTGCAGTACTGGGTAGATATCCCTATATTTTAACAAGACAATTTAATAAAATATTAGTTATTTTGTTTTAGCGTCCTACCCCCACATACATTTTTTTCACAATAACCATTAATCCTGAAAAATCCTTCCTATCCCACCTCTATTTACAACCAAACACCTCCTATTCTGAACAGATCGCTACCTATTTACAGAAGACTAGTCTATCTCCCATACCAGACTCTACGTTCTGAAATGAGACCAATAGCGGTAGAATGGAAATTGCTTCCCTTAAGATTCAGAAACGCCCAGGCCCCAATGGCTTTTCTGGGTTATATTATAAAAAGTTCTCCTCCATTCTTAATCCTTACCTAGCAGAATGTTGTAATGCAATGTAAGGCCCCTTTCACACTAGCGGCAAGGAACGCCGGCAGGCTGTTCCGGCGGGTGAACAGCCTGTCAGTTCAGATTTGTCCACTATAAAGGATTTCTGGACTATTCTCAATCTGGAGGGGCACACGATTGGGATGCCCCTTGTCCCCTTTATTGTTTATATTGGCGCTAGAACTCAAGGCGTTCTGTATTCATAGCAATATTGATATTAAAGGTCTGGAACTTGCATCCATCCACCATAAAATGTGAATGTTTGCGGATTACATTCTAAGGGCTCATTTAGACGGCAGTAGTGTTTTGTGGTCTGCAAATTGCGGATCCGCAAAACATAGATACCGTCTATGTATGTTCCGCATTTTGCAGACCGCGCATGTCCGGCACTATGATAGAAATGCCTATTCTTGTCCATGATTGCAGACAAGAATAGGACATGCTCTATCTTTTTGCGGGCCATGGAATGGGCCAAAATTGCGGAACGGATACGGACCCAATCATACGGTCGTCTGAATCATCTCATATTTCCCTCGCTAATCTGCTTTTAGAGTTGTCCAGGTTCAGGGCAGTCTCAGGCCTCACTACTAGGTTAGGGCTACACAGCAACATGTGTCACAGAAAAGTCACACATTTATTGTAATGGTAGTCTATGGTGTCACACTGCCACATGCTGATGCACAACTTGGATGGATTTTTGGCGACTGTCACAGTATGTCGCATGTTGCTGTGCGACACCATTGACTATCATTACAGGAGCAGTGTAGCCCTAGCCTTAATAATGCAGAATCGAAAGCATTCAATATCTCGCTCCCATAGTTGGAAGTTTCACGACTCTAATTTCCCATTCTGTTAACAGCCTCCTGCAATACACTTTACTCACACAATCAGCCACCGCTCCTCAGAAAGCTGAGACTTCTAGAAAGGTGGAGCGTCTACCACACATCTCGCATCGGGAGAGTTAACTCTCTAAAAATGTCTTTCTTGCCCGTATTATTATACTATTTAGAGCTCTGCCGATCGCAGTTCCAACATATTTCCTGAAAACCATACAACTGACGTCTCTTGGATTTGTTTGGTATAATTCTGTTCCACTTTATATAGACATACGGTAAACTTAGAGGAGGTCTCAGGGTACCGAATTATCAAAAATACCACCAAGCAGCTCCGATAGCTCAGTTAGGCCTCTTTCACACGGGCGAGATTTCCACACGGGTGCAATGCGTGAGGTGAATGCATTGCACCCGCACTGAATCCGGACCCATTCATTTCTATGGGGCTGTGCACACTCGCAGTGATTTTTACGCATCACTTGTGCGTTGCGTGAAAATCGCAGCATGCTCTACTTTGTGCATTTTTCACGTAACGCAGGCCCCATAGAAGTGAATGGGGCTGCGTGAAAATCGCAAGCATCCGCAAGCAAGTGCGGATGCGGTGCTATTTTCACGCACGGTTGCTAGGAGACGATCGGGATGGGGACCTGATCATTATTATTTTCCATTATAACATGGTTATAAGGGAAAATAATAGCATTCTTAATACAGAATGCATAGTACAATAGGGCTGGAGGGGTAAAAAAATTATAATTTAACTCACCTTAATCCACTTGTTCGCGCAGCCCGGCTTCTCTTCTATCTTCATATTTGCTGTGCAGTAGGAAAAGGACCTGTGGTGACGTCACTGCGCTCATCACATGGTCCGTCACATGATCCATCACCATGGTGATGGATCATGTAATGAACCATGTTATTAGAGCAGTGATGTCATCAAAGGTCCTTTACCCAGGTCCTGAAGAAAGAAGACAGAAGAGAAGCCGGGCTGCGCGAACAAGTGGATTAAGGTGAGTTAAAAAAAAATTTCTTTTTTTTTTAACCCCTCCAGCACTATTTTACTAAGCATTCTGTATTAAGAAGGCTATTATTTTCCCTTATAACTATGTTATAAGGGAAAATAATACAATCCACACAACACCTAACCCAAACCCGAACTTCTGTGAAGAAGTTCGGGCTTGGGTACCAAACATGCCGATTTTTCTCACACCCGTGCAAAACGCATTAAAATGTTTTGCACTCGCGCTGAAAAATTGCACATTTTCCTGCGACGCACCTGCATCTTTTCCGGCCCAAAACCATGAAGCCTGTGTGAAAGAGGCCTTAGTCCTCCGTCACTCCATCATAGATGCTCCTCGTTGGCTTTCCCTTGAAGCCTTGGAGACTGCTCCCCTGTCCATTGACTCTGTTCTATGGACTCCATCTGCCTCTCCACCCACTATTACTAATCCCATCCTTAACCCCTAAATGAAATTTTTAATTTTTTTATTTTCGTTTTTCATTCCCTGTCTTCCCAAAGCCATAACTTTTTTATTTTTCCATTCATATAACCGTATGAGGACGTGCTTTTTGCGGAACAAGTTGTACTTTATAATGGAACCTTTACGGTTGTATACAATGTAGTGGGAAACTTTTGTTTGTGGAGCTGTGTGGGGGCTAATTTTTTACAGGGTGGTATAGCACATTGATACCATTTTGTAGTGTGTATGACTTTTTGATCACTTTTTATTCAAATTTTTTTGTAGGAGCTGAAGCGACAAAAAACTGCGAATCATGACTTTTTTCTGTATAAAAATTATATGTAAACCACCAAATGCACTTATATCCCCACAACAATCAAGATTAAATAACACACCTGTGAACAAAGCCTTAGACTAAGGCCTCTTTCACACTGGCGTGTGCGCCCCGTGGCCTTGCTGCGACCCTCAAAATGCACGAGCACAGTCCGTGGGGCAGCCACAGCGGATCGCGGACCCATTCACTTGAATGGGTCCACGATCCGGCCATTCCTCAAAAAGATAGGACATGTTCTATCTTTTTGCGGAACGGAAGTACGGGACGAAACCCCACGGAAGCACTCCGTAGTGCTTCCGTAGGGTTCCGTTTCGCACCATTCCGCATCTCCGGATCTGTGGACCCATTCAAGTGAATGGGTCCGCATCCGTGATGCGGAATGCCCACGGAACGGAACCCGTGTATTGCGAATCCACAAATGCGGTCCGCAATACGGCAACGGGGAGCACACGCCAGTGTGAAAGAGGCTTAACAGAGGGGTTTTTCTGTAGGTTATGTGCAGTGCTGCCATTAGTGCAGATACCATCTTCTTTGACACTGCCATGGTGTAGACACTTCCGTTTTTGCATCACCTTAGCCTACAGATATAGGTTTCTATAATTCAGGTGGAGTTCGAATCATTTAGTCCATACCTTTGTACCATGCGATTAGTTATTCGGTATACATGGTCATTGACCTCTAAGGTTGGATCCTATAGGTTAAGTGTATATGACAAAGCATCATTATTTAGACCAGCATAGGGTTATTAAACTCACCTGATCTGTTCGGTCATCTGTTCGGTTAGCACAGTACATTATTGCCACTATGCAGTGTTTGTTATACCTGTATTATTGCCAGCATAAATTTTGCAAGGAGTGAACCTTTTATATTGTCGCAGAATTATCCTGTAATTGTATAAATCTATGCACAATCATGTATTTATACAATTTTAATCAATAAAGATTGAATTTAATATAATATATGTGTGTATGCATTTGGTGGTTTATTGGGTGTTGACACATATTATGTTAATGGTGTTTTTCTAATATCGGTGTTATTAAAAATTATATGTGTTATATCTCTGGGATCGCGTAGAAATATAGCAGCAGGATTTGTAGAGGAGAAGGGTCAGATCCTCCTTTTCTATACAAATTCCACAAACTGTTTTGATCCGCGCTCAGTGAACAGTTAGTACATAAAGATGGTGGCGTGTTTCTTCTCCTCACTGCTAGTCTTCCTTATTCACGGCTTAGGACTGCGTGCTGACTGCGGTGTCATGTGTGAACTATGCCCGTGAATGTGTGCACTTCCCGTGTCTGCATCTCCATGCAGTTCTTGTCACTAGTGCCGTGTAGGCTGGCTGCAAGCTCTCTCACGTACTGGCTGCAGGCTGACACCTGTGTATGCTGGTTGCTTGGGACTGCGTGCTGGCTGCGGTTTTGTGTGTCAACTTTGACCTGTGTTTGTGGCTTCCATGTCCATGTCTCTGTGGTTTTTGTTACTGGTGCCTTGCAGGCAGTAAAATGTCACATAAGAGGTTCTCCTGAAGCTCGGAGCATTACATTTTTTTGGTCCCTTTATGATTTTTTTTCTTCTCATTAGTGATTTCACTGAGCCTGATCCACATTCACACAGCGATGGCTGTACCCAATCAATTCCCGAAGTTATTACACAATTTCAAGTGACGTCGCAAAGTAATAACTTTGGCTTATCGGAGCCCATACATTCTAATACTGTATGGAGAGAGATGTAGTGCCCACTATCTGCTTGCGCAAAAAATAAAAATAAAAAATAAAAGAACTCGCTTCCTCCACTTGATGGCGCCGCTGTGAACACTCGCTGCACTGGAAGCTCATGACAGGACCTGCGTTCTTCCATTATGACGTTATACAGGTCCTGTCCTGAGCTTCCAGTGAGCAGCGAGTGTTCACAGCGGCGCCAGCAAATGGAGGAGGAGAGTTTTTTTTTTCTTTTAACACAAGCGGGGGAGAGGCGGGAGTTAAAGGCTGTACTAATGAGCGCTCCACAATGGAAGCATTCATTAGTAACAGTCCACATAGGAAAATACCGGCAATTATTATTGGCGGTAGAAAAAAATTACTGGCATCGGCAGGAGCACTTATTTACCAGCTTGGCTGGTCAGTTACTGGCCGGTTGGCAATCCTAGCCACATGTGAACATGCCATAAAGTGAGGACATTCCTCAGGGATTCCATATCATATAGCAGCCGCTATATCATCGCTTCTAGTGATGACATTTATGGATTTTACTAACAGCCGGGGACATTTTCTCTCCACAATCTACAGATTTTATACTAACGCTCTGTCGATGCCTCACCCACATCTCATCTTCTTATTCTTACAGATTGGCTGAAAATGGTCTACCAGACACTTCCTGCATCCAGTTGGCATCTGTAATAAGGAATAATCAGTCCCTAAAGAGACTTGACCTGTCTCGTAACCGTCTGTCTGGTCCTCACTTCAGTGACTTGATGGAGGCTCTGTCCAGTCCGGCCTGCAGGATAGAGGAATTACGGTGAGTAGAAGAGATGTGTACAGGACTGAGACATGTGGGGCACAAGTTATACATGGATTTTATTCTATTTTATGCTCCACATTAGTGTTGATCGAGCATGCTCGGCTGAACACCGCGTGTGCTCAAGCGCGATGCTCGAGTGCATTTAAATGTAATTTAGCATCTATTTCTGTTAAGTTTTTGCTGGCATTTGCACACCGAATTCCTTGTACAATAGAGGCAAGGACCTTATGCACTCAGCTATAAAGCTGAGTGCTAAACCATGTCAGAAAAACCTCATAGCAGTTTCTGATGTAGTGAGTATTCCTATTCAACAGAAGACTTTATTTATATTTCTGTGCAGGTTAACATGTAGCTGTATAGTATAGTAGTTAAGGTCCTTGCCTCCAATTTACAAGGTTCGGAGTTCTAATCCCTTCACAAACATTTATATATATATATATATATAGAAGAGAAAAGAAAAGAAGCAGCACTCAAAAAATAAATGCGGGTGCAAAAAGTCCTCCTTATGAGACCTGTGACCAAGGTCCAGATTGTAGACATACAGCAAAAACGAAGGCAGCACTCCAAGTTTGTGAAAAAAAGTGGAAGGTTTATTCACCCAACCAGCAGCAACGTTTCAGCTCTCTCTATGGAGCCTTTGTCCAGCTGAGTAACATGTGCATAATGGCATACATAAATAGTGGCAGTGATTAACATGATTACAAATCAATTCCAATGGTCATAAACATAAATAAGATGAATATAAAAATTTACAGTCATATAAAGAGTATAATTCATCCATACAACTAGTGTACATATAGTGACGAGTAGGCGCATACATAAAAATTCATAGTGTAATTCATAATGTGTACAATATGCCCCAATCTTGCATAATCAGTGATTATTGCAGAAGTGAACAAATATGTGAATAAATTAAAGAAATTACTTAAAAACCTTTGAATGGGTAAGAGGCTGAAGCAACATGGTGGAGACTGCTGGCGTCCGGAAACAGCAGCTGCGCATATGCCGCGCCGTATATTATCGCGAGACTTGTATCGAAACTGAGTGACGTTGCTGGCCATAACAAAGATGGCCACAATGGAAAAAATGGAGTAAGGGCGCATGCGCCACCAGGCGTTAACGCCCATCCAGCTTCACAGAGTACTAGTTGATAAGATATATACCGCATTTTCAGCAGAGAAGCCGATCCATAGATCGGGGGCCGGCGGTTCAATGCCGGTCACCGTCAGGACATCCGTCATGACAGGGGGGCGTGGTTCTCATACCAACTCCACCCCATCGTCCAGATATATCGGCGCATCCGCTCCAAAGCGCTCGTGCCTGTCATGTAGTAACCGATCCAAATCAGGGATCAGTCATAACAGACTGCAAGAGCGCAAGGATCCAATGCATCGGTAAACTTGCAATAACAAAGATATATGAAAAATTTATAAAAAAATGAGGATAACAGCAGGATTATCCAACCGTCCGTGTGGTGTGACCCCAGTCCCACTTACAGGGGCTAGAGCCACAGCAGACAGACAGGGACAATCACTTCACCATTCAGCATCGCAGATAAGTACAAGAATGTAAATGAGGATCGCCGACACAGTTCCTCCAGTCTTCACCCCAACTACCATTCATAGTATGAAGTCATAGTAAGATCCTGTATAAAACAGAGAAGATAAGGAGAAAACCAATTAGATAAATAGCACATGTTATTTTCCATAAACGTAATCAGAAAAAGAAAGGACATGCATAGTCAGCAGTCAGACTATCCTGAACTCCACATTTAAGCCCTGGGGTTTCAGGGTGCCCAAAGTATAGATCCAGTATAGTTCACGTTTTTTTAAAAGTTTGACACTTCGTTTTTGCTGTATGTATATATATATATATATATATATATAAGTTTTTAGCCATAATATATTTACATATATAATTATATATTTAGAATATATAATATATTATAATATATGTAAATATATTATGGCTAAAAACATCAGTAGTAGTTTCCCACATATTATGCATTCATATATCAGAAGTATGATTTTATATATATATATATATATATATATATATATATATATATATATAAAATGTAAAAAATGGCGGCACTGATGAAAAAAAAATAGTAGAATGGGTGCTATGTCCAGGGGTATGGCTCCTTACCCTATGTAATAATTAAATAAACGGACAGCACTCCCAGTAGAAAATACACTGTGGTTTATTCACCCATGTGGTGCAGTGAGGCAACGTTTCGTCTCATACAAAGAGCCTTTCTAAAGCTTGAGAAAGGCACTTTGTATGAGCCGAAACGTTGCCTCACTGTGCCACATGGGTGAAAATACCACCATGTATTTTCTACTGGGCTGGGAGTGCTGTCCGTTTCTTTGATTTTATATATATATATATATATATATATATATATAAATAGCAAACAAAAAAATTCCACAGCAGCACTAGTACAATAATGTGGGTGCAAAGTCCTCTAAGCCGCAGGCTCAACGGCTAATGGATTGATATAGACTGCTCAAAAAAATAAAGGGAACACAAAAATAACACATCCTAGATCTGAATATTTTTCTGAAATACTTTGTTCTTTACATAGTTGAATGTGCTGACAACAAAATCACACAAAAATGTAAAAATGGAAATCAAATTTTTCAACCCATGGAGGTCTGGATTTGGAGTCACACTCAAAATTAAAGTGGAAAAACACACTACAGGCTGATCCAACTTTGATGTAATGTCCTTAAAACAAGTCAAAATGAGGCTCAGTAGTGTGTGTGGCCTCCACGTGCCTGTATGACCTCCCTACAACGCCTGTGCATGCTCCTGATGAGGTGGCGGATGGTCTCCTGAGGGATCTCCTCCCAGACCTGGACTAAAGCATCTGCCAACTCCTGGATAGTCTGTGGTGCAACGTGACGTTGGTGGATAGAGCGAGACATGATGTCCCAGATGTGCTCAATTGGATTCAGGTCTGGGGAAAGGGCGGGCCAGTCCATAGCATCAATGCCTTCGTCTTGCAGGAACTGCTGACACACTCCAGCCACATGAGGTCTAGCATTGTCTTGCATTAGGAGGAACCCAGGGCCAACCGCACCAGCATATGGTCTCACAAGGGGTCTGAGGATCTCATCTCGGTACCTAATGGCAGTCAGGCTACCTCTGGCGAGCACATGGAGGGCTGTGCGGCCCTCCAAAGAAATGCCACCCCACACCATTACTGACCCAATGCCAAACCGGTCATTCTGGAGGATGTTGCAGGCAGCAGAACGTTCTCCACGGCGTCTCCAGACTCTGTCACGTCTGTCACATGTGCTCAGTGTGAACCTGCTTTCATCTGTGAAGAGCACAGGGCGCCAGTGGCGAATTTGCCAATCTTGGTGTTCTCTGGCAAATGCCAAACGTCCTGCACGGTGTTGGGCTGTAAGCACAACCCCCACCTGTGGACGTCGGGCCCTCATATCACCCTCATGGAGTCTGTTTCTGATCGTTTGAGCAGACACATGCACATTTGTTGCCTGCTGGAGGTCATTTTGCAGGGCTCTGGCAGTGCTCCTCCTGTTCCTCCTTGCACAAAGGCGGAGGTAGCGGTCCTGCTGCTGGGTTGTTGCCCTCCTACGGCCTCCTCCACGTCTCCTGATGTACTGGCCTGTCTCCTGGTAGCGCCTCCATGCTCTGGACACTACGCTGACAGACACAGCAAACCTTCTTGCCACAGCTCGCATTGATGTGCCATCCTGGATAAGCTGCACTACCTGAGCCACTCGTGTGGGTTATAGACTCCGTCTCATGCTACCACTAGAGTGAAAGCACCGCCAGCATTCAAAAGTGACCAAAACATCAGCCAGGAAGCATAGGAACTGAGAAGTGGTCTGTGGTCACCACCTGCAGAACCACTCCTTTATTGGAGGTGTCTTGCTAATTGCCTATAATTTCCACCTGTTGTCTATCCCATTTGCACAACAGCATGTGAAATTGATTGTCACTCAGTGTTGCTTCCTAAGTGGACAGTTTGATTTCACAGAAGTGTGATTGACTTGGAGTTACATTGTGTTGTTTAAGTGTTCCCTTTATTTTTTTGAGCAGTGTATATTCAAAAGATAAGGCAGCACTCCAAGGATAAAGTGAAAAATGATGGACCCTTTATTGGCAGAGGGGTAAATAAAGGGTCCATCGTTTTTCACTTTATCCTTGGAGTGCTGCCTCATCTTTTGAATATACATCTTTTGAAAAGGTGAGTTTTTTTTATTACACCCAACAGCAATGCAGCAATTCAGCTCTCTCAATAGGGCCTTTGGCTGTTGGGTGTAATAAAAAAATTCACCTTGGGTGTAATAAAAAATGACCGGAGTGCATTTTTCTGCATATATATATATACAGTCAGGTCCATAAATATTGGGACATCGACACAATTCTAACATTTTTGGCTCTATACACCACCACAATGGATTTCAAATAAAACTAACAAGATGTGCTTTAACTGCAGACTGTCAGCTTTAATTTGAGGGTATTTACATCCAAATCTGGTGAACGGTGTAGGAATTACAACAGTTTGCATATGTGCCTCCCACTTGTTAAGGGACCAAAAGTAATGGGACATAATAATAATCATAAATCAAACTTTCACTTTGTAATACTTGGTTGCAAATCCTTTGCAGTCAATTACAGCCTGAAGTCTGGATCACATAGACATCACCAGACGCTGGGTTTCATCCCTGGTGATGCTCTGCCAGGCATCTACTGCAACTGTCTTCAGTTCCTGCTTGTTATTGGGCCATTTTGCCTTCAGTTTTGTCTTCAGCAAGTGAAATGCATGCTCAATCGGATTCAGGTCAGGTGATTGACTTGGCCATTGCATAACATTCCACTTCTTTCCCTTAAAAAACTCTTTGGTTGCTTTTGCAGTATGCTTTAGGTCATTGTCCATATGCACTGTGAAGCGCCGTCCAATGAGTTCTGAAGCATTTGGCTGAATATGAGCAGATAATATTGCCCGAAACCCTTCAGATTTCATCCTGCTGCTTTTGTCAGCAGTCACATCATCAATAAATACAAGAGAACCAGTTCCATTGGCAGCCATACATGCCCACGCCATGACACTACCACCACCATGCTTCACTGATGAGGTGGTATGCTTAGGATCATGAGCAGTTCCTTTCCTTCTCCATACACTTCTCTTCCCATCACTCTGTAAAGTGGATCTTGGTCTCATCTGTCCATAGGATGTTGTTCCAGAACTGTGAAGCTTTTTTAGATGTCGTTTGGCAAACTCTAATCTGGCCTTCCTGTTTTTGAGGCTCACCAATGGTTTACATCTTGTGGTGAACCCTCTGTATTCACTCTGGTGAAGTCTTCTCTTGATTGTTGACTTTGACACACATACACCTACCTCCTGGAGAGTGTTTTTGATCTGGACAACTGTTGTGAAGGGTGTTTTCTTCACCAGGGAAATAATTCTTTGGTCATTCACCATAGTTGTTTTTCGCGGTCTTCCGGGTATTTTGGTGTTGCTGAGCTCACCGGTACGTTCCTTCTTTTTTTAAGAATGTTCCAAACAGTTGTTTTGGCCACACCTAATGTTTTGGCTATCTCTCTGATGGGTTTGTTTTGTTTTTTCCGCCTAATGATGGCTTGCTTCACTGATAGTGACAGCTCTATGGATCTCATCTTGAGAGTTGACAGCAACAGATTCCAAATGCAAATAGCGCACTTGAAATGACCTCTGAACCTTTTATTTGCTCATTGTAATTGGGGTTAATGAGGGAATAACACCCACATTGCTATGGAACAGCTGAGAATCCAATTGTCCCATTACTTTTGGTCCCTTAAAAAGTGGGAGGCACATATGCAAACTGTTGTAATTCCTACACCGTTCACCTGATGTGGATGTAAATACCCTCAAATTAAAGCTGACAGTCTGCAGTTAAAGCGCATCTTGTTTGTTTCATTTTAAATCCATTGTGGTGGTGTATAGAGCCAAAAATTTTAGAATTGTGTTGATGTCCCAATATTTATGGACCTGACTATATATATATATATATATATATATATATATATAAATTAAAAAAAAGGCAGCACATCCCAAAACTGGATGTGGGTGCACGGCCCACAGGGAAAAGCCAATCCCACAATTACAAGTGGAAAAAAGGGCAGCACTCCAGGAAATAAATGGCGACGTTTCGGCTCTGCACTAGAGCCTTTCTCAAGAAAAATAACAGGACATAGTGAACAATATATATACACCCAGAAATAATTACATCATATCATGTGACCAATACATTATCAGTGAATTAACTCTTTAGTGTCCAAATACAAAAGCTAAAAACATATCATAATCACAAATTTACATTATAGTTGTGATAAAATGCTGCTGTAGCTATTAGAACATGATTAGTGAAGTTATATATGACATATACAGATCCCTTATATAACCTCTAAACATCATATCTTTATATAACCAAAGTGCTGAAATAGTTAATAGTGTAAAGTGACATGTGCAAGTGATTAGTAATGCTGAGGAGAGATAACACGAACGCTGGGAAAACACTGATTCGATGAACCGCGATCCCGTGCATGCAGCAATGTCGGCCTTGGCGTGTACTAGATTTTACTGCGCATGCCCCGATTTGAGTATGAAGCATATACGTCATTGTGACGAAGGAGGCCCTCCTGGAGTATGCGCAAATCGGTCTCTCACTTCAAACGGCCATCTTGAACGAGGTCAATGACCACACGAGTCATGGCACAAATACCGGATTATCGCGCAGGTCCAGATCTCCTCAAAAGAGCCAATCTCATTCATATTTGCATTCACATGGGCTATACAATAACGGATCAAAGCTAGAGACAATTGTTCACCGTCAAGTGAACATTGTCATCACATAACACTGGGAAAGTCGAATGGACACCTGCATGTTCATACCGTTTCCATTACTATTATCCCTGTGGATCCTTACAGAGCCCAAGAGGGATCTCCTCCAAATCATGCAACATTCCATAAAGAGACATATCAGAGGGACATATCCATATTGTATTTACGCAATTCAGGGACATACAATATGTTACAGCATATATAAATCATGTATATTCAGAGGTCGCAGGGACATCAGACCAGTGTGTCGCCCAGATATCTTCATGCCAATAACCCATCAAGCATACCTAGGCAGAAAAAAAAGAAATCTTAGTATGTAGGTTATAGTAAACTAATAACAGTCCAAATACTAACAACCCAACACAAAAATGCATCAATAGTCAGACAGGAGCAGAAGGGGACCAAGGGCAAGCCACAATTCTACACAATCATCCCTACATTACATTCTACATTGAGACCCCTAGGTTTAAGGGAATTAAGTACATAGATCCACTCTAGTTCCTTCTTCTTCAACAGAGTTGATCTGTTACCTCCTCGTCTTGGTATAGGTACATGGTCAATTTTACAACATCTGAGGTCCCTTTCAGTGTGCTTCAATTCAAAAAAGTGTTTTGAGACCAGCAAGTCAGAGCGTTTTTTCCTAATCGATAATCTATGGTTGTTGAGACGTGTTTTTAAATCCGTAAAAGGTTTCTCCCACGTATAACAGTTTACATGGGCAAGTGAGGACATATACAACTTAACTTGAATTACAGGTTAAATGAAAACGTTTTGGATATTGTGTCCCTGTGTGGGGATGAAGAAAAAATTTCCCTTTCACTATGTAGCGACAGTTTACGCAACTAAGGCATGGGAAGCAGCCAAGTCCGGCCGAAGATAATGTAGTTTGTTTCAATGTTTTACTTGGACCAACATCAGCTCTTGCAAGTTGATCCCGCAAGCTTTTGGATCTACGGTATGAGATCACTGGTGGTGACTGAAATTCAGTAAATGATCTATGACAACCCTTTAATATGTTCCAATGTCTTTTAATAATTTTGGAAAGGTCTATACTGTGTTCCGTATATGTGGAGATAAATGGAATTCTCTTCATATTAGTGCAGGTCTGTTTTTTAGCTGTTATTGCATATTCCCTATCTTGAATCCTGTCCCTTTGTTGCTTCAGAAGTCTAAACGGATAACCACGATCCAGAAATGTGTTTCCACCATCACATTCAGAGTGCTGTCACTGAGGTGATCCGCTGTGCCCTAATAAATTGTGAGTAGGGTAGGGATTTAATCATAGACCTTGGGTGATTACTAGGGTTGAGCGAACCCGAACTGTAAAGTTCGGGTTCATACCGAACTTTAGGTTTTTTGGACCCCGGACCCGAACCCGAACATTTCCGGAAAAGTTCGGGTTCAGTGCTTTCTTGGCGCTTTTTGAAAGGCTGCACAGCAGACAATTAACAAGTGTCATACTACTTGCCCCAAGAGGCCATCACAGCCATGCCTACTAATGGCATGGCTGTGATTGGCCAGAGCAGCATGTGACCCAGGCTCTATATAAGCTGGAGTCACGTAGCGCTGCACGTCACTCTGCTGTTGCAAGTGTAGGGAGAGGATGCTGCTGGACTTGTGATTTCAGCGAGAGAATAGGAGAGAATCTAACTCAGCGATCTACATAGAAATAGTTGTGTGGGTGCAGGACACAATCGTTTTACCCTGCCCTGAGGCCATTGACCAAAAAAAAAAAACTTTTATAATTCTGTTAGTTAGGTGGGTGGCGGCGGCGGCCATTTTATGCAAGCTCAGTGCACCAGCACTGCATCTGAGCTTTTGGGACATTGCAAATCACAATTTTTTTTGGCATACTACAAAATTTGGATTAGTCAGTGTGCAATTTAAGGTAGAAATAAACCCATCATTTTCTGGGGTTTTAAAAACACACAATATTTTTCAAAAAACAGTATTTTCCAGATCTGCAAGTGTTAAATTCAAGTTTAATATATACAGCTTTCATATTCTGTTACCAAAAAATAACTTTTTTTGCAATCTACAACATCTGTATTAGTCAGTGTGCAATTTAAGGTAGAAATACATCCATCATTTCCAGTGATTTGAAAAACACACTTTTAAAAAAGAAACTGCATTTTCCATATCTGCAAGTGTTAAATTCAAGTTTAATAATATACAACTTTCATATTCTGTTACCAAAAAAAGACTTTTTGGGGAATCTACAACATCTGTATTAGTCAGTATGCAATTTAAGCTAGAAATACACCCATCATTTTCTGTGGTTTGAAAAACACACTTTTTTAACAAAAAACACTATTTTCAGGCCTTGCAGCATCAGCACGTGTAAAATTACAGGCTTAGGCTACTTTCACACTTGCGTTCAGAGCGGGTCCGTCTGGTGTCTGCACAGACGGATCCGCTCCTATAATGCAGACGTTTGGATCCGTTCAGAACGGATCAGTCTGCATTATAGTTTAGAAAACATTCTAAGTGTGAAAGTAGTTCAGACGGATCCGTCCAGACTTTACATTGAAAGTCAATGGGGGACGGATCCGTTTGAAAATTGAGCCATATTGTTTCAACTTCAAACGGATCCGTCCCTATTGACTTACATTGTAAGTCTGGACGGATCCGTTTGCATCCGCACGGCCAGACGGACACCCGAACGCTGCTTGCAGCGTTCGGGTGTCTGCTTGCTGAGCGGAGGCTGAACGCTGCAAGACTGATGCATTCTGAGCGGATCCGCATCCACTCAGAATGCATTGGAGCAGTACGGATGCGTTCGGGGCCGCTTGTGAGAGCCTTCAAACGGAGTTCACAAGCGGAGCCCCGAACGCTAGTGTGAAAGTAGCCTTATACAGGGAGTGCAGAATTATTAGGCAAGTTGTATTTTTGAGGATTCATTTTATTATTGAACAACAACCATGTTCTCAAAGAACCCAAAAAACTCATTAATATCAAAGCTGAATATTTTTGGAAGTAGTTTTTAGTTTGTTTTTAGTTTTAGCTATTTTAGGGGGATATCTGTGTGTGTAGGTGACTATTACTGTGCATAATTATTAGGCAACTTAACAAAAAACAAATATATACCCATTTCAATTTTTTTATTTTTACCAGTGAAACCAATATAACATCTCAACATTCACAAATATACATTTCTGACATTCAAAAACAAAACAAAAACAAATCAGTGACCAATATAGCCACCTTTCTTTGCAAGGACACTCAAAAGCCTGCCATCCATGGATTCTGTCAGTGTTTTGATCTGTTCACCATCAACATTGCGTGCAGCAGCAACCACAGCCTCCCAGACACTGTTCAGAGAGGTGTACTGTTTTCCCTCCTTGTAAATCTCACATTTGATGATGGACCACAGGTTCTCAATGGGGTTCAGATCAGGTGAACAAGGAGGCCAGGTCATTAGATTTTCTTCTTTTATACCCTTTCTTGCCAGCCACGCTGTGGAGTACTTGGACGCGTGTAATGGAGCATTGTCCTGCATGAAAATCATGTTTTTCTTGAAGGATGCAGACTTCTTCCTGTACCACTGCTTGAAGAAGGTGTCTTCCAGAAACTGGCAGTAGGACTGGGAGTTGAGCTTGACTCCATCCTCAACCCGAAAAGGCCCCACAAGCTCATCTTTGATGATACCAGCCCAAACCAGTACTCCACCTCCACCTTGCTGGCGTCTGAGTCGGACTGGAGCTCTCTGCCCTTTACCAATCCAGCCACGGGCCCATCCATCTGGCCCATCAAGACTCACTCTCATTTCATCAGTCCATAAAACCTTAGAAAAATCAGTCTTGAGATATTTCTTGGCCCAGTCTTGACGTTTCAGCTTGTGTGTCTTGTTCAGTCGTGGTCGCCTTTCAGCCTTTCTTACCTTGGCCATGTCTCTGAGTATTGCACACCTTGTGCTTTTGGGCACTCCAGTGATGTTGCAGCTCTGAAATATGGCCAAACTGGTGGCAAGTGGCATCTTGGCAGCTGCACGCTTGACTTTTCTCAGTTCATGGGCAGTTATTTTGCGCCTTGGTTTTTCCACACGCTTCTTGCGACCCTGTTGACTATTTTGAATGAAACGCTTGATTGTTCGATGATCACGCTTCAGAAGCTTTGCAATTTTAAGAGTGCTGCATCCCTCTGCAAGATATCTCACTATTTTTGACTTTTCTGAGCCTGTCAAGTCCTTCTTTTGACCCATTTTGCCAAAGGAAAGGAAGTTGCCTAATAATTATGCACACCTGATATAGGGTGTTGATGTCATTAGACCACACCCCTTCTCATTACAGAGATGCACATCACCTAATATGCTTAATTGGTAGTAGGCTTTCGAGCCTATACAGCTTGGAGTAAGACAACATGCATAAAGAGGATGATGTGGTCAAAATACTAATTTGCCTAATAATTCTGTACAGGGTGTATACTGCTGTCAAATTCAGTTGTTAAACAAACACTCGTTTGGGCACAAAAAATGTTGTTGGCAGCCTTTGATGCAGATGTCATTGTGAGATACACCCTTAATACATTTGGGTTACATTCAGAGATTTTAAATACCGCCATTTGGTGCACCAATATTGAATTCAGGCCTACACTGGTTCAGGCTAAATACAGGGGTTTGAATCAGGCATTTGAAATACCGCCATTTGAAATACAGCCATTTTGTGCAAATATATATTTACTTCAGGCCTACAGGGGTTCAGACCGTGTGAGATACTTCCTCTACATACAGGGGTTTGATTCAGGGATTTGAAATGCAGCCATTTTGTGCAAAGATATATTTACTTCAGGCCTACAGTGGTTCAGGCCCTGTGAGATACCCCCCCTACATACAGGGGTTTGAATCAGGCATTTGAAATACAGCCATTTGAAATACAGCCATTTTGGGCAAAGAAATAATTACTTTAGGCCTATACTGGTTCAGGCCCTGTGAGATACTCCCTTTACATACTGTCGTTCTATTCTACTATTAGTTAAACACCCATTTAGGGCAAGATCCTAAATTCAAAAAATATGAGGAGAGCGTCAAATAAGGGATGTAGCCCAGATCGTGATGCTGCTGGTGGAGCTCCTGTTGCAGGGAGAGGACGTGGTCGATCTGTGCCAGCTACACGCACAAGTGCAACCCCTTCCTCAGGTGAAAGTAGTCGACATAACCTGCAGCGGTATTTGGTCGGGCCTAATGCTGCTCTACGAATGGTGAGGCCTGAACAAGTACAGGCGATAGTAGATTGGGTTGCTGACAGTGGATCCAGTTCATTCACATTGTCTCCCACCCAGTCTCCTGCTGAAAGACCACAGTTGGCACCTGCATCCGATGTCCATCAGTCTTTCACCTCACCCCCTTCCAAATCAGCCAAGCAGTCTGAGCCCCAAGTCATGCAGCAGTCTCTTCTGCTTTTTGATGACCCTGTTAGCAGGGTTTCCCAGGCCATCCACTTAGCCCTGCCCCAGAAGTGGAAGAGATTGAGTGCACCGATGCCCAACCACTTATCTTACAAGATGAGTACATGGAAGGACCATCGCAGCACGTCTCGGATGATGACGAAACATAGGTGCCAACTGCTGGGGCTTTCGAAAGTGTGCAGACCGACAAGGAAGTCAGGGGTGAAGACTGGGTGGAAGATGATGTGGAGGACGATGATGTCCTCGACCCCACATGGAATCAAGGTCATGCGAGTGATCGATGTAGTTCGGAGGAAGAGGCGGTGGTCGCACAGAGCCACCAGCACAGCAGAAGAGGGAGCAGGGAGCAAAAGCGGAGCGGCCGTCCTCTAGACAGTACGTCTCCTACTGCCCACCGCAGCAAGGGACCGAGCACACCAAAGCCAGCTCCAAGGAGTTCCCTGGCGTGGCAGTTCTTCAGACAATGTGCTGACGACAAGACACGAGTGGTTTGCACGCTGTGCAATCAGAGCCTGAAGCGAGGCATAAACGTTCTCCACCTGAGCACAACCTGCATGACCAGGCATTTAAGTGCAAAGCACAAGCTGCAGTGGAGTAGACACCTCAAAAACCAAGAAAGATCTCTGGCTCCTCCTGCTTCCTCTTCTGCTGCAGTCGCGGCCTCTTCATCCACTTCTAGAGTTACAGTGCCACCTGCCAAACAGAGGATCTGCCAGCAACGCCAACACCTGGGTCACCAAGCATCTCCACAATGTCCCACGGAAGCGTTCAGCTCTCCATATCCCAAACGCTGGAGAGGAAGAGGAAGTAACGCCATCTGTGGCAAGGTGCACCTGACTACGGATACGTGGACCAGTAAGCACGGTCAGGGCCGTTATATCTCCATAACAGCACACTGAGTAAATGCAGTTGCGGCTTTGCCTGAGGCGGATAGCAGTTTGGCGCATGTGTAACATCCCAGAGTATGTCACTAAAAATCTGTCACCCTGCTATATCATGTTAAAGTGTCAATGTGTTAACATCTTGTGTAATATGACATTGCATTTGTATGGTATGTATTTCTATGCCTGTTTAATATGTATTTGGTGTAATTCTTGATGTACACCAGCAGGTGGCAGCAATATGTAGGCAGTTAGTATACCTAGACTGGGATATACCATTCCAGGCTAGCTTCCCCCTATCTGAGGAGGAGTGGAATGTTCCCACATCCTACTTCAGAGGGAGGAAAGAAAGTTCTAGGCAGTGTGAGCCACCCCCCTGCTGGGGTAGGCTGTGTTGATAGGAGCTCCCAGAAATAGGGACCCCAACCAAGGATAAAAGTCTCGGATGAGGCCCCAGATCAACTTTTCCAGCCTGAGTCCCTTACCTCAGCTGGTGGACAAAGAAAGCAGCCATCTTCAGAACTACCAGATCTCCAGGAAGAAACCACCATACCCTGCGAGCAGTCCTGTAAGTAAAGATCCCAATACAAGGAGAAGATAAGTACCTCCACAGTTAGTCAGACCCGTATCAAGCAGACCACAGACAGAGCAGAAGACAGATACCTGCCAGATCTATAGGCGTATGTACCAGATGCAGAATAGATATAAATTCCTGACACATATTGCCAAAACCTGCTGGGATCTTAGACTAAGACTGTATACATTGTATGGATCAAGAGCTGCATATGATAACTTCAAGTAAAGACAAGTTGGACCCTATTCTCTGTGTGGAATTCCATCATTCCTCCATTACTCCTATTGACAGCACTCAATTTTGTTGCATGTGAGCCAGGATACAGGAGTCCAGCCGTACTACAAGTAGGAGACACTGTTGACACAATACAGAGACATTATCCCCCTCTGGCATTCCTCACCTGGTACGTGTGCTCATTTCATCTTAAAGGGCCCTGCTATAGTATCTGCGCAAGCTGCAACTGGCGTCACAAACTTATACACACCTAAATCTGACCCACTGCATAGCAGCCCTATTGACCCAGTGTCCTGCTCATTGCATCAAGTGGCGTCACGAACAGGATCGGATTGTATTGTGTGTCCATCCCTAACAGCAGAACCGCATCTAATTGCACTAAAAAACAGACTTAAAAACCGCATGTTTCACAGTATAACAATCAGGGCTGAAGATTGTACAAAGATCGCTAAAAAGAGACTTTCTTACTTGTGTTGCTGTGCAAGAAAGCGCTGCACGTGCGCTACTGCATACAAGGAGTTAATTTGATATTGTGGAGATTCGCCATATTCGTTTCAAGATGGCGCTTCATCTTCATGCCACAGAACAAAGAAACGCCCTCTTAGGAGCTCGAAAATGCTGTCTACGCCCCCCAGAAGCGGGAAAATCTTGTAACACCCCCTCAAGAAAGGCGCGAAGATGTCGAATACGCCCCTTCAGCAGCGCGAAAAATAGAGAACGCCCTCCATGGACTTGTTACTGACCTGGCCAGAAGTGATAAAAGCTCCACCCTCTGTGCCCCTCCTTTAGTACTGGCGATCAGTGTATGCAGAGAAGCAGCAGGAATGGCGTACCCGCGTCCCAGGTGGAACCAGATGGCCATCGACGGAGAGGATGTCTACCCTGAAAAACCGCTGGAGATCCGAGTCTCCCAACTCATACAAAGACGTGGATCTTCAATCTTAGGTGCCATGCCGGAGGCTGTTGATACTTCCGCGCCCAAGAGCTCCGCAGTACCTACCCCATCTAGCATACCGGAGATGCCTGAGCGGACGACTGATGAAGTCCCGGTTCCTGCTATCGATGTTCCGGACCTGATGATCGAGTTCCAGGAGCCTGTGTATCCCTCCGCTCTCTCAGGAACCCCCGCGGAAGGCGACGTAGCCATACAGATAGATGTGGATGTCGTGCCTGCTCTCGCGGAGGACGCCGTTGACGTCACTGCATTAGCTGGAGAGAAGTCAGTGATCCAGATGGCGCCTGATTCCCGAGAGGACCAACAGAGGACACCGGAATCGGCCGCCCGGCCGCGACAGCAGGTAGGAGCAACCCCGCTCCCTGAGGCCCAGGCCCGGTCCGTGTCCGTCCCTCCGCCACATCCAGAGACCCCAATGCCGGTCATCAACCTCAGGCCCACCAAGCCACAACCGCCTACTGGTGCGGTGGAGGCGGCTGGAGATTCCACTCCACCACCCAGCTATAGCCAGTTAAGCAGCCTGAACCCTGAGGTCCCGCACAAGATTACAGCATTCGCCCAGACTGTGTGGGAATACAAGTCAGCTGTAGAGGAGAGGGTCAAACAGGTTATTGACAGCCCCCAATCTGGTGACCCCAAGCTGACTAGGAGGACTGGAACCGTTCTACGGTTCTCTGTAGAAAGAGGTGTGGGATTCCTCCAGGATAATCACTCTGGCACAGAGGTAGTTGTAGGTCGCCGGTCTGTAAAGAGACATTATCTGCCCCGAGAAAGGCACAACCTATATATCGGAGATCAGGTGGAATACACCCCCATGAGGTCCATGCAGGGACTGTTTGCTGCGGGAGTCACCCTGCTCCAGAAACCACTCTCTCCTGCGATCACACCAGAGACCTGGCAGGAGGATCCAGGCTCTGCGGCTAGGACCAGGTGCCTTCAGGAAACCCCAGATGGCCGACTGATCTTCAAGGAAAAGGCTCAACCAGCCCCTGCACCCTTGATTCCGGATTTGTCACCGCCACCAACCCTGAGGGTAGGACAGATCAATAATTCGGTCCTCACGTTCAACCCCAAGGTGCAGCCATGTTTCCTGCCTCCTTATATGCTGCCCTGGAAGCAGTCATCACAAACTGCTCCAAGCCTCCCTGAGCCTTTGCAGCCAGAGGTTCTGCCCCTTCCAGCATCGGCTGTGGATCCCGGTCTGCGACAAGCTACAGCCACATTCTCCAGGTTGGCTGTACAACCAATCCCTACTGTCACCGGTAGAGGGCGCTGGCGCACTACCACCAACACTACCCTCAGCTACCAGCAGAGGCAGGAATTACCTCTGATGCACTTTAGCAGTTCCAGTAGTGATGAGGAGCTGGATACCTATCTGTAAGGTGTCCCC
Source organism: Bufo bufo (assembly GCF_905171765.1). Classification (NCBI taxonomy): domain Eukaryota; kingdom Metazoa; phylum Chordata; class Amphibia; order Anura; family Bufonidae; genus Bufo; species Bufo bufo. The sequence continues at coordinate 74,859,798 of NC_053399.1, forward strand.
ACTAAAAGAAAAAAAAATCAACAATTGACATTGTTTGGGAGCCACGCAATGGACTGATTACCTGACGGGTGAGGACCTGTTTGGCATTGTTGTGTGTTTTAACCCTTTTTGTTCCAGGTTGCCAGTGTTTTGTCCTCATCCAGATGGTCATGTCAGTAAGGACTCCCCCCATCAGCACTTAACCCCTTACATCCAAGTTGAAAGTTTTATCCCCTTTCTCAGGTTACCTGATAGCCTGCTGCTATTTTATAACACTTTTAACCCTTTGGATTACAATTAACTTTTGCCCTGTGGATTGCAAAGAACTTTTATCAGATTCCAGAGGACTCTGCAACTTTAAGCACTTTCAGGAAAAAGGACTCATTGACATTTGCACTTATCAAATTTGCACTATTTTATAGAATGTTTGCAACATAAAAGCTTGCATATATTTGTCATGCTATTTAATAATTTATGTCATTGTAACCAGTTTACAAATGTTATGTAACGTTAAAGTAACCTGCCCATTGTGTGTATTATCCATCCTGGTGCCGCAATGTGAATTTATGTTTTGTCTACCATGATTGCACTTACCATTGCACTTAACAAAAATTGTAGCAACTTACTTAAGTGTGCCTTTTCACAGCTCTTGTTCTTTTCCCCCATTATACGGACTGTCATCATAAGGACGTTGTACACCAATGGCCTACACCCGGTGATATATACCCATAGGTACCCAGGGTAGGACCAAATGGTAAGTCCTGACAGGTCTAGTAACTTCACAGGTACCCCTGCTGCTTCGGGAATCGTTAGAAGCCCTAGGCTGCTCCTTCCCGCTTGTTTTATGTTCCGGATTGTTCCCATACGTAGGTGTCTCATTTCCAGGAGATCCATGGGAACGTACTGCCCTCCTGTGACATTGCCAGAAGACACGGAGACGATACATACCTCCTCTTCTGAGCTTTTGCCTAAGGTAAGGCGCCTCAAACCTTAGAGCCATATACTTAGCTTCCTCTTAGTCATCATAGTGATCGTGCTATAAGCCAAATTTCTTCAGGCTATGATGCAGGGAAGGGAATACAGGATAAAGCCACCCTTCTATTTGCGGGCTTTGCATTACACAATGGTGGGATTACGGAGTAAAGACACCCCCATGCTCTCTTTGATGTTCATGGCCAGAACATACAAAGTCAGTCAGCGATGCATGCTTTGTGCAGTTATAGGTTATCTGGTTATACCAAGATAAGGAAACTGTGTGTTGGACACCTTATGCTAGCGGGCAGGAACCTCGAGGAAACCGTTATGTGTTTTGTCTTTGTATGTCATTTTATGTATATTCATGCAGCACTTTGTATTGTATTGGGTACCCAGAGCTGATCTCTCACCTTCCTAAGCATACGCCGAGGACAGCTTATCTTAAAGTAAGCGGGTATGTAACATCCCAGAGTATGTCACTAAAACTCTTTCACCCTGCTATATCATGTTAAAGTGTCAATGTGTTAACATCCTGTGTAATATGACATTGCATTTGTTAGGTATGTATTTCTATGCCTGTTTAATATGTATTTGCTGTAATTCTTGATGTACACCAGCAGGTGGCAGCAATATGTAGGCAGTTAATATACCTAGACTGGGATATACCATTCCAGGCTAGCTTCTCCCTATCTGAGGAGGAGTGGAATGTTCCCACATCCTACTTCAGAGGGAGGAAAGAAAGTTCTAGGCAGTGTGAGCCACCCCCCTGCTGGGGTAGGCTGTGTTGATAGGAGCTCCCAGAAATAGGGACCCCAACCAAGGATCAAAGTCTCGGATGAGGCCCCAGATCAACTTTTCCAGCCTGAGTCCCTTACCTCAGCTGGTGGACAAAGAAAGCAGCCATCTTCAGAACTACCAGATCTCCAGGAAGAAACCACCATACCCTGCGAATTCCATCATTCCTCCATTACTCCTATTGACAGCACTCAATTTTGTTGCATGTGAGCCAGGATACAGGAGTCCAGCCGTACTACAGGTAGGAGACACCGTTGACACAATACAGAGACATTATCCCCCTCTGGCATTCCTCACCTTGTACGTGTGCTCATTTCATCTTAAAGGGCCCTGCTACAGTACCTGCGCAAGCTGCAACTGGCGTCACAAACTTATATACACCTAAATCTGACCCACTGCATAGCAGCCCCAATGACCCAGTGTCCTGCTCATTGCACATGTCCTTCCACCACCGAGGATTGCAGGACACTTCAGTTTGCCTACTTCTGCTTCCTCCTCCTACTCTACTTCCTCATCCTCTACCAGCTCCTCATCCGGTCAGCGTAACACCTTCACCACCAACTTCAGCACAGCCAGGGGTAAACGACAGCAGGCAGTTTTAAAACGTATCTGTTTGGGGGACAAACCCCACACCGCACAGGAGCTGTGGATGGGTCTTGAACAACAGACCGATGAGTGGTTTGTGCCAGTCAGCCTCAAGCTCGGCCTGGTGGTGTGCGATAATGGGTGAAATCTTGTAGCAGCTCTGGGACTAGCCGGTTTGACGCACATCCCTTCCTACCCTGCTGCTGCTCGCCTGTCAGCGCTGCAGCGTAACTTCGGCCTTCCCGCTCACCGCCTCATATGCGACATGCCCACCAGGTGGAACTCCACCTTGCACATGCTGGCCAGACTATGCGAGCAGCAGCAGGCGATAGTGGAGTTTCAGCTGCAGCACGCACGGGTGAGTCGCTCGGCCGAACAGCACCACTTCACCACCAATGACTCGGCCTCCATGCGAGACCTGTGTTCCTTGTTGCACTGTTTCGAGTACTCCACCAACATGGCCAGTGCCGATAACGCCATTCTCAGCGTTACTATCCCACTTCTATGCCTCCTTGAAAAACGCTCCTGGCGATGATGGAAGAGGATGTGGCACAGGAGGAGGAGGAGGAGGAGGAGGAAAAGGGATCATTTCGTAGGGTTTCCGGCCAGTCATTCCCAAGTGGCTCCGAGGGTGGGTTTCTGCACCCACAAACCCAAGGTACACAATTGTCCAGCCAGGGCACAGTTCAGTAGGATGACGAGGTGGAGGGTGAGGAGGAGGAGATGGAGGAGGAGGAACCATGTTCACGGCAGGGTGGCACCCAGACCAGCTCATGGCCATCACTGGTGCGTGGATGGGGGGATACAGAGGACACAGACGATACACCTCCCACAGAGGACAGCTTTTTGTTGCCTCTGGGCAGCTTGGCACACATGAGCGATTACATGCTGCAGTGTCTCCGCAACGACCGCCGAGTTGCCCACATTCTAACTTGTGCTCATTACTGGGTGGCCACGCCTCTGGATCCCCGTTACAAGGACAACGTACCGTCCTTAATTCCGTCACTGGAGCGTGATCATAAGATGCGCGAGTACAAGCACACGCTGGTAGACGTGCTGCATTCCCACCTGACAGCGGGGGCACAGTGGAAGCACAAGGCGAAGGCAGAGGAAGAGGTCGCCAACGCAGCTGGGGCACCGCCAGCACCTCAGAAGGCAGGGTTAGCATGGCCGAAATGTGGAAAAGCTTTGTCAGCACACCACAACAACCAGCACCACCAGCTGATATGGAACGTCTTAGCAGGACGCAGCATTTCACCAACATGGTGGAGCAGTATGTGTGCACACGCCTACACGTACTGAATGACTGGTCTGCCCCCTTCAACTTCTGGGTCTCCAAATTGGGCACATGGCCTGAGCTTGCCCTTTACGCCTTGGAGGTGCTGGCCTGCCCTGCAGCCAGTGTATTATCTGAACGTGTGTTTAGCACGGCAGGGGGCGTCATCACAGACAACCGCAGCCACCTGTCCACAGCCAATGTGGACAAGCTCACGTTCATTAAAATGAACCAGGCATGGATCCCTCAGGACTTGTCCGTACCTTGTCCAGAATACACATGTATACCTGCACTAACCAGCCATTGTTATACTGCAGCGCAATTGCTCAAGTTTGTATTTTGGATATTTCACACTCTTTTGGAGTGTACCTTAATTTTACAAAATTGAATTAAAACCAAAAACCTGTGTTGGCTATCTCGTCCTCCTCCACCGCCACTTCCACCTACTCAGCTACATCCACCGCCTCCTCAAACTCCTACTCCATATGGAACTCCACCTCATAAATCAAATTTTTATTTTTTTGTACATGTTTTATTTTATATCATTTCACTACTTTGTCATTTACATTTTCGGGTGAAATTCACAAATTTTTGGGTGTATAATACCACTGCTATACCTAGTAGACCGGTAAAAAAAAAAAATTGTCAGTTACATTTTATAGTGAAATTAACTAATTTTTGGGTGTATAGTACAACTGCTATACCTAGTAGACAGGTAAAAAAAATTAATAAATTGTCATTTACATTTTAGGGTGAAATTCACCAATTTTGGTGTGTATGTGCTATACCTAGTAGACCGGTAAAAAAAAAAAATTGGCAGTTACATTTTATGGTAAAATTAACAAATTTTTGGGTGTATAGTACCACTGCTATACCTAGTAGACAGGTTAAACAAAAAAAAAAATTGTCATTTACTTTTTCGGGTTAAATTAACCAATTTTTGGGTGTATAGTACCACTGCTATACCTAGTAGGCCGGTTAAAAAAAATATATTGGCAGTTACATTTTATGGTGAAATTCACCAATTTTGGTGTGTATAGTACCACTGCTATACCTAGTGGACCGGTAAAAAAAATTGTCAGTTACATTTTATGGTGAAATTAACAAATTTTTGGTTGTATATTATCACTGCTATACCTAGTAGACAGGTTTTGGTGTGTATAGTACCACTGCTATACCTAGTGGACCGGTAAAAATAAAAATTGTCAGTTACATTTTATGGTGAAATTAACAAATTTTTGGGTGTAATATACCCCTCCTCTACCTAGTTGACAGCTTAATAAATTTCAATAATTTTTCTGTTACATTCTTGGGTTGACATTATACAATTTTAGACGTGAATTTATGCAGCACGCCAGACCTGCAGGGTATTGCGAAGTGAGGTCACGGTTATGGGCAATCGAGGGTTGCTCACTGTTTGAAGGAGAACCCTGGGCAGGCATGCGGCAGTGAATGAGAGGTAGACACAAGTTCCTCTGGGGCACACTCCGTATGTAGGGACCAGGCCTGATGGTGGATGAGGTGCCCTGGATGTTACAGGTATTTTGAGTGCCTGAAGCAAGGTCCTTTTTGAGTTTCGTGACGTCAGTGCCTGTAACGGTGGCACACCGATTTATAGTAGTAATAAGTGAGGTACACAGGTGGTATAGTGAACCAAACGTTGCTTTACTTAAACAGTCCAACTTTGTACATCAAGATGGTAATGCAGTCCTTTATATCAAGTGCTTCACAAGCAGGCTTATTTCACAAGATGGCAGGTATTAATCATGCAAGATACTCAGAGGGTAAATCCAGAACACAGTCAGAATCAGGTTGTACCTTTCCTCAGAAATAGTGTACACTGTTCTTTTAGAACTCCTGTCTGGTTTCTTATCCCAAGGCCCGGATGCCTAAATGCTGGCTTAAATCCTTGGTGAATATATATCCTCCTCCCGTATTAATTCTTGCTTTGCTTTATAGTTCCTCTGCCTATTAGTTTACTTATCTTGGCTGGAAATATCCTTACTTGGCTTGAAGGTAAACTGCAGGTTTCTCCCAGGAGGTCCTGTCCTTCTACTGGGGTATCTCAACTGAGCTAATCCTAGCCTCAGGAGCTTCAGGTAGACGAAGTGACTCCTCTAGTCCCCTGGAATGCACTACCACTCCCCTGTCTGGGCCTACCTATATATATCTAGGGCTCTCTAGCTCCCTCTAATGTCTGGGATGTCTAACTACACCCTAACTAGGCCTGCTAAGCATTAACACAGGGGAACATTGCATACACATGACATTAAATGTAATAAGGCACATTAACCCTTGTGTAGTGCCCACCTTTACCCAGTGGGACACTACATAAACACCTGCTATGCATAGGTGACAGCAGGGGTCGAGTCGAGGTGAACGCATGGGAACGTCGTTCCTGCACTTTTTTCATTGCAGAAACGCCGTTCCCTTTCAGGGCAAAAGGACCAGGAGGAAGCGGTGAAGACTTTGTACTCACCGCCGCCTTCCTGGTCCTCGGCTGTCGGCTGTGAGGGCTGCGCACAGGAGCCAAGTGAGTCGCAGCAGTAGAAGAGGAGCATCTGCGTCCAGGAGCAGGAGAGGTAAGTGTAAGTGTTTTTTTTTTTTTCATATTTTATACTATAGACTGAATGGAGAGGCACTGACTGGAGGCTGGTGGAGGGGGCACTCGGGGCTGGTGGATGGGGCAGCACTGGGCGCTAGTGAATGGGGCCCTGGGGGCTGGTAAGAGGCACTGGGTGGCTAATGGAGAGGCTCTGGGGGCTGATATAAAGGACTAGGGGCTGATTAGAGGCACTAGGGGCAGATTAGAGGCACTGGGGGCTAATTAGAGACACTAGGGGCAGATTAGAGGCACTGGGGGCTGATTAGAGGCACTAGGGGCAGATTAGAGGCACTGGGGCTGATGAGATCTGCTGGGGGCTGATATAGAGGCACTGGGGGGCTGATGAGAGGTACTGGGGGCTGATGAGTGAGAGGCACTGGGGGCTAATGTAGAGGCACTGGGGGCTGATGAGATCTGCTGGGGGCTGATATAGAGGCACTGGGGGGCTGACGAGAGGTACTGGGGACTGATGAGAGGCACTGGGGCTAATATAGGGGCACTGGGGGCTGATGAGATCTGCTGGGGGCTGATATAGAGGCACTGGGGGGCTGATGAGAGGCACTGGGGGGCTGATGAGAGGTACTGGGGGGCTGATGAGAGGTACTGGGGGGCTGATGAGAGGTACTGGGGGGCTGATGAGAGGTACTGGGGGCTGATGAGAGGTACTGGGGGATGATGAGAGGTACTGGGGGGCTGATGAGAGGTACTGGGGGGCTGATGAGAGGTACTGGGGGGCTGATGAGAGGTACTGGGGGCTGATGAGAGGCACTGGGGGCTGATGAGAGGCACTGGGGGCTGATGAGAGGCACTGGGGGCTAATGTAGAGGCACTAAGGGCTAATGTAGAGGCACTAAGGGCTAATGTAGAGGCACTGGGAGGCTGATGGAGAGGCACTGGGGGCTGATGGAGAGGCACTGGGGGGCTGATGGAGAGGCACTGGGGGATGCTGAGAGGCATGGGGCTCTTATCTTAGGTCTGATTGGGGGGTCATTCATATTGGGTTCTGATCTGAGGTCTTATTGGGGTCTTATTAACATTGGGGGTCTGATTGGTGGTCTGACCTGAGGTGTAATGAAAAATATTTTTTTTCTTATTGTGCGGTGCCCACTTCCAGCCCTGAGCCCAACTGCCTAGAGCACTGATCCGGAGAAGCTTGGAGAAAAAAGGCCTCACAGTCCCACACTCCTTCTGCTCGGCCAAGCCTGTCAGCACCCCTGAGGCCAAGCCTGTCAGCACCCCTGAGGCTAAGCCAGCCAGCACCCCTGAGGTAAAACCAGCCAGCACCCCTGAGTCTTCAGAACTGTAAGTAAATTATATATAAGGGGAGTTTTTGTTTTGTTTTGATCACAATGTGTACATTTGGCTCAGTCCGCAGCGACACAAATTACAGCATGCTAGATTTTCTGTGCTTTTTGAATTTTTTCGCTACACGTAGCTTTCAAAAGCCCATTCACATGTATTGTATTTTAAAGGGGTTTTCCCATCTCAGACAATGGGGGCATATCGCTAGGATATGCCCCCATTGTCTGATAGGTGCGGGTCCCTATATATATTTGTTTATTTCATGTTAATTTTGCAGTTGTTTGTGTAAACTGGCACTAAATGTTGCACAGAATTTTCAGCGAAATATTATTATTATTTTTTTTTTTGGGGGGGGGGGGGTTGCAGTGGATCTTGGGTGTGTTCCCACACTTTTTTTCCCAGGACTTGACCCCTGGGTGACAGGGAATAAAATGTAATAAATTATTCAGTAATTAATGCGCACCACATCCTTTAATTCAATGCTTAAACTTTGAAAAGTCACACTTTTATGCTTTAATAATTTCTCCCATATTTCAACTCTAATTTTAAATTTGAAAAAATTAATCCTCCCTTGGATGTGGTCTCTCTTTCTAACGCTCCCTCTCTGGCCTGGAACCCTGATTCCCCGCCACCCGTGATCACCATGGTAGGTGCATAAAAGAACATCCAAAGTTGATAGAGCAGATATCAAATTGGATCGTGAGCATCACGGGGACGTGCGACATGGTGGGGCAGTAAGTGTGCACACGCCTAGACGAACTGAATGACAGGGGTCAGCCATTTTAGTGCTCAAAAGTTCGGGTCCCCATTGACTTCAATGGGGTTTGGGTTCGGGGTCAAGTTCGGGTCCCAAACTCACACTTTTTTCCGAAGTTCGGCCGAACCCGTCGAACCCAAACATCCAGGTGTCCGCTCAACTCTAGTGATTACTATTATAATCAAGACGAGAATTTCTATTAGTTGGTTTCGTAAATACCTCCGTGCATAGTTTACCATTAGAGAAAATAACCTTAGTATCCAAAAAAATCTCATTGTGAGAGTGCACTAATGTGAACTGTAGAGTGTCATCAATACTGTTAAGGCCTCTTTCACACTTGCGTTGTCCGGATCCGTCGTGCACTCCATTTGCCGGAGGTGCCCGCCGGATCCGTAACACCGCAAGTGAACTGAAAGCATTTGAAGACGGATCCGTCTTGAAAATGCGTTCAGTGTTACTATGGCACCCAGGACGCTATTAAAGTCCTGGCTGCCATAGTAGTAGTGGGGAGCGGGGGAGCAGTATACTTACAGTCCGTGCGGCTCCCGGAGCGCTCCAGAATGACGTCAGAGCGCCCCATGCGCATGGATGACGTGATCCATGCGATCACGTCATCCATGCGCGTGGGGCGCCCTGACGTCACTCTGAAGCGCCCCGGGAGCCGCACGGACGGTAAGTATACTGCTCCCCCGCTCCCCACTACACTTTACCATGATAAACAGGACTTTAGTGTCCTGGCAGCCATGGTAACCATTCAGAAAAAGCTAAATGTCGGATCCGGTAATGCGCCGAAACGACGTTTAGCTTAAGGCCGGATCCGGATTAATGCCTTTCAATGGGCATTAATTCCGGATCCGGCCTTGCGGCAAGTGTTCAGGATTTTTGACCGGAGCAAAAAGCACAGCATGCTGCGGTATTTTCTCCGGCTAAAAAAACGTTCCGTTCCGGAACTGAAGACATCCTGATGCATCCTGAACGGATTTCTCTCCATTCAGAATGCATGGGGATAATCCTGATCAGGATTCTTCCGGCATAGAGCCCCGACGACGGAACTTTATGCCGGAACACAACAACGCAAGTGTGAAAGAGCCCTAAGAGAGTCATGAAACTCCAATAATTGCGTCAGAGAACCGGTCCATATGAGGAAGATGTCGTCCACATAACGCCACTACGCCAGAACATGGCTGTAGTGGTGAGAAACATAGGCGACATCCTACTCATAGGTCCGCATGTATATATTAGCGTAAGTTGGGGCCACATTGGACCCCATCGCCACGCCTTGACGCTGCATCTAATACTGATCTTGGAACAAAAAGTAATTATGCCGCAACGTTAACGGTATATAAATCTATATATATATATATATATATATATATATATATATATATATATATACATTGGTTTTTTTTAATTACAAAAATAAAAAAAATATAAAATAAGTAAATTTAAAGGGCTTCTGTCACCCCACTAAACTCTTTTATTTTTTTTGTGTACTTATAATCCCTATCCTGCCATATTGCTATACATTATGTTATTAATAATTTTCGTTCAGTAGATTTAGCAAAATCACCGAAAGAGATGTCATCGGCCCAGGCGCACTGAGGGAGTGCTGAGGAGGCAAGCCTCCTTATCTCAGAGCGCCTGCGCCGAATCAACACAGGTGCGCGATTTTTGAAATGCTGACAGGGCCAGTCGGAGGAGGAGATCGCGGCTGGCCCTGTCAATCAACAAAAGGAGGATGCGGTTTTCTGCGGCTGCTACCAGCAAGTAGACGCCCTACTTGCTGGTAGAAAGGTAATTAGCATATCATAAAAGTAAGTTTTTTGCTAAATCTACTGAACGAAAATTATTAATAACATAATGTATGGCAATATGGCAGGATAGGGATTATAAGTACACACAAAAAAAAAAGAGTTTAGTGGGGTGACAGAAACCCTTTAATCTCTATTTCTGAAATGTTTCTGCCAAGATTCGAACTCACAACCTTGTAATTAGTGGCACGGACATTAACCACTACACTATACAGCTAACAAAACTTTAATTGTTGTGTTTAAATATTTTTCAAACTCAACTATTTCGCTAAAAGATACCAAATGCCCTTCGGGTATTTGTAAATCACGATGAAGTTGTTGGGCTTTCGCTAACAACACGGCGTCGTTCAAAGCGGTGTCACGGCGGGCGTGCTATCCTGGCCGACCTCCGCACATCGTCAGAGCGGGGCATGACAGTACCCCCCCTTCTACGGGTGACCTCCGGACACCCCGGACCAACCTTATCCGGATGGGACCTATGAAAAGCCCTCACCAGTCGGCTGGCGTTGACATCCAACGCCGGAACCCACATCCTCTCCTCAGGGCCGTATCCCCTCCAGTGCACCAGGTACTGAAGGGAACCCCGAAGAACTCTAGAGTCGAGAATCCTGGAGATCTCAAACTCCAAGTTTCCCTCGACTAGAACAGGAGGAGGAGGCGGCAATGGCGATGGTTCCACCGGTCTCACGTATTTTTTTAGTAAAGACCTGTGGAACACATCATGGATCCTCCAAGTCTGCGGAAGATCCAGCCGAAACGCTACAGGATTGATCACCGCAGAAATTTTATACGGACCAATAAATCTTGGACCCAGTTTTCAAGATGGCACTCTCAATTTGATATTCTTAGTGGACAACCACACCAGATCACCCACACACAGGTCCGGACCAGTCACACGTCTCTTGTCAGCCATTCGTTTATACCTCTCACCCATCTTCTCCAAATCCCCTTGAATCCTCCGCCAGATGGAGGATAAGGCAGAAGAGAATCTCTCCTCCTCTGGCATCCCAGAGGAACTAGTCCCAGAAAAGGTACCAAACTGAGGATGGAAACCGTTTGCGCCAAAAAATGGCGACTTACCCGTGGACTCCTGCCTACGGTTATTCAACGCAAACTCTGCTAAGGACAAGAATGAGGACCAGTCCTCCTGATTCTCAGCCACAAAGCACCTCAAGTAGGTCTCCAGGTTTTGATTAGTACGCTCCGTCTGACCATTCGACTGCGGATGAAAAGCCGAAGAGAATGAAAGTTGAATGCCAAGCCGAGAGCAGAACGCCCTCCAAAACCTGGAGACAAACTGCGTGCCCCTATCAGAGACCACATCCGAAGGAATACCATGCAATTTCACAATATTATCCACAAAAATCTGCGCAAGAGTCTTAGCGTTAGGCAGACTAGTTAGTGGTATAAAGTGAGCCATTTTACTGAAACGGTCAACTACCACCAAAATCACTGTTCTCCCGGAGGAACTCGGCAGATCCGTAATAAAGTCCATAGACAAATGCGTCCAAGGATGAGACGGAATCGACAATGGAAGAAGTGAACCAGCCGGTCGAGTATAAGCAACTTTTGACCGAGCGCAGGTTTCACAAGCTGTCACGAAATTCTCAATGCTCTTACGTAACCCTGGCCACCAGAACCTCCGGGATACTAGATCACAGGTGGACTTACCACCAGGATGTCCAGCGAGGACAGTATCGTGATGTTCCTTCAACACCTTATATCGCAGGCCCTCAGGAACAATCAAACTCCCTGGGGGACAAGAACCAGGAGCCCCCTCCTGGGCTCCCAACACCTCCATCTCCAATTCAGGGTACAGAGCGGAGACCACCACCCCATCCGCTAAAATCGGAGCAGGATCCTCTGAATCACATCCCCCAGGAAAACTGCGAGACAATGCATCTGCCTTGACGTTTTTAACCCCTGGGTGAAAAGTAACCACAAAATTGAACCTGGTAAAGAACAGTGACCATCTAGCTTGTCTAGGATTCAGACGCTTGGCAGATTGCAGGTAAGCCAAATTCTTATGATCCGTATATACCGTAACGGGATTAGACACCCCCTCCAACCAGTGACGCCATTCCTCAAAGGCCAATTTGATGGCCAGCAATTCCCTATCTCCTACATCATAATTCCTCTCGGCGACCGAGAGCTTCTTTGAAAAAAAAGCACACGGAACCCATTTGCCAGGAGATGAACCCTGCGACAGCACTGCTCCAACCCCCACTTCTGATGCATCAACCTCCACCACCAATGGCTGAGACACAATTCGGGCTGCACCAGAATGGGAGCAGACGCAAAACATTCCTTAAAAGCCGAAAAGGCTCATATGCCTCATCCGACCAGAGACGTCGGCGCCCTTCTTAGTCATATCGGTCAGAGGTTTTACAATGGTAGAATAGTTCAAGATAAATTTTCTATAATAATTAGTAAACCTCAAAAACCGCATCAAAGCTTTCTGATTCTCCGGTCGGTCACATTCCAGAACCGCCCGGACCTTTTCGGTGTCCATACGAAAACCAGAGTCAGAAAGCAGATATCCCAGAAACGGAAGCTCCTGCACAGAAAACACACATTTCTCCAATTTGGCATATCATTTATTCTCCCGAAGGATCGACAAAACCTGTCTCACGTGATCCTGATGGGTCTTCAGATCAGGAAAGTAAATTAGAATGTCATCCAAGTAAACTACCACGAACCTCCCCACAAAATGATGGAAAATGTCATTGACGAATCGCTGAAATACCGCTGGCGCGTTAGTTAACCCAAAAGGCATAACCAGATTCTCAAAATGACCCTCGTGCGTGTTGAAGGCCGTTTTCCACTTATCCCCTTCCTTGATTCTGATCAGATTGTAGGCCCCTCTTAAATCCAACTTGGAGAACACCTTGGCTCCAACAATCTGATCAAAAAGATTGGTGATCAAAGGAAGGGGATATGGATCACGGACCGTAATACGGTTCAATTCCCGGAAATCCAAACAAGGTCTCAGCGATCCATCCTTTTTCTTTGCAAAGAATAAACCAACTGCAACTGGAGACTTAGATGGCCTAATATGACCTTTTGCCAAACTCTCAGCAATAAACTTCCGTATGACCTCTCTTTCAGGTTGAGAAAGATTGTAAAGCCTAGACTTTGGCAACTTAGCCCCTGGGATGAGATTAACTGGACAATCATAGTCACGATGAGGGGGCAATTCCTGAGCCCCACCCTCCGAAAAGACATCCGCAGAATCTGAGAGATACTGAGGTAAAGCCGTAGTAGACACACCAGAGGTAGATGTGCCAAGACAATTGTCCGAACAAAATTCACTCCAACCAATGATCTGTCTTGCTTGCCAATCTATAATTGGGTTATGTTTTGTCAACCACGGTAAACCTAAGACTATAGGAGCGGGCAAGTCCTTCATGACAAAACAAGACATGATCTCAACATGTGAATCACCCACCCTTAACTGAATACCATGAGCAATATGAGTGAGACTCCTTTGAGAAAGAGGGGAAGAATCAATTGCGAAAACCGGAATCTCTCTTTCTAAAGTGCAAGTACTTAGACACAGATTTTGAAGAAAAAGAAAATCAATAAGGTTTACCCCAGCACCACAGTCAATGAATACTTCAACAAAAAAAATTCTTGAGTCTAACGCCACCATAGCTGGAAGGAGAAAACGAGTATTACAGGGAGCTTGCATACCTGCTTGCTCCACTACCCCATTCACACTACCAAGAGTCAGGGATGTGTTTTTTTTTTTTTAAGTAAACCTCTTTGTGATTCTTTCTTATCAACATGCGGTTTAACAAAAGGACAAGCAAAAATAAAATGACCACTTTTTCCACAGTAATAACATAGTTTATGCAATCTCCTAAAGTTCCTACTACCAGAACGGATAGATACCTGACCCAGCTGCATGGGTTCTTCCCCTACCCCAGAGTTACATGTCATATCACCCTGGGGAGCAGGTGAGACGAAATCACTCACAGAAGGGATCCCTTGCGCGGAGGGAACCTTACACCTCTCTCTAATACACTGCGTGCAGAATTATTAGGCAAATGAGTATTTTGACCACATCATCCTCTTAAAGCATGTTGTCTTACTCCAAGCTGTATAGGCTCGAAAGCCTACTACCAATTAAGCATATTAGGTGATGTGCATCTCTGTAATGAGAAGGGGTGTGGTCTAATGACATCAACACCCTATATTAGGTGTGCATAATTATTAGGCAACTTCCTTTCCTTTGGCAAAATGGGTCAAAAGAAGGACTTGACAGGCTCAGAAAAGTCAAAAATAGTGAGATATCTTGCAGAGGGATGCAGCACTCTTAAAATTGCAAAGCTTCTGAAGCGTGATCATTGAACAATCAAGCGTTTCATTCCAAATAGTCAACAGGGTCGCAAGAAGCGTGTGGAAAAACAAAGGCGCAAAATAACTGCCCATGAACTGAGAAAAGTCAAGCGTGCAGCTGCCAAGATGCCACTTGCCACCAGTTTGGCCATATTTCAGAGCTGCAACATCACTGGAGTGCCCAAAAGCACAAGGTGTGCAATACTCAGAGACATGACCAAGGTAAGAAAGGCTGAAAGACGACCACCACTGAACAAGACACACAAGCTGAAACGTCAAGACTGGGCCAAGAAATATCTCGACTGATTTTTCTAAGGTTTTATGGACTGATGAAATGAGAGTGAGTCTTGATGGGCCAGATGGATGGGCCCGTGGCTGGATTGGTAAAGGGCAGAGAGCTCCAGTCCGACTCAGACGCCAGCAAGGTGGAGGTGGAGTACTGGTTTGGGCTGGTATCATCAAAGATGAGCTTGTGGGGCCTTTTCGGGTTGAGGATGGAGTCAAGCTCAACTCCCAGTCCTACTGCCAGTTTCTGGAAGACACCTTCTTCAAGCAGTGGTACAGGAAGAAGTCTGCATCCTTCAAGAAAAACATGATTTTCATGCAGGACAATGCTCCATCACACGCGTCCAAGTACTCCACAGCGTGGATGGCAAGAAAGGGTATAAAAGAAGAAAATCGAATGACATGGCCTCCTTGTTCACCTGATCTGAACCCCATTGAGAACCTGTGGTCCATCATCAAATGTGAGATTTACAAGGAGGAAAAACAGTACACCTCTCTGAACAGTGTCTGGGAGGCTGTGGTTGCTGCTGCACGCAATGTTGATGGTGAACAGATCAAAACACTGACAGAATCCATGGATGGCAGGCTTTTGAGTGTCCTTGCAAAGAAAGGTGGCTATATTGGTCACTGATTTGTTTTTGTTTTGTTTTTGAATGTCAGAAATGTATATTTGTGAATGTTGAGATGTTATATTGGTTTCACTGGTAAAAATAAATAATTGAAATGGGTATATATTTGTTTTTTGTTAAGTTGCCTAATAATTATGCACAGTAATAGTCACCTGCACACACAGATATCCCCCTAAAATAGCTAAAACTAAAAACAAACTAAACGTAAAAACACCAAGTTGGAGCTCACCTCACCATACACCACCGAGGAGCACGGACACAGAACCGGAACCAAGGATGAGAAGTAGCAAAAAAATATTGTCCAGCTTCACCTCGCAGTGCGTGTTTTATTAGGAAACGTGCTTAAAAACCAAACATCAGGCTCATGTCATCAACATGTTTCGGATCAACATATATTACAGATCCTTCCTCATGATACAGAGAATAAGACTGACAAATCTTATATACAGAGTAAAAGCAGTGATTCAGCTGTGGATTATTGATTGGCAATTGGACTGCTTTCACCCCACCCACAGCATATACCACTGAGACACAGGAACAGAACTGCATGAGAAGAAGAGAGGAAAAAAAAAAAAAAATAATAAAAAATTTATTTTCACCCCTCTCTTCCTCCCACGCAAGAACCGCCCCTAAAGGACAAGAGAAGAAGATACATCTAATAATGCAATATTAAATCTTGTCTTTGATTAAGGCCCAAAGGCATACAGGACTGAAATCTAAAAATCCAATAGGCTTCTCTATTGAGAAGAGCTTTCCTATGGTCTCCGCCCCGTTTAGGAAAATTAACTCGTTCAATGCCCTGAACTTTCATGCCAGCAATATTGCCCTGGTGGCAGGAGGCAAAATGCTGGCTGACTGCTGACACATTTTTTACAAAAGCATGAGATATATCTGAGATATGTCTGCATATCCGAACTTTGAGGGCATTGGACGTGCATCCCACATATTGCAATTGACATGTAGAACAAGACACACAATACACCACATGTGTGGTATTGCAGTTAATGTATTGTTGTATCTCAAATGACTGCTGGGCTGCAACAGAGGCCACATTCCGTCCTGTTTGTACGACACTGCAACACGTACAAATGCGGTGCCCGCATTTGAACATCCCTTTAGACCTAAGCCAACATTGTTGTGGTACCGTACCATCTGAAAACCGACTCGGACTGAGTTTTTGAGAAAGTGTTGGCGCCTTGCGGGCAACACATTTTATTCCCTTGTCCACAATCGGTTTCCAGGCGGCATCTGTGCGCAAAACTGTCAGATTCTTTCTGACAATCTTGCAGACATCCAGATATTCAAGACTATAGTTAGTTATAAAGAATGGCATTGCAGTCTGGCCTCCTTGTTTTAAACCTTTGTTTTTTTTATATTTAGGAAAAACCAGGTCTCGCCTGGGTAATGCAAGAGCTGTTTTTTTTAGCTGTGTCTATTAAAGACTGGCCGTAACCTCTGATTTGCAGTCGAGCAGTCAACTTTTCTGCCTCTCTGAGGAAGGTGGAATCATCTGAGCAGTTCCTCCTTAATCTGATAAATTCACCCCTAGGGATGTTTTTAACCACGTGTTTCGGATGACAGGACAGGGCTAATAAAGTGGTATTGCCAGCTGTCTCTTTTCTATAAGTACAAGTGGTTATCTCAGATTTTTCCACATCACCATGGAGAGTAAGATCCAAAAATGAAATAGTGTGCACATGAAAATCAACCGTAAAGCTCAGATTCATTTGATTATCATTGTCTTGTTCTACATGTCAATTGCAATATGTGGGATGCACGTCCAATGCCCTCAAAGTTCGGATATGCAGACATATCTCAGATATATCTCATGCTTTTGTAAAAAATGTGTCAGCAGTCAGCCAGCATTTTGCCTCCTGCCACCAGGGCAATATTGCTGGCATGAAAGTTCAGGGCATTGAACGAGTTAATTTTCCTAAACGGGGCGGAGACCATAGGAAAGCTCTTCTCAATAGAGAAGCCTATTGGATTTTTAGATTTCAGTCCTGTATGCCTTTGGGCCTTAATCAAAGACAAGATTTAATATTGCATTATTAGATGTATCTTCTTCTCTTGTCCTTTAGGGGCGGTTCTTGCGTGGGAGGAAGAGAGGGGTGAAAATAATTTATCTTTTTTTTTTTTTTTTTTTCCCTCTCTTCTTCTCATGCAGTTCTGTTCCTGTGTCTCAGTGGTATATGCTGTGGGTGGGGTGAAAGCAGTCCAATTGCCAATCAATAATCCACAGCTGAATCACTGCTTTTACTCTGTATATAAGATTTGTCAGTCTTATTCTCTGTATCATGAGGAAGGATCTGTAATATATGTTGATCCGAAACATGTTGATGACATGAGCCTGATGTTTGGTTTTTAAGCACGTTTCCTAATAAAACACGCACTGCGAGGTGAAGCTGGACAATATTTTTTAAAAACAAACTAAAAACTACTTCCAAAAATATTCAGCTTTGATATTAATGAGTTTTTTGGGTTCATTGAGAACATGGTTGTTGTTCAATAATAAAATTAATCCTCAAAAATACAACTTGCCTAATAATTCTGCACTCCCTGTACGTCTAGCTAACCGTACTGCCAAAGACATAGCATTCTTCAATGTATCCGGGTACTCATGAAAAGCATGGGCATCTTTCAACCTCTCAGATAACCCCTGACAAAACTGACTACGTAACGCAGGATCATTCCACTCTGACTCAGTAGCCCATCTCCTAAACTCAACGCAGTAAGCCTCTGCAGTATGTTCACCTTGTAATAAATTACGCAATTTAGATTCCGCCATCAAGACCCGATCTGGATCATCATAAATTAATCCCAAGGCTTTAAAAAATTCTTCCACCGACCGGAGGGCCAGAGAACCGGACGGCAGAGAAAAGGCTGAGGATTGCGTGTCCCCTTTAAGCAGGGATATGATTATCCCTACCCTCTGACTCTCATCACCAGACGAAGATGGACACAGCCGAAAATACAGCTTGCATGACTCTAAAGCGAATAAAGTCATCCACACCCCCTGCAAATCTATCAAGGAGAGCGACTTTAGGCTCCCCATAAATTTGACCTCCTCCTATTGCACCTGATGCCAGAGCATTCTGACACCGTGTGACCGAATTACGCAGATCCGCAACCTCTAGGGATTATCCCTGCATGCAATCAACTAGCGCATCAATTGACTCCATCTCAAAACAGCTGACGAATGGCAGTCAAAGTATTGGCGGGTTATAATGTCACGGATACAAGATACACAGAATACAATCAAACAAGTGTCTAGGCAAGAAGCTGGGAATAAAGGTCACCTCCTGACAAATCCCTACCAGCTCTCCCTAGACTTCTATGCCCACGTTCAGACCCTTAAGGTGGGAATAACGTGTCCCCGTGCCTAGGCTGAAGATTCCCTAAAATCCCTAAGATTGGGAAAGAGGCAGCTTCCTTCCTTCCTTCAATCCTTTTTTAGAAAAAAAGATTAAATATATATATATATTTTTTTAGTAATTGTAAAAGATTTATGGCACAAAATAAATGTGTAATTACACAAAATATATATGTATGTATATATACACTCACCTAAAGAATTATTAGGAACACCTGTTCTATTTCTCATTAATGCAATTATCTAGTCAACCAATCACATGGCAGTTGCTTCAATGCATTTAGGGGTGTGGTCCTGGTCAAGACAATCTCCTGAACTCCAAACTGAATGTCAGTATGGGAAAGAAAGGTGATTTAAGCAATTTTGAGCGTGGCATGGTTGTTGGTGCCAGACGGGCTGGTCTGAGTATTTCACAATCTGCTCTAAAACTATTTCTAGGGTTTACAAAGAATGGTGTGAAAAGGGAAAAACATCCAGTATGCGGCAGTCCTGTGGGCAAAAATGCCTTGTGGATGCTAGAGGTCAGAGGAGAATGGGCCGACTGATTCAAGCTGATAGAAGAGCAACGTTGAGTGAAATAACCACTCGTTACAACCGAGGTATGCAGCAAAGCATTTGTGAAGCCACAACACGCACAACCTTGAGGCGGATAAGCTACAACAGCAGAAGACCCCACCGGGTACCACTCATCTCCACTACAAATAGGAAAAAGAGGCTACAATTTGCACGAGCTCACCAAAATTGGACTGTTGAAGACTGGAAAAATGTTGCCTGGTCTGATGAGTCTCGATTTCTGTTGAGACATTCAAATGGTAGAGTCAGAATTTGGCGTAAACAGAATGAGAACATGTATCCATCCTCTGATGGCTACTTCCAGCAGGATAATGAACCATGTCACAAAGCTCGAATCATTTCAAATTGGTTTCTTGAACATGACAATGAATTCACTGTACTAAAATGGCCCCCACAGTCACCAGATCTCAACCCAAAAGAGCATCTTTGGGATGTGGTGGAATGGGAGCTTCGTGCCCTGGATGTGCATCCCTCAAATCTCCATCAACTGCAATATGCTATCCTATCAATATGGCAAGTAGAATTAAGGCAATTCTGAAGGCATAAGGGGGTCCAACACCGTATTAGTATGGTGTTCCTAATAATTCTTTAGGTGAGTGTATATATACATAGATAAAATCCTACTTCTGATATATATGAATGCATAATATGTGGAGAAACTACTACTGATGTTTTTAGCCATAATATATTTACATATATTATAATATATATTCAAAATATATAATAATATACAGTACAGACCAAAAGTTTGGACACACCTTCTCATTCAAAGAGTTTTCTTTATTTTCATGACTATGAAGGCATCAAAACTATGAATTAACACATGTGGAATTATATACATAACAAACAAGTGTGAAACAACTGAAAATATGTCATATTCTAGGTTCTTCAAAGTAGCCACCTTTTGCTTTGATTACTGCTTTGCACACTCTTGGCATTCTCTTGATGAGCTTCAAGAGGTAGTCCCCTGAAATGGTCTTCCAACAGTCTTGAAGGAGTTCCCAGAGATGCTTAGCACTTGTTGGCCCTTTTGCCTTCACTCTGCGGTCCAGACTGTATGTAAATATATTATGGCTAAAAACATATACAGTTGCAAGAAAAAGTATGTGAAACCTTTGGAATGATATGGATTTCTGCACAAATTGGTCATAAAATGTGATCTGATCTTCATCTAAATTGAGATGCTGTGGCATGACCTCAAGAAAGCGATTCACACCAGACATCCCAAGAATATTGCTGAACTGAAACAGTTCTTTAAAGAAGAATTGTCAAGAATTACTCCTGACTGTTGTGCTCGTCTGACCTGCAACTACAGGAAATGTTTGGTTGAAGTTATTGCTGCCAAAGGAGGTTTAACCAATTATTAAGTCAAAGGGTTCACATACTTTTTCCACCTGCACTGTGAATGTTTACATGGTGTGTTCAATAAAAACATGGTAACATTTAATTCTTTGTGTGTCATTAGTTTAAGCAGACTGTGATTGTCTATTGTTGCGACTTAGATGAAGATCAGATGACATTTTATGATCAATTTGTGCAGAAATCCATATCATTCCAAAGGGTTCACATACTTTTTCTTGCAACTGTATATATATAAATGTTTCTGCCGGGATTCAAACTCCCAACCTTGTACATTAGAGGCAAGGATGTTAACCACTACACCATACAGCTACATATTATCCTTCACAGAAATATAAAATAAGTCTTCTGCTGAATAGGAATACTCACTACATCAGAAAACTGCTATGAGGTTTTTCTGAAACAGTTTAGCATTCAGCTTTATAGCTGAGTGGATAAGGTCATTGCCTCTAATGTATAAAGTGGGGAGTTCTAACCCTGGCAGGAACTTTTCAGAAATTAATAAATTATAAAATCATGTGGAGCCAGTAGCCACTGCCAACCACCGAAAAAATATCCAGCCCATTGGAATAATTCGGCATGCGAAGTTCAACTTCCCCAATAGGGACTATAGATCCCGCAAGAGAATTTTTGGCGACCTCCTCGCCTTTTCAACTTTTACCCGTAAATCACATACTTTCTCGTCAGGAAGCCGACACTCCATTTTATCAGTATTTATCACTATACCCAAAAAACTCAACTCTGTCGAAGGACCTACTCTCTTTCCTTCCACTAAAGGCACCCCGAAAGACGCAAAAATCTGCTGCTATGTGTTCAATAGAGTTGAGCGGACACCTGGATGTTCGGGTTCGGCAGGTTCGGCCGAACTTGAAAAAAAAGTTCGGGTTCGGGACCCGAACTTGACCCCGAACCCAAACCCCATTGAAGTCAATGTGAACCTGAACTTTTGGGCACTAAAATGGCTCTAAAATAGTCCTGGAAAGGGCTAGAGGGCTGCAAAAGGCATCAAAATGTGCTTAAGAGCATGTGGATAGGGAAATGACTTAAAATCACATAAAATACAGAAAAATTAAAAATAACAATCTGGATCTAGGAGTGGGAGGTTGAGGAGGCGGTGGATGGGTGGATGTGGCGGTGTAGGTTGACGTGGCGGTGTAGGTGGAAGCGGCAGTGAAGGAGGAATAGGTAGCCAACACTGATTTGTGTTATTTATTTTTTTTAAATTGGGGTATCCGCCAAAATATTGGGACATATAACAAAATAAAACAAAGAATAAGTGCACTTGAGTACAAGAATGGATGGTTGAGGCTGGTATAAATGTCTATTCTGCACAAGGTACGGACAAGTCCTTTGGTATCCATGCCTGGTTCATTTTAATAAACGTAAGCTTGTCCACATTGGCTGCGGCCTGTGATAATGCTCTCTGCCGTACTAAACACACGTTCACACTATACACTGGCTGCAGGTCAGGTCAGCACCTCCAAGGCTGACAAAGCTTTTCCACATTTTGTCCACGCTAACCCTGCCTTCTCAGGTGCTGGGGGTGCTTCAGCTGCGTTGGCGACCTCTTCCTCCTCCTCTGCCTTCGCCTTGTGCTTCCACTGTGCCCTCGATGTCAGGTGGGAATGCTATCATCAGCGTGCGCTTGTAGTCGCGCATCTTCCGATCAGTCACAGATGTTTTCACTAAATTTAGTTCCCTGTCAGCAATGCAGAGCAGGGGTTCATTCACGGCAAAAGTGGGTTCATGTCACCCAGCAATACAACAGAGGATTCCGAGAGATTTAGGCCCCAGTCACCCAGGCACAGCAGGGGTTCATTCACGGCAAAAGGGGGTTCATGTCACCCAGCAGCCAGCAATACAACAGAGGATTTTGAGAGATTTAGGCCCCTGTCACCCAGGCACAGCAGGGGTTCATTCACGGCAAAAGGGGGTTCATGTCACCCAGCAATACAACAGAGGATTTTGAGAGATTTAGGCCCCTGTCACCCAGGCACAGCAGGGGTTCATTCACGGCAAAAGGGGGATCATGTCACCCAGCAATAGAACAGAGGATTTTGAGAGATTTAGGCCCATGTCAGCAATGCAGAGCAGGGGTCCATTCACGGCAAAAGGGGGTTCATGTCACCCAGCAATAGAACAGAGGATTTTGAGAGATTTAGGCCCCTGTCACCCAGGCACAGCAGGGGTTCATTCACTGCAAAAGGGGGTTCATGTCACCCAGCAATAGAATAGAGGATTTTGAGAGATTTAGGCCCCTGTCAGCAATGCAGAGCAGGGGTTCATTCACGACAAAAGGGGGTTCATGTCACCCAGCAGCCAGCAATACAACAGAGGATTTTGAGAGATTTAGG
The DNA here is from genome assembly GCF_905171765.1 of Bufo bufo. Lineage (NCBI taxonomy): Eukaryota > Metazoa > Chordata > Amphibia > Anura > Bufonidae > Bufo > Bufo bufo. The sequence continues at coordinate 74,882,797 of NC_053399.1, forward strand.
CCCCCGTCACTCAGGCACAGCAGGGGTTCATTCACGACAAAAGGGGGTTCATGTCACCCAGCAGCCAGCAATACAACAGAGGATTTTGAGAGATTTAGGCCCCGGTCACCCAGGCACAGGAGGGGTTTGTATATGCCAAAAATGGTAAAATGTCACCCAACAATTGAAAATAAGAATTTTTTCAATTTAGGGCACTAAGGCTACTTTCACACTTGCGTTGTTCTTTTCCGGCATAGAGTTCCGTCACAGGGGCTCTATACCGGAAAAGAACTGATCAGGTATGTCCCCATGCATTCTGAATGGAGAGTAATCCGTTCAGTTTGCATCAGGATGTCTTCAGTTCAGTCGTTTTGACTGATCAGGCAAAAGAGAAAACCGTAGCATGCTACGGTTTTATCTCCGGCTAAAAAACTGAAGACTTGCCTGAATGCCGGATCAGGCATTTTTTCCCATAGGAATGTATTAGTGCCGGATCCGGCATTCAGAATACCGGAATGCCGGATCCGTCCTTCCGGTATGCGCATGCGCAGACTGAAAAAAAGGTGAAAAAATAAATGCCGGATCCGTTTTTGCCGGATGACACCGGAAAGACGGATCCGGCATTTCAATGCATTTTTTCGACTGATCAGGCATTTTTAAGACTGATCAGGATCCTGATCAGTCTTACTAATGCCATCAGTTAGCATACATTTTGCCTGATCCGGCAGGCAGTTCCGGCGACGGAACTGCTTGCCGGATCTCTCTGCCGCAAGTGTGAAAGTAGCCTAAAATTGGCACTTTTTTTATTTATTAAAATGGCTCTAAAATAGTCCTTGAAAAGGCTAGAGGGATGTAAAAGGCAGTAAAATGTGCTTAAGAGCATGGCAACTGCTCTGCAAACAAATGTGGATAGGGAAATAACTTAAAATGAAATAAAATAACTAAAAATTACAAATTCTTAACCTGCAACTCAGAGAAGGAGGTGGATATGGAGTCGGAGGTTGAGGAGGCGGTGAATGTGGTGTTGTAGGTGGAGGCAGCAATGGAGGAGGAGGAGGTAGCCAACAATGTTTTTTTTTATTTTTTATTGGGGTAGGTAGCCCCCAAAATATTTGGACAAAAAAATAAAAAAAATAAGAATCATTGCACGTGACTTGAGTACAAGAATGTATGTTTGATGGTGGTATAAATGTCTATTCAGCCCAAGGTACAGACAAGTCTTGTGGGATCCAAGCCTGGTTCATTTTAATGAACGTGAGCTTGTCCACGTTGGCTGTGGACATGCGGCTGCGTCTGTCTGCAATGACGCCTCCTGCCGTGCTAAATACACGTTCAGAGAGTACACTGGCTGCAGGGCAGGCCACCACCTCCAAGGCATACAGGGCAAGCTCTGGCCATGTGGACAATTTGGAGACCCAGAAGTTGAATGGGGCAGAACCATCAGTCAGTACGTGTAGTCGTGTGCACAGGTACTGTTCCACCATGTTGTTCAAATGCTGCCTCCTGCTAACACGCTCCATATCAGCAGTTGGGGCCGGTTGTTGCGGCGAGGTGATAAAGCTTTTCCACATGTCGGCCATGCTAACCCTGCCTTCTGAAGTGCTGGCGCTGACACAGCTGCGTTGGCGGCCTCTTCCTCCTCCCCTGCCTTCGCCTTGTGCTACCACTTGTCCCCCGGCGTCAGTCGGGAATGCTCTCAGGAGCGCGTCTACCAGCGTGCGCCTGTAGTCGCGCATCTTCCAATCACGCTTCAGTGAGGGAATTAAGGACGGCACATTGTCTTTGTAACAGGGATCCAGCAGGGTGGCCACCCAGTAGTCAGCACACGTTAAAATGTGGGCAACTCTGCAGTCGTTGCGCAGGCACTGCGCTCATGTGTGCCAGGCTGCCCAGAAATAAGGACAAGCTGTCCTCTGTGGGAGGCGTATCGTCTGCGTCCTCCGTATCCCCCGAGTCACGCACCAGTGATGGGCCCGAGCTGCGTTGGATGCCACCCCGCTGTGAACATGCTTCATCGCCATCCTCATCCTCATCCTCCTCCTCCTCATCCTCCAGTAGTGGGCCCTAGCTGGCCAAATTTGTACCTGGCCTCTGCTGTTGCAAAAATCCTCTTTCTGAGTCACTTCTAAAAGACTGGCCTGAAAGTGTTAGAGATGACCCCTCTTCCTCCTCCTTCTCCTGGGCCACATCCACTTCCATCATCGCCCTAAGTGTTTTCTCAAGGAGACATAGACATGGTATTGTAACGCTGATAACGGTGTCATCGCCAATGGCCATGTTGGTGGAGTACTCGAAACAGTGCAACAGGGCACACAGGTCTCGCATGGAGGCCCAGTCATTGGTGGTGAAGTGGTGCTGTTCCGCAGTGCGACTCACCCTTGCATGCTACAGCTGAAACTCCACTATGGCCTGCTGCTGCTCGCACAGTCTCTCCAGCATGTGCAAGGTGGAGTTCCACCTGGTGGGCACATCGCATATGAGGCAGTTAGCTGGAAGGCTGAAGTTACGCTGTAGAGCAGAGAGCCGAGCGGCGGCAGGATGAGAACGCCGGAAGCGCGCACAGATGGCCCGCACTTTATGCAGCAGCTCTGACATGTCGGGGTAGTTGTGAATGAATTTCTGCACCATCAAATTCAGCACATGCGCCAGGCAAGGGATGTGCGTCAAACCGGCTAGTCCCAGAGCTGCAACGAGATTTCGCCCATTATCGCACACCACCAGGCCGGGCTTGAGGCTCACTGGCAGCAACCAATCGTCGGTCTGTTGTTCTATACCCCGCCACAACTCCTGCGCGGTATGGGGCCTGTCCCCCAAACACATCAGTTTCAGAATGGCCTGCTGACGTTTACCCCTGGCTGTGCTAAAGTTGGTGGTGAAGGTCTGTCGCTGACCGAATGAGAAGGTGGTAGAAGAGGAGGAGGAAGCCGAGTAGGAAGAGGAGGCAACAGGAGGCAAAGAATAATGCCCTGTGATCCTTGGCGGCGGAAGGACGTGCGCCAATCAGCTACATTTACCCAGTGTACAGTTAGGGAGATATAGCGTCCCTGTCCGTGCTTACTGATTCACGTATCTGTGGTTAGGTGGACCTTGCCACAGATGGCGTTGCGCAGTGCACGCTTGATTTTATCCGATACTTGGCTGTGCAGGGAGGGCACGGATCTCCTGGAGAAGTAGTGGCGGCTGGGAACGACGTACTGTGGGAAAGCAAGCGAAATGAGCTGTTTGAAGCTGTCCATCTCCACCAGCCTGAATGACAGCATTTCAAAGGCCAGTAGTTTAGAAACGCTGGCATTCAGGGCCAGGGATCGAGGGTGGCTAGGTGGGAATTTACGCTTTCTCTCAAAGGTTTGTGAGATGGAGAGCTGAACGCTTCCGTGTGACATGGTGGAGATGCTTGGTGACGGAAGTGGTGTTGTTGGTGGCACATCCTCTTGGTTTTGAAGGTGCTTACTTCACTGCAGCCCGTGTCTCGCATGTAGATGCCTGGTCATGCAGGTTGTGCTAAGGTTCAGAACGTTAATGCCTCGCTTCAGGCTCTGATGGCACAGCGTGCAAACCACTTGGGTCTTGTCGTCAGCACATTGTGTGAAGAAGTGCCATGCCAGGGAACTCCTTGAAGCTGCCATTGGTGTGCTCAGTCCCTGTTGACTGTGGCCAGTAGCAGGCGAACTGTTTTGGCGACGACTGCTCTGCTTTTGCACCCTGCTCCCGCTTTTGCTACGCTGTTGGCTCGGTCTCACCACTGCCTCTTCCTCCGAACTCTGAAAGTCAGTGGCACAACCTTCATTCCATGTGGGGTCTAGGACCTCATCATCCCCTGCATCGTCTTCCACCCAGTCTTCCTCCCTGACCTCCTTTTCGGTCTGCACACTGCAGAAAGACGCAGCAGTTGGCACCTGTGTTTCGTCATCATCAGAGATGTGCTGAGGTGGCATTCCCATGTCCTTATCAGGAAACATAAGTGGTTGTGCGTCAGTGCATTCTATGTCTTCCACCCCTGGGGAAGGGCTAGGTGGATGCCCTTGGGAAACCCTGCCAGCAGGGTCTTCAAACAGCATAAGAGACTGCTGCATGACTTGAGGCTCAGACAGGTTACCCGATATGCATGTGGGTGATGTGACAGACTGATGGGCATGGGTTTCAGGCGCCACCTGTGCACTTTCTGCAGAAGACTGGGTGGGAGATAATGTGAACGTGCTGGATCCACTGTCGACCACGCAATTGACTAGCGCCTGTACTTGCTCAGGCCTTACCATCCTTAGAACGGCATTAGGCCCGACCAAATATCGCTGTAGATTCTGGCGGCTACTGGGACCTGAGGTAGTATGTTTGCCTCATAGCGTTCACAAAGCAAAGTAAAAAGTGGTTAAGTATGTTAAAAATAACATATAGAGTTTAAACTCTATATGACAGCGGTATTTGTGGCCTAAATGTGACACTCACTTATGCCCGTCTTATCCCAGATGTGCAGTATATCAGAGGTTTTTTTTCACCCCAGTAACCAAAAAGCTGTATTTCTGGCCTAAATGTGACAGTCACTTATGCACATCTAATCCTAGATGTGCAGTATATCAGAGGCCTTTTTCACCCCAGTATGCCAAAGCTGTATTTATGGCCTAAATGTGACAGTCACTTATGCACGTGTAATCCCAGATGTGCAGTATATTAGAGCGTTTTTTCACCCTAACCAAAAAGCTGAATTTCTGTCCTAAATGTGACAGTGACTTATGCATGTGTAATCCCAGATGTGCAGTATATTAGAGGGTTTTTTCACCCTAACCAAAAAGCTGTATTTCTGTCCTAAATGTGACAGTGATTTATGCACGTGTAATCCCAGATGTGCAGTATATTAGTGGGTTTTCTCACTCTAACCAAAAAGCTGTATTTCTGTCCTAAATGTGACAGTGACTTATGCACGTGTAATCCCAGATGTGCAGTATATTAGAGGGTTTTTTCACCCTAACCAAAAAGCAGTATTTCTGTCCTAAATGTGACAGTCACTTATGCTTGTCTAATCCCAGATGTGCAGTATATTAGAGTTTTTTTTTACCCTAACCAAAAAGCAGTTTTTCTGTTCAAAATGTGACAGTGATTTATGCACGTGTAATCCTAGATGTGCAGTATATTAGAGGGTTTTTTCACCCTAACCAAAAAGCTGTATTTCTGTCCTAAATGTGACAGTGACTTATGCACGTGTAATCCCAGAGTTTTTTTTCACCCTAACCAAAAAGCTGTATTTCTGTCCTAAATGTGACAGTGATTTATGCATGTGTAATCCCAGATGTGCAATATATTAGAGGGTTTTTTCACCCTAACCAAAAAGCTGTATTTCTGTTCTAAATGTGACAGTGACTTATGCACGTGTAATCCCAGATGTGCAGTATATTAGAGGGTTTTTTCACCCTAACCAAAAAGCTGTATTTCTGTCCTAAATGTGACAGTGACTTATGCACGTGTAATCCCAGATGTGCAGTATATTAGAGGGTTTTTTCACCCTAACCAAAAAGCTGTATTTCTGTCCAAAATGTGACAGTCTGTCACGAGGGTATCAAGAGCCACGTCTGACTCCGTTATACCCGGGGTCAGGAAGTCGCAGCGGGTGGCTGCGCGCTCTATATCTAAAGATCACAGTGTTTCTTAATGATTGTTTTCTGTGTTTGCCTTGCTATCCTTTTTGTCTCTCTCAGGGATCCGTAGCTTCTCCTCCTCAGCTGTTTCTTGTCTGCCACTCAATACCTCCTTATATTCTCCCCTCACACTTCTCTAGTTGCCAGTTATAGAGCTTCCTGCCTGGACATCTATACTGACCCACTGGAGTGGTTAATCCTGGTTGTCGTTCCTGTGTACTACCCTCCGGATCCCTGTTTGGCTTATTGTTGTCTCCTGTTGTCGCCCACCTGGGAATATATGTTGAGTCTGTGTTGTCTGTCCTCCCCTTGGTGTTTTCCCTTAGAGTTAGTGGTGCGGACTAGTGTTCCCATCGCCCTGTTCACTACCTAGGGCTCAGCTCAGGGAAAGCCAGGGCTTTAGGCACGTGATCGGCGTACGGGTGAGGAACCCGTCTAGGGACGTCAGGGCAGCCAGGTGCCAGCCGCCAGGTGAGTCAGGGGTCACCATCTTCCCTCTCACTTGGGCAGGGCCTTCCTCGTTCCCTCCCTCTGTGTCACGTATGTGATAGCCACGCCGACCGTGATATTATAACTGGCCCTTACTTTTTGAGAGAAATAGAAATTTTTAATTTTTTGTTTGTTGTTTTTTTTTTTCTCTCTCTACCTAGAATCCAATATGGATCCTATTGATGCCTTGGCAGAACAGCTTCAAAGCCTGTCTTTGGAGGTGGCAGGATTGAAGGCGTCTGTTCTCCAACAACAGCAGCAAATGCAGCAGACCGCACCCCCAGCGGTTGCTATGGGTAACCAGGTTGTCACTGAACCCAAGGTTGCTCTTCCCGACAGATTTTCTGGGGGAAGGGACAAATTTGCGACGTTCCGTGAGGCCTGCAAATTATATTTTAAGTTGCGCCCTTACTCCTCAGGTCATGAAGAACAGCGGGTAGGGATTGTCATTTCCCTGCTTCAGGGGGATCCGCAATCCTGGGCGTTCTCGTTACCCCCTGGTTCTCAGGTTCTTCGGTCAGTGGAGGGATTTTTTGGGGCTTTGGGTCTCATATATGATAACCCTGACCGAGTCGCCCTGGCTGAGTCGAAGTTACGGAGACTCCTACAGGGAGATCGGTCAGCAGAGGAATATTGCTCAGAGTTCCGTAGGTGGGCTACGGATACTCAGTGGAACGACCCGGCTCTCAGGAGTCAGTTCTGCTCTGGGTTATCTGAAAGGGTTAAGGATGCACTGGCGCTGTATGAGACCCCCCTTTCCCTTGATGCTGTTATGTCCCTCTCTATCAGAATAGATAGACGTCTTAGGGAGAGATCGAAAATTCCGGAGCAATTGGTTACCTCTCCCAAGCAACAGTCAGCCTGTACTGACTTAGATGAGCCTATGCAGCTAGGCGGAACTTCTCGTCAGGTCCGTCCTCCCGAGGTTCGCCGTAGGGGGGGGGCTTGTTTTTTCTGTGGGGGGAGGGGTCATTTCATTAATGTCTGTCCCTCCTTTCTCAAAAACAAAAGACCGTCGGAAAACTACTAACCCCGGGCTGTGCGGAGGATGTCAGCCGGGGGGTATACGTTTCCTCCATACGAACATCTCAATTTGTGTTACCAGCGGTCATTGTTTTTGGTGTTAAGACGGAGTCTATTTCTGTTTTTCTAGACAGTGGAGCAGGGGTAAACTTGATTGATGCCCATTTTGCCCGCACTATGGGTTTGTCTCTCTGTACGCTGCAGAGACCTATTCCCGTATTCGCTATAGATTCTGCTCCTCTGTCTCAGAGAAACCTCACCCACATTGTTCGTAATTTACACCTTCGGGTAGGGGACCACCATAATAAGTGTCTTTCATGTTACGTTCTGGAGGGCCTTCCCTCTCCGGTGGTATTGGGTCTTCCCTGGTTGGTAGTGCACAATCCAGTGGTGGATTGGCAGGCCAGGGAGATATTGGAGTGGAGTGAGCATTGCAGAGAGAATTGCTTAAATAACAATTGCTTAATCGCCTCCATAGCTTCCCTACCTACATTTATTTCGGACTTTGAGGACGTTTTTTCTGAAAAGGGTTGTCAGAAACTACCACCTCATCGTCCTTATGATTGCCCGGTTAACCTGATTCCCGGGGCAAAATTACCCAAGTCCAGGTTGTATAATCTTTCGGGTCCCGAGAGACAAGCCATGAAAGATTATATCTCCGAGAGTCTGGCTAAGGGACACATCAGACCCTCTTCTTCACCCGTGGCTGCAGGGTTTTTCTTTGTTAAAAAGAAATGATGGGGGCCTGCGTCCTTGCTTAGATTTCCGTGAGTTAAACCAGATAACCATCCGTGACCCATACCCTCTTCCTCTCATTCCTGACCTTTTTAATCAGATTGCGGGTGCTAAGTGGTTCTCCAAACTTGATCTTAGGGGGGCCTACAATCTGATTTGTATCAGGGAAGGGGATGAGTGGAAGACAGCTTTTAACACCCCTGAGGGGCATTATGAAAATCTAGTTATGCCTTTCGGTCTGACCAATGCCCCCGCTGTCTTCCAACATTTCGTTAATGATATTTTTAGTCATCTCATCGGCAGGTTTGTAGTCATATACCTACAGTAGATGATATCTTAATTTATTCGGCTGATCTGAAAACACATGAGGTGCATGTCAGGCAAGTACTGCAGGTCCTACGGACGAATAAATTATATGCGAAAATTGAAAAATGTGTCTTCGCTGTTCAGGAATTACAGTTCCTGGGATATCTATTATCTGCTTCAGGTTTCCGCATGGATCCTGGGAAAAGGTCCAGGCAATTTTAGATTGGGATCTTCCTGAGAACCTTAAAGCCCTACAACGTTTTTTGGGTTTCGCTAATTTCTATAGAAAGTTCATTAAAAATTATTCAGTGATCGTTAAACCCCTTACCGACATGACTAGGAAGGGGACGGATTTTTCCAAATGGTCTGACGCCGCTAAAGATGCATTTTCCTCTCTAAAGGAGAGGTTTACCTCGGCACCTGTTCTAATTCAACCTGATGTCTCCCAGCCTTTTATTGTCGAGGTAGATGCGTCAGAGGTGGGAGTGGGAGCTGTATTGTCTCAGGGTCCGTCTCCTGGCAAATGGCGTCCTTCCGCTTTCTTTTCCAAAAAATTATCTTCTGCGGAGAAGAATTTTGATATTGGAAATAGGGAACTGTTGGCGATTAAACTGGCGCTTGAAGAGTGGCGTCACTTCTTAGAGGGAGCAATCCACCCCGTCACGGTGATTACGGATCACAAGAACCTAGAATCGGCTAAGCGTCTCACCCCTAGACAAGCTAGGTGGTCGCTATTCTTTACCAGATTTAACTTTGTAATCACCTATCGTCCTGGGGCAAAAAATACCAAGGCAGACGCATTATCTCGTAGTTTCCCTGGAGGGGGTAATGTTTGTGATCCGGTACCTATTTTACAAAGAGGAGTGGTTGTCTCTGCTGTACACTCTGTTCTAGAGGGAAAGGTGTTAGAGGCTCAGGGGGACGCCCCGGCCTCTTGCCCCTCAGAGAAATTGTTTGTACCGTTAAACCTGCGTCTTGAATTATTAAAAGAACATCATAATTCGGCACTTGCTGGACACCCGGGTAGTAAAGCAACCTTGGAGCTTTTATCTCGTCGTTTTTGGTGGCCAAGGTTGCGTCAGGATGTAATGGATTTCGTGTCTACTTGTTCTACTTGTGCACGCGCGAAAGTCTCTCATACACGTCCAGCAGGGTCTTTATTGCCACTTTTCATCCCCAATAGGCCATGGACACATCTGTCAATGGATTTCATCACTGACTTACCGTTTTCGGCGGGTAAAACAGTTATCTTGGTAGTAGTAGACAGGTTTAGCAAAATGGTACACTTTATTGCGCTACCCGCACTTCCTAATGCTAAAACTCTCGCTCAGGTGTTTATCAGTGAAATCGTGAAGCTTCACGGGGTCCCTTCCGATGTGGTTTCGGATCGGGGAACCCAGTTTATTTCTAAGTTTTGGAAAGCTTTTTGTTCCCGTTTGGGGGTTCACTTGTCCTTTTCCTCAGCTTTCCATCCTCAGTCGAATGGACAGACTGAGCGTACCAACCAAAACCTAGAAACATATTTAAGGTGTTTTGTGTCTGAAAACCAAGAGTTGTGGTCATCATATTTACCGTTAGCTGAGTTTGCCATAAATAATCATTATCAGGAGTCCACTGGCAATTCACCATTCCTTGGTGCATACGGTTTTCATCCCCAATTTTGTACTTTCAAAGAGGGGGGGTCTTCTGGGGTTCCCGAAGAGGAAAGGTTTTCTTCATCTCTTTCATCGGTATGGCAGAAGGTGCAAGTTAACTTGAAAAAGATGAGTGGTAAATATAAATGCATGGCCGATAAGAAACGGTCGCCAGGTCCGGACCTAGGAGTGAATGACTATGTGTGGTTGTCTACTAGGAATATTAAGTTGAAGGTTCCTTCTTGGAAACTGGGTCCTAGGTTCATTGGTCCCTATAAAATAGTAGCCGTCATTAACCCTGTGGCTTTTCGCCTGGAGCTACCTCAGACTTTTAAGATCCATAACGTCTTCCATAAATCGTTACTCAAGAAGTATGTTCCACCTCTAGAACCATCGCCGCTGCCACCTCCTCCTGTTATTGTGGATGGTAATCTGGAGTTTCAAATAGCCAGAATTGTTGATTCTCGTCGGGTCCGCCGCTCTCTTCAGTATCTGGTGCATTGGAGGGCTTACGGTCCCGAGGAAAGAATGTGGGTTCCAGCGTCAGAGGTAAACGCCAACAGGTTAATTCAGACTTTCCATGCCTCTCATCCGGAGAGACCTGGTCCTGAGTGTCCGGAGGCCCCTCGTGAAAGGGGGGGGTACTGTCACGAGGGTATCAAGAGCCACGTCTGACTCCGTTATACCCGGGGTCAGGAAGTCGCAGCAGGTGGCTGCGCGCTCTATATCTAAAGATCACGGTGTTTCTTAATGATTGTTTTCTGTGTTTGCCTTGCTATCCTTTTTGTCTCTCTCAGGGATCCGTAGCTTCTCCTCCTCAGCTGTTTCTTGTCTGCCACTCCCTACCTCCTTATATTCTCCCCTCACACTTCTCTAGTTGCCAGTTATAGAGCTTCCTGCCTGGACATCTATACTGACCCACTGGAGTGGTTAATCCTGGTTGTCGTTCCTGTGTACTACCCTCCGGAGTCCTGTTTGGCTTATTGTTGTCTCCTGTTGTCGCCCACCTGGGAATATATGTTGAGTCTGTGTTGTCTGTCCTCCCCTTGGTGTTTTCCCTTAGAGTTAGTGGTGCGGACTAGTGTTCCCATCGCCCTGTTCACTACCTAGGGCTCAGCTCAGGGAAAGCCAGGGCTTTAGGCACGTGATCGGCGTACGGGTGAGGAACCTGTCTAGGGACGTCAGGGCAGCCAGGTGCCAGCCGCCAGGTGAGTCAGGGGTCACCATCTTCCCTCTCACTTGGGCAGGGCCTTCCTCGTTCCTTCCCTCTGTGTCACGTATGTGATAGCCACGCCGACCGTGATACAGTCACTTATGCACGTGTAATCCCATATGTGCAGTATATGAGAGGCTTTCTTCACCCCAGTATGCCAAAGCCGTATTTATGGCCTAAATGTGCAGTATATTAGAGGGTTTTTTCACCCTAACCAAAAAGTTGTATTTCTGTCCTAAATGTGACAGTGACTTATGCACGTGTAATCCCAGATGTGCAGTATATAAGAGTTTTTTTTTCACCCTAACCAAAAAGCTGTATTTCTGTCCTAAATGTGACAGTGACTTATGCACGTGTAATCCCAGAGGGTTTTTTCACCCTAACCAAAAAGCTGTATTTCTGTCCTAAATGTGACAGTCACTTATGCACGTGTAATCCCAGATGTGCAGTATATGAGAGGCTTTTTTCACCCCAGTATGCTAAATCCATATTTCTGTCCTAAATGTGACAGTGACTTATGCACGTGTAATCCCAGATATGCAGTATATTAGTGGTTTTTTTTCAAACTAACCAAAAAGCTGTATTTCTGTCCTAAATGTGACAGTGATTTATGCACGTGTAATCCCAGATGTGCAGTATATTAGAGGATTTTTTCACCCTAACCAAAAAGCTGTATTTCTGTCCCAAATGTGACAGTGACTTATGCACATGTAATCCCAGATGTGCAGTATATGAGAGGCTTTTTTCACCCCAGTATGCCAAAGCCATATTTATGGCCTAAATGTGACAGTCACTTATGCATGTGTAATCCCAGATGTGCAGTATATTAGAGGGTTTTTTCACCCTAACCAAAAAGCTGTATTTCTGTCCTAAATGTGACAGTGACTTATGCACATGTAATCCCAGATGTGCAGTATATTAGAGGGTTTTTTCCCCCTAATCAAAAAGCTGTATTTCTGTCCTAAATGTTACAGTCACTTATGCTTGTCTAATACCAGATGTGCAGTATATTAGAGGGTTTTTTCACCCTAACCAAAAAGCTGTATTTCTGTCCTAAATGTGACAGTGACTTATGCACGTGTAATCCCAGATGTGCAGTATATTAGAGGGTTTTTTCATCCTAACCAAAAAGCTGTATTTCTGTCCTAAATGTGACAGTGATTTATGCACGTGTAATCCCAGATGTGCAATATATTAGAGGGGTTTTTCACCCTAACCAAAAAGCTGTATTTCTGTCCTAAATGTGACAGTGATTTATGCACGTGTAATCCCAGATGTGCAGTATATTAGAGGCTTTTTTTTCACCCTAACCAAAAAGCTGTATTTCTGTCCTAAATGTGACAGTCACTTATGCACGTGTAATCCCAGATGTGCAGTATATGAGAGGCTTTTTTCACCCCAGTATGCTAAATCCATATTTCTGTCCTAAATGTGACAGTGACTTATGCACGTGTAATCCCAGATGTGCAGTATATTAGAGGTTTTTTTTCAATCTAACCAAAAAGCTGTATTTCTGTCCTAAATGTGACAGTGATTTATGCACGTGTAATCCCAGATGTGCAGTATATTAGAGGATTTTTTCACCCTAACCAAAAAGCTGTATTTCTGTCCTAAATGTGACAGTGATTTATGCACATGTAATCCCAGATGTGCAGTATATGAGAGGCTTTTTTCACCCCAGTATGCCAAAGTCATATTTCTGTCCTAAATGTGACAGTGACTTATGCACGTGTAATCCCAGATGTGCAGTATATTAGAGGGTTTTTTCACCCTAACCAAAAAGCTGTATTTCTGTCCTAAATGTGACAGTGACTTATGCACGTGTAATCCCAGATGTGCAGTATATTAGAGGGTTTTTTCACCCTAACCAAAAAGCTGTATTTCTGTCCTAAATGTGACAGTGACTTATGCACGTGTAATCCCAGATGTGCAGTATATTAGAGGGTTTTTTCACCCTAACCAAAAAGCTGTATTTCTGTCCTAAATGTGACAGTGACTTATGCACGTCTAATCCCAGATGTGCAATATATTAGAGGGTTTTTTCACCCTAACCAAAAAGCTGTATTTCTGTCCTAAATGTGACAGTGATTTATGCACGTGTAATCACAGATGTGCAGTATATTAGAGGCTTTTTTCACCCTAACCAAAAAGCTGTATTTCTGTCCTAAATGTGACAGTCACTTATGCACGTGTAATCCCAGATGTGCAGTATATTAGAGGGTTTTTTCACCCTAACCAAAAAGCTGTATTTCTGTCCTAAATGTGACAGTCACTTATGCACATGTAATCCCAGATGTGCAGTATATGAGAGGCTTTTTTCACCCCAATATGCCAAAGTCATATTTCTGTCCTAAATGTGACAGTGATTTATGCACGTGTAATCCCAGATGTGCAATATATTAGAGGGTTTTTTCACCCTAACCAAAAAGCTGTATTTCTGTCCTAAATGTGACAGTGATTTATGCACGTGTAATCACAGATGTGCAGTATATTAGAGGCTTTTTTTACCCTAACCAAAAAGCTGTATTTATGTCCTAAATGTGACAGTCACTTATGCTTGTCTAATCCCAGATGTGCAGCATATTAGAGGGGTTTTTCACCCTAACCAAAAAGCTGTATTTCTGTCCTAAATGTGACAGTGACTTATGCACGTGTAATCCCAGATGTGCAGTATATTAGAGGGTTTTTTCACCCTAACCAAAAAGCTGTATTTATGTCCTAAATGTGACAGTCACTTATGCACGTGTAATCCCAGATGTGCAGTATATTAGAGGGTTTTTTCACCCTAACCAAAAAGCTGTATTTCTGTCCTAAATGTGACAGTCACTTATGCACGTGTAATCCCAGATGTGCAGTATATGAGAGGCTTTTTTCACCCCAGTATGCCAAAGTCATATTTCTGTCCTAAATGTCACAGTGACTTATGCACGTGTAATCCCAGATGTGCAGTATATTAGAGGGTTTTTTCACCCTAACCAAAAAGCTGTATTTCTGTCCTAAATGTGACAGTGACTTATGCACGTGTAATCCCAGATGTGCAATATATTAGAGGCTTTTTTCACCCTAACCAAAAAGCTGTATTTCTGTCCTAAATGTGACAGTGATTTATGCACGTGTAATCACAGATGTGCAGTATATTAGAGGCTTTTTTCACCCTAACCAAAAAGCTGTATTTCTGTCCTAAATGTGACAGTCACTTATGCACGTGTAATCCCAGATGTGCAGTATATTAGAGGGTTTTTTCATCCTAACCAAAAAGCTGTATTTCTGTCCTAAATGTGACAGTAATTTATGCACGTGTAATCCCAGATGTGCAGTGTATTAGAGGGTTTTTTCACCCTAACCAAAAAGCTGTATTTCTGTCCTAAATGTGACAGTCACTTATGCTTGTCTAATCCCAGATGTGCAGTATATTAGAGGGTTTTTTCACCCTAACCAAAAAGCTGTATTTCTGTCCTAAATGTGACAGTGACTTATGCACGTGTAATCCCAGATGTGCAGTATATTAGAGGTTTTTTTCACCCTAACCAAAAAGCTGTATTTCTGTCCTAAATGTGACAGTGACTTATGCACGTGTAATCCCAGATGTGCAGTATATTAGAGGGTTTTTTCACCCTAACCAAAAAGCTGTATTTCTGTCCTAAATGTGACAGTGATTTATGCACATGTAATCCCAGATGTGCAGTATATTAGAGGCTTTTTTCACCCTAACCAAAAAGCTGTATTTCTGTCCTAAATGTGACAGTCACTTATGCACGTGTAATCCCAGATGTGCAGTATATTAGAGGGTTTTTTCATCCTAACCATAAAGCTGTATTTCTGTACTAAATGTGACAGTAACTTATGCACGTGTAATCCCAGATGTGCAGTTTATTAGAGGGTTTTTTCACCCTAACCAAACAGCTGTATTTCTTTCCTAAATGTGACAGTCACTTATGCTTGTCTAATCCCAGATGTGCAGTATATTAGAGGGTTTGTTCACCCCAGTATGCCAAAGCTGTATTTCTGGACTTGCAGATAGCCTATGCTGGTGCACTATCGTTGCATAAAATGGCTGCTGATCATATATTGATATTGACTAACTGAAGAAAAAAAGGTTCGTTTTCAGCAGTAGTTGGCTCAGGGTAGGCTTAAAAAAATTGTGCACTGCACCCACAAAACAGTTTTTCTGTAGATCGCTGAGTACATAAAACAGTTCTTGATAAGATTTCTCCCTGATCTCTCCCTCACAGCAGCTGCAGCCTCTCCCTACACTAATCCGAGCAGAGTAACGGGCGGCGCTACGTGACTCTAGCTTAAATAGAGGCTGGGTCAC
The DNA here is from genome assembly GCF_905171765.1 of Bufo bufo. NCBI lineage: Eukaryota > Metazoa > Chordata > Amphibia > Anura > Bufonidae > Bufo > Bufo bufo. The sequence goes on from NC_053399.1 coordinate 74,898,118, forward strand.
AAGCTGCAGTTGGCCAATCACAGCCATGCCAATAGTAGGCATGGCTGTGATGGCCTTTTGGGGCAAGTAGTATGACGCTTGTTGATTGGCTGCTTTGCAGCCTTTCAAAAAGCGCCATAAAAATTGCTGAACACCGAACCTGAACCTGAACTTTTACGTAAATTTTCGGGTTCGGGTCCGGGTGCCGAAAACCCTAAAGTTCGGTACGAACCCTAACTTTACAGTTCGGATTCGCTCAACTCTATTGTTCAACAATAATGAACAAACTCGCGAATATGCCGGACCTAAACAAAGAAAATCATCCACGTAATGGATGATGGACGAACAACCAGCCATGTCCCCTTCTACCCATTCCAGGAAAGAACTAAACGCTTCAAAATAAGAGAATGACAACGAGCAACCCATTGGCAAAAACCTGTCCACAAAATACCCCCCATCCCAAAAACAACCTAACAGATGCAAACTATCAGGGTTAACCGGAAGTAACTGAAAAGCCTCCTCAATATCCATCTAAGGGTACTTTCACACTAGCGTTAGAGGAATCTGGCAGGCACTTCCGTGTGCAAACCGATACCATTTGTTTGCGGATCCGTTTGATAAATTCATTGAAATACCGGATCCGGCTCTTTGGTGTCATACGGAAAAACGGATCCAGTATTTATTTTTTTTCACATTTTTAAGGGTCTGCGCATATGAAGAATGGAAAACCGGATCCGTTTTTCCGGAACACTTGGTACCGGATCCAGCATTAATACATTTCCAAGGAAAATAATGCTGGATCAAGTGTTCCGGAATTTTGGCTGTAGAAAATACCGCAGCAGGCGGTATTTTCTCCGGCCAAATACCGTAAAAGTGACTGAACTGAAGACATCCTGATGCACACTGAACAGAATGCTTTCCATTCAGAAAGCATTAGGCCAAAACTGAAGCATTTTTTTCTGGTATTGAGCCCCTAAGACGGAACTCAATACCGGAAAGCTTTAACGCTAGTGTGAAAGTACCCTTTAGCCAATAACGTACCTGGGCCCAATTTTTTCACCCATTCCACAGCCGCATTAAATGATGTATACACCACTGAACAAAGTTCGGGATCGATACCATCATTGACCAATGCCCCTTTTGGAAAGGATAAATGGTGAATGAGCCAAAACTTGTTTGGTTCTTTCTTAGGCACTAACCCCAATGGCGAAACCCTTAAGTTAAAAAACGGTGGTTCCACAAACGGACCATCCATCCTACCCAATCCAACCTCCTTAGCCAAGTTTTCAGACACTACTTCCGGATGCTCTAAAGATGAACGCAAATTTTTATGTGAACTAACCACCGGCGATGGATTCGACTGAATATCTATTTAAATACTGCTCCATCTTTTCCACCCACACTGGAGTCACTCCCTTTTGCAGCGGCGTTGGACCCTTTTTGTCTATTGCCTTTGAATTATCGATTAACTCCATGGTTCCCCCCGCAAGACGAGCACTCATGCTTAAATTTGCATTTTGTGCAGAACTTGCAGCTTACCTCATTAAAAAGGAAGCACAACCCCTTGGTGGACGCCGCTGCGAGAATAGACTGACCGGACTCTCCCGAATCCCCCCGAAAGGCCTGCCCTTGCCTCCCTGGCGCCGTCACTCTTAACCATAAACCAATGTCTTTATGATCCCACCTTATATTAGGACGAACTGCTTTCCGCTGCCTAAATTGCTCATCATAACGGAGCCAACCCAAACCCCCATAAACCCTGTAAACCTCCCCTATCGCATCTAGATAGCGGAAAAGAGCCGAGCTACACTCAGGCGTCTTTTCTCCAATAACACTCACTAAAAAGCCTGTAACCAATCCCCCACCCCACGACGGTAAACCCCCCACTGCCCCACTAGATCCATCCCTTGCCAGCAAATCTTCACCACTTCTTGCCAAAGACATGCCACTGGACGACTGCACCCCAAACTCCTCCTTGGTGGGTGCACTCTGCATCAGTCCCAATGCCTCATCTTCATCCAGATGTCCCAGGACATTTTCTTCCTGTCTGTCAAATCTATAAGGCCTGTGCCCCCTGCTGGCTACATCTAGCACTGCCTCGTTCCTAATGCTTTTGCCATCTCTCCCTCGCCAAGCGGGCCTCCCAGCACCCCAGGAGGGGGGGAGCCTGCAGTTCGATGATACTGGCTGCCTGCCGTCCCGCCTTTGCAGGGAGGTCCCTGGAGGCACTCCTGCATCGGCGCCGAGCCCTGGGGGTCTCATTGGGGCTAAGACGCGCCAGCGGACATACCTGCCGTGGCCCTCTCGCACATGGATGCGGGCCTGCCGTATCCGTCGCCTTCCCCTGCAGTAGGCCTGCTATCTGATCCCTAAGCCACTCTTGTCCACGAGCCTCCGCTGCCACCCGCAACCTCACAATCATCTCCTCTACTGAAGCCATCAGGTAAGCCTCTGCTGCTGTTAGCTTGATGCCTATATTTACAAAATGGTCACCGGTCCTCACACTGCCCCCCTATATAAAGGCACAACCCCTCAGTATACAGTACAGACCAAAAGTTTGGACACACCTTCTCATTCAAAGAGTTTTCTTTATTTTCATGACTATGAAGGCATCAAAACTATGAATTAACACATGTGGAATTATATACTTAAAACACAAGTGTGAAACAACTGAAAATATGTCATATTCTAGGTTCTTCAAAGTAGCCACCCTTTGCTTTGATTACTGCTTTGCACACTCTTGGCATTCTCTTGATGAGCTTCAAGAGGTAGTCCCCTGAAATGGTCTTCCAACAGTCTTGAAGGAGTTCCCAGAGATGCTTAGCACTTGTTTGCCCTTTTGCCTTCACTCTGCGGTCCAGCTCACCCCAAACCATCTTGATTGGGTTCAGGTCCGGTGACTGTGGAGGCCAGGTCATCTAGCGCAGCACCCCATCACTCTCCTTCATGGTCAAATAGCCCTTACTTTCAAAGTTTTCCCAATTTTTTGGCTGACTGACTGACCATCATTTCTTAAAGTAATGATGGCCACTCGTTTTTCTTTACTTAGCTGCTTTTTTCTTGCCATAATACAAATTCTAACAGTCTATTCAGTAGGACTATCAGCTGTGTATCCACCTGACTTCTCCTCAACGCCACTGATGGTCCCAACCCCATTTATAAGGCAAGAAATCCCACTTATTAAACCTGACAGGGCACACCTGTGAAGTGAAAACCATTTCAGGGGACTACCTCTTGAAGCTCATCAAGAGAGTGCCAACAGTGTGCAAAGCAGTAATCAAAGCAAAAGGTGGCTACTTTGAAGAACCTAGAATATGACATATTTTCTGTTGTTTCACACTTGTTTGTTATGTATATAATTCCACATGTGTTAATTCATAGTTTTGATGCCTTCAGTGTGAATCTACAATTTTCATAGTCATGAAAATAAAGAAACTCTTTGAATGAGAAGGTGTGTCCAAACTTTTGGTCTGTACTGTATATCACCCTATATCATTAACCCTTGATAACCCGGACCCTCGCACCAAAATGAATCGTGTCAGCCTCCCCTAGTCTGAAGCCCCAGTGTAAGAGTCAGCCTTATATTCACCAAGTTACATTTCACTGACATTTCTGGTGATAATGCTGCACAGAGGCTGTTATGTCCTCCTCCAGCCACAATAGGACAAGCTGAAGGAAGACAATAAAGTTTCTCTCGGGCTGTGCTGGGGTGTGCCGCATCTATCTGGACAGAGAGAGAGTCTGCCTGCTGGGAGATATAACAGAAAGGGACTATAAAAGTGATTTCTTCCTGTCAGCTGTGGAACAGAATACCAGAGACTGCAAAGTGTGTTCCAGAGGAGTGAGATCGTGCTATTCAGGGACCAGTGACAAGACGGATTCCTCCTGTCAGAGCTGAACTAGGTGAATGCCTGCACCTGCTGCAATCCAACCAGAGAGAAAGAAAGACCACGTTGGGACAAGCAAGCGACCGAATCTGGAGCCAGACTGCACCTTCCGTCATGTACTGGACCAAGTAGAACCTGCAGAACTGTGAGTGGCACCGGTGCTAATCTGCGATAGGTCATAGAGTAAGGTAATTTAGTCAGTGCGCTGTAGAAGAGTAGCCTAGGTAGCAGGGGTAGATAGGAAACTATTAGTGGAGAGTAGTTTGTAAGCTGTGTGTTTGCTGTTTTAGCTCATTCTGTTTCTATGCAAAATTCTATTACAATTCTTGCCGATTTATGTGTATCTGTTTATACAATTTCTGTAATTAATCCATTGTGCCTCTGGTGTGGTGGTACTATACTGGTAATCCGATTTTCAGGCAGTTACATTTTGTTTTTTAATAAAGCCGGTGTATGCTTCAGCCTTCTTGTCTGCTGTACTGTATTTGAATCCTGCCTTGCGGTCTCTTCCTCCCCTGACCGCTACATGTGGTGCTGCGAGCAGGGTAGTCACAAAGATGGAGGCGGCTGAAAGCAATGTGCATGATGTTAATGTGAGTACCTCAAACAATGGTGTAACCCCTGCAAGGGCCCTCTTTATTGTGCCAACTTGTGCCAACATTGTTTAACTTGCTACCCAAATTTAATGGCTAGAACATGTCACTGTCGGACTGGGTGACAAGGTTACAGAGCGCTGCTAGGATTTACAATGTCAGCACAGAAAGTATAAATCGTTTTGTCTGCTCTAGAAGGTGAGGCTCGAAGAAATGTTCTACTACAACCGGAAGCCACGCTCAATATGTTAAAGGAGATTCCTGGAAGAGATATATGGTGAAACAGCTAGTGCAGGGCACCTCCGGGCAAAGTTATTCTACCGGATTCAGCGGGAGGACGAAGGGGTCTCACAATATGCAATGGCGCTGCAGGAAGTATTGGCCAAGGTACAGAAAAAAGAGGCAGACGGAGTAACTGCCATGGGAACTGTAGACCGAATACTGCGGTAACAATTCATTCTGGGACTCTACAGCACTCCCCTGAAACAGGCCCTGCAGGAACGAATCAGGGTGGACCCTACACTAACCTTTAGACAAATATTAGCAGAGGCTGTGGCACTGAGCAAAGAAGAAAGTTATGCTTCCGGAGTGATACGGACCAAGACCGTCACACCCCTCAGGATTACAAAGAATGAAGAGGTCCTAGTCAGAGTGGTACAAGACTTACAGAGCTCCCTGAGTGCTATGCATGAAAAGTTGACGCACTTGGACAACAGATGGAGTCATGCTATACCCCTGAGGCTGCCTACCAGGCCCAACAACAAACTTATCAGGCGACCCCATGGGCTCCTACACCAGAATATCCTCACCTTAATTACCTTCTCACCAAGTTCTTTAATATCCTCCACGGAGGCCAGTCAATCAAGTCTTAAGGGCAACCCCCGCACGCAGACAGAGAGAAGGCCGTCAAGAGGCACAGTGTTGGCGGTGTGGAAATTATGGACACTTCTTCAGAGCTGCCGTTATACTTCCGGCCCCCGCAGTAGTGCGGCGTACTGTGGGGGAGGTGGAGAGCCAAGTTACCCAGCATGATTCCGAACACCTGGTCGCAGGGTGTCCCACCATATGAGCTGAATTTGAAGGTATTCCGGTCAACTGTTTAGTGGATACTGGGTCACAGGTGATGACTATGCCTGAGTCTCTCTTCTACCGTTACTTCCAAGCGCTGGCCAAGCCAGAGCGAGAGACATTGGTCCGGGTTACAGCGGCCAATCAACAACAGATCCCTGTCACGGGAGTCGTGTGGATGAATGTACGGCTATGTGGACAAGAAGTGGGGAGAAAAGGTATCCTGCTGGTCCCCGAGATGTACAAAGAGGATGTACCAGTGATAATGCGCATGAATATTCTGCGAGAATTGGACCAGATCATGTTCACTAAACGGGGACCAGGTTATTGGAAACAAGCCACTCCGCACAAAACCACCCATAAAGCCTTTCAGCGGTTGATCCAATTCTGTGGGACACAGAAGAGTGTCCCAGCACATCAGTCCGTGGGTACTATCCGAGTGCCGGAAGAGCTACCCTTACCCTCTCTCCGGACCGGGAGACTGTACTGACACTGCCCGTGGGGACTTTCCGCAACCTTGAAGGTATGAAGGTGATCATTGAACCGGTGGGCCTAGGGGAGCTTGGTTACCTGGACACTGGCAGTGGTCCAGAATGGACGACATCCCATAAGAGTTGGGAATATAAGACATCTAGAAGTATTCTTGACCCCGGGAGTAGAACTGGCTCGTGTGTACCTACATCGGGGAGAAGTACTGAGTCGGAGAGAAGTGACTCTAGCTCTGGTAGGTGATGCTGTTTGGACCCTGGCAGTTACTGCCAGCATAGAAGAGGCGCCGACCCCAGAATGGAATGGGAGAACCATCTAGGACCAGATGGAAATAGATGTGAAAGCTCTCAGTTCAGACCAACGGCGAGCAGTTGAAACCATGCTGTGGGAGAATCAGGCTGCATTTGCCCGTCACGCCGATGACTTTGGCTGCACGGATGCTATCACACATGAGATATCGACGGGGGACACTCCACCAATTCGGGAGAGATATCGGCAGATTCCGCCCAAGTTGTACCAGGAAGTGAAAACGCTGTTGAAACAGATGATAGATTCCGGAGTGGTGTGGGGTAGCCAGAGCCCTTGGGCAGCCCCAGTGGTGCTTGTCAAGAAAAAGGATGGCACTATTTGATTTTGTGTGGATTACCGGCGGTTGAATGCGTGCACCGCGCAAGACTCCTATCCTCTGCCACGCATCGAGGAGTCTCTTACGGCTCTAGGGCAAGCCAAATACTTCTCCACCCTGGACCTAGCAAGCGGGTACTGGCAAGTGCCAGTTGCTGAGCAGGACAAGGCAAAGACAGCATTCATACTCCCCATGGAACAATTTGAATTCAACAGGATGCCATTCGGGCTGACTAATGCCCCGGGGACCTTCCAGCGGCTGATGGAGAGATGCCTTGGAGACCTGAATTTTGAAGCCACCCTGATATACCTGAACAATATCATTGTATACTCCGCTACTTTTCAAGAACACCTGAATCGGCTAGGGCAGGTACTCGAGCGACTGCGATCCCATGGCCTGAAGGTAAATTCCAAGGAAGTGTAATCTCTTCAAGAGGGAGATCGAGTACTTGGGCTATAGGGTGTCCCAAAATGGAGTGCTGCCGTCCCAAGACAAAGTGGCTGCAATACGGCAATGGCTAGTGCCCAGAACGCTGCGGGAGTTGAAGGCCTTCCTTGGAGTGACCGGGTACTACCGGCGGTTCATCAAAGACTACGCAAAGATAGCTGGCCCTTTGAATGAGTTGTTGAGAACGGCTGGGAGGCCCAAGGGCCAAAGTATTCCCTGGGGACAGAAGCAGGAGGAGGCCTTCCAGGCCCTGAAAGAAGCCCTGACATCGGCCCCCGTCTTAGTTTATACAGACTTCGATAAACCATTCCTCTTATCAGCCTCTACAGACTTGGGTCAGTCCTGTATCAGGTACAAGATGGACATGAAAGAGTGATCACCTATGCCAGTAGATCCTTGCGAGATACAGAGTGAAACCCCAACAACTACGGTTTCTTGCGGCTGGAACTCCTTGCCCTGGTGTGGGCTATGACAGAGAAATTTGCGGGATATCTGGCAGGGGCTAAGATCTTCGTACGAACTGATAACAATCCCCTGGCCCATCTGGATACTGCCAAGTTGGGAGCATGGGAGCAACGCTGGGCAGCTCGCCTTGCAAAGCATGACTTCTTAATTTGCTACCGTTCCGCTACAGAGAACACTAATGCTGATGGTCTGTCAAGGGTTACTTTTGAAACTCCAGTAGGGGATATCAATGAACAAAAGGAAGAGGATGAAACTCCACAGTTCCATCCAGCGGCCCAGACAAGTGGGGAGGCTCGTAAGTTACCAAAGGCATTGGGGAAAACTAATGAGGACTGGGGCCAATTACAGGATGAAGATGTTGGACTGCGGCAGATGAAAAGCTGGGTAACCCAGTGAAGGAAACCCAACAGAGAAGTAATGACTGATCTGGATGCCGAGATAAAGTCCGTTCTACATCAATGAAACAGACTGGAAGTGCACGAAGCTGTTCTGTACAGCAATTGGCAACAGCCCAATGACCTAGAGGCGAGGTGGCAATTGGTAATACCCAGAAGCGTGGCACGGGAGATAGCCAAAGAAGCCCATGAATTCGGAGCTCACTTCGGGCCAGCCAAGACTTACCAGTGGCTGCAGTGTTATGTATATTATCCGCGACTGGAGGCCACGGTTGAGGAAGTTTGCCGACAGTGTTGAATGTGTGAACTCACTAAAAGCACGGAACAGAGGGCACCCCTACGGTCCATACAGACCAAAGAACCGCTGGAAGTATTGATGATAGACTACCTCCTTGTGGGACAATCATCAAGAGGTCCACAGTACTGCCTGGTCATGATTGACCACTTCTCCAAGTTTGCAGTAGTCACCCCTACTCGGGACCAGACATCTGAGTCCGCAGCACGCGCTATCTGTCAGGACTTCATCTGGGTCTACAGGTGTCCAAAGTGGATCCACTCAGATCAAGGGGTGTGCTTTCAAGTGATGGAGGAGCTACACCGACTGTATGGTATTGAAAAATCCAGGTTGACCCCCTATCATCCCCAAGGAAATGGGACCTGTGAGCGCTTCAACCGGATGCTACTTCAAATGCTGAGGATGCTAGAGGAAGACAAGAGGGCACACTGGCCGGACTACCTGCCGGAATTAGTCTGGGCCTACAATAATCGGGTCCGCACCACCACCGGTTACACCCCGTACATGTTGCTGTTTGGGAGAGCTGGTCGGGAATTGTTGAATTGAACCTAGAACAGCCAGAAGACCTAATGGAACGATCAACCACCTCATGGGTAAAAGAACACCGTCAGCGACTCCAGACCATTCGCCGGTTGGCAGGTCAGCGGTTACAGGAGAGAGCTCATACGGACCGTCATCCAGTCCAGGAGGTTCCACTGCAGCCTGGGGACCGGTACTGTTACGAGAGAAACGTCCCAGAGGCAAGTTGAGTGAGCGTTGGGAGTTGCAGCCATACAAAGTGATCAAGAGAGTGTACCCTAATGGTCCGGTCTATGAAGTGCAGGTTGAAAATGAGGAGTTTGCTTCACGGACTCTACATAGGAATATGCTACGGCCATGCCGGTCCGAAGATCCTGCACTTTTTCAGAGGACACCTCCTGCCCCATACCTAGCAAGGCCAAGGACGGCCACCTTTAAGTGGGGAGGCATGTAAGAGTCAGCCTTATATTCACCAAGTTACATTGCACTGACATTTCTGGTGATTATGCTGCACAGAGGCTGTTATGTCCTCCTCCAGCCACAAGAGGCTGCTGTGTCTTGTAAAAAGGAAAAGGACAAGCTGAAGGAAGACAATAAAGTTTCTTCCGGGCTGTGCTGGGGGGTGCGTCTGTCTGGAGAGAGAGAGAGTCTGCCTGCTGGGAGATATAACAGAAAGGGACTATAAAAGTGATTTCTTCCTGTCAGCTGTGGAACAGAATACCAGAGACTGCAAAGTGTGTTCCAGAGGAGTGAGATTGTGCCATTCAGAGACCAGTGACAAGATGTATTCCTCCCGTCAGAGCTGAACTAGGTGGATGCCTGCACCTGCTGCAATCCAACCATAGAGAAAGAAAGACCACGCTGGGACAAGCAAGCGACTGAATCTGGAGCCAGACTGCACCTTCCGTCATGTACCAGACCAAGAAGAACCTGCAGAACTGTGAGTGGCACCGGTGCTAATCTGCGATAGGTCATAGAGTAAGGGAATTTAGTCAGTGCGCTGTAGAAGTGTACCCTGGGTAGCAAGGGTGGATAGGAAACTATTAGTGGAGAATAACCGCTACACTGGTACGGCCTTTCTGGACTGAGACATGTGGGGCACAAGTTATACATGGATTTTATTCTATTTTATACTCTGCACCATAGTCCCATGTCTGTTTCCTCTTTATCCCTCCTGTCTAAACCCCCCCAATTTTTCCTGGTCTCTTAATGACCCTCTATTAATGATCCATATGCTTGCCATATGGAATAAATATTTTTACATTTTAATACTACGGCGTTTTCACACGAGGCGATACCCATGATGTACTTTTATTTTAATTTTGGGGAAAGGGGGTGGTGATTTCAATTTTTCTTTTTCTTATACATTTAAACCTTTTTATTATTCTTTTTAACACTTCTTTTTATAGTTCCTCTAGGAAACTACAGCAAGCCATCATTAGATTGCTTTTCTCCAATGCATTAGCAGGCACCCGGCAGCTATGGTGCCTGCTGCTCACGTCAGTGGGCCCCATAATTAAAGTCTCAACCACCTACGCATATATATCTAAGGTGGACGAAAATGGGTTAAACATTCTCTCAAAATTTGAGACGCGGTCAAAAACAGCTCAGTTATTTTCTCCTCACCTGCCTTTTCCACCACTTATAAAAAAACATTATTTCCCCTGGGACAGGACACTTTGGACCACCAAAGGCGTGGCTGCAGTCACCTCCTTACAACGCAGATATGAGCCACCATCCACAGAAACCTTATATTACCTTCAACTAAAACATTTAATCCTTTTCCCCCCTCCATGTTTGACTGCTATTGAATCTTACTGCATACCAGCGCAGCCAATGTGGATCCTGCTGCTGAAAAGTTGTTTTTTTTACTTTCTGTGAAGGGGCAAAGTCCTGGGCATATTTCTGAGGGGGCACAGCTGGGCATATTACTATGAGGGGACACAGCTGGGCATATTACTATGAGGGGGCATAGCTGGACAGATTTCTTGGGAGGGAACAGTCCTGGGCATATTACTGTGATGGGGCACAGTTGGACATATTACTATGAGGGGGCACAGCTGGGCATATTAATATAAAGGGGGCACAGCTGGGCATAATACTATGAGTGACAAAAAGAAAGCATATATAACACTAAAACAGGAGGGTAGCACGGAAGCACTGAAAAACTATAAGGAAAAAATAGAACATGTAAAAAAACAAATAAAAGCGGCCAAACTAGAGACCAAGAGATTAATTGCCAAAGAGAGTAAAACTAACCCTAAAATGTTCAATTATATAAATATTAAAAAGTATAAATCTGAAGGTGTCGGCCCTTTAAAGAGTAATGAGGGGCGAGTCGCAGAGAGCGACGAGGAGAAAGCAAAGCTGTTAAATATTTTTTTCTCCAATGTATTCACTGAGGAAAATAAACTGTCAGATGAAATGCAGAATGGAAAAGTAATTTCTCCATTAAAAGTGTTCTGTCTGACCCAGGAAGAAGTACAACCGCGACTTAAAAAGATTAAAATAGACAAATCGCCAGGACCGGATGGCATACACCCCCGTATCCTAAGGGAATTAAGTAATGTCATAGCCAGACCCTTATTTCTGATATTTGCGGACTCTATACTGACAGGGAATGTCCCACAGGATTGGCGCATGGCAAATGTGGTGCCAATATTCAAAAAGGGTCCAAAAACAGAGCCTGGAAACTATAGGCCGGTAAGTTTAACATCTGTTGTGGGTAAACTGTTTGAAGGTTTTCTGACAGATGCTATGTTAGAGCATCTCAACGGAAATAAGCAAATAACGCCATATCAGCATGGCTTCGTGAGGGATCGGTCATGCCAAACTAATTTAATCAGTTTCTATGAGGAGGTAAGTTCTAGACTTGACAGCGGCGAATCAATGGATGTCGTATATCTGGACTTCTCCAAAGCATTTGACACTGTACCACATAAAAGGTTAGTATATAAAATGAAAATGCTCGGACTGGGAGAAAACGTCTGTATGTGGGTAAGTAACTGGCTCAATGATAGAAAACAGAGGGTGGTTATTAGTGGTACACACTCAGATTGGGTCACTGTCACTAGTGGAGTACCTCAGGGGTCAGTATTGGGCCCTATTCTCTTCAATATATTTATTAATGATCTTGTGGAAGGCTTGCATAGTAAAATATCAATTTTCGCAGATGACACTAAACTGTGTAAAGTAATTAACACAGAAGAGGACAGTATACTACTACAGAGGGATCTGGATAGACTGGAGGCTTGGGCAGATAAGTGGCAGATGAGGTTTAACACTGACAAATGTAAGGTTATGTACATGGGAAGGAATAGTGCAAGTCACCCGTACATACTAAATGGTGTACAGGACACCGGGGGTGGGTCCTGGACGGGTGCTATACGGCACCACTGTTTGGACTATGGTCCATTTAAATAGAGGTAGAAGGTTCAGGGGGTCACCCAAAAAGTGGGTGAAAAGTTCCAGGCAGGCGCTAATTCAGAGAGGACTGGCTCGCAGTCTTCTCTATCTTAGTAAAGTAGTTTGGGGCCTGGAATTTTGGAGGCTCCAAAGTGTTATTTGGGTGGGATGAAGCCTCCACTCCTAAACCCTGGAAGCCAGCGCACAAGGGGTTAAGATCTCACAGACAACCACCCATTAAAGCAGGAAGTGATGCTGGAGGGGGTGAGTGAGTTGGGAGAGTGCACCTGTGAGGACAAGATGGAAGTCTGCTAGCTGCTCAGAGAGGACTTTTGAGTAGATTGGAAGTGAAGCTGTGTCTGCAGGGAAGGTCTGGAGGACTTCTACTAAAAACGTATGTGCCTTTCTTTTGGTTGTTTTTCTGAAGAAAGACTTTTTCCTAATTTATGCTGGAAACAAGCAGGACTTTTGTTGTGACGTTTTGGATGCTGAAGAAAAGCTTTATTTTGTTTTGTTTGGTCACCAATAAAGACCCTTTGCTTTACTGACACGGTTTTACGCACTTGTCTCGCGGAGCTTAAAGACCCCCAAAGTTTACAACTGGGGGAGGATGCAGGCAAAGTGCATTTGCAGGCGCAAAAAAAACGTTTAAAACTGACATTTAAAGAGACAGTATACTTATGGCATGTCTTGGGTGAAGTCAGCCCAGGCGTTACAAACAGCAGACAAAGGCATGGAGGAGGTCGTTAAGGCTTTGGCACAAGCCACTGTGACCCAGCAGCAAGCCACTGTGGCCCAGCAGCAAGCGTCAGCAGAGTCAAACCGTCGCCATGAGGAAGCGATGGCTCAGCAGCAGCAGGCCCTGGCACAGGCTATAGCTGCGCAGCAGGAAAATACACGGCTGCTATCCGCCCAGTTTACGGCCCAGCAGGAGTCCACTCAAGCACAGGTGGCTGCCTTGCAGGAGGCCGTACAGCAGCTGGCTCAGGGACAAGCGCAAGCGGTCGTTGCCGTTAGCAACCCAGTGTCTGTTAGAGCCACCCATTTTTTGCAGAAACTAACACCCAGCGATGACGTGGAAGCCTTTCTTACCACCTTTGAAAGGATAGCAGAGAGAGAAGCGTGGCCCCGGGACCAATGGGCCGGCATTATATCGCCTTTTCTCACTGGTGACCCGCAAAAGGCCTATTTTGACCTCCCAGCTGAGCACATCAAAGACTATGAACGTCTAAAAGCTGAAATCCTGGCCCGCCTGGGAGTGACCACAGCTGTCCGGGCTCAGAGGGTGCATCGCTGGCGGTACAAATCGGACCAACCACCCAGGTCCCAGATGCATGAACTAATTCAGTTAGTTAAAAAATGGCTGCAGCCAGAAAAGTTGTCAGGTCCACAAATGGTGGAACGAGTGGTGATGGACCGGTACCTACGGTCCCTACAAGATGACCTACAGCGCTGGGTAAGCCATGGAAACCCTACCAATGCTGATCGAGCTGGTTGAACGGTATACCGTGGTGGAGGACCTGCTTGGGCCTGCCAAGCGTCGAGAACCCACGCCAAGGACACCCAGACCAGCCACCAACCTGAGGAGAGAAGCCTTGCCAGATGTTGGCGTCCGCAGGTTTACACCATCTGCCCTAGAACCACGGAGGTCGGTTCCTGTACCAAAGATGGGAGACATACAATGTTGGCGATGTCGGTCCTGGGGGCATACCCGGGCACAATGCCCACTGCAGGAGGAGCCTATGGAGTGCGGAACTGGTCGGAGAAGCTCCTTCTATGTGCGAAGTGTGTGTACCACTCATCTTGACCTGGCTGCAGGACGGTTTGAGTGTGAAGTGTGGGTGAACCACCTTCCTGCCAGGGCCCTACTGGACTCCGGTAGCATGGTAACATTAGTACATGCCAGGGTACTTGGGAGGCTTAGACCAGTGACTAAAACTCTTCGGGTGGTATGCATTCATGGGGATACCAAGGAGTACCCCTTGGTTCCGGTGACTGTCTCTTATGGCCATGCCTCAGTTACACAGGAGGTCGGGGTGGTAAACAGTTTAATTCATGACATCATAGTGGGGCGGGACTGTCCACTATTTCTGGAACTATGGAACGAGGTGCAAATGGCACCACCAGGGGAACTGGGGGCACTGGGCCTGGAAGGGACAGGGTCCGAGGGGTCCGGAGCTGAAATACACCCCTCTGATATAGAAATACCTACCATTGATAATGAAGTCGCAGGGAATGCTAATGTGGAGGATAATGCCCCTGACCCAGGTCTTAAACCCGGGTTGATCTCTGAGGTGGGGGAGGTCTTCCCATTACAAGTCATGCTGGGGGAGGATGACGAGGAGCTCTCCCCAGTTGAGGAGGATGAAGGGGAAACATCCTCAAGGCCAGTACATCCAGATCTAGACGTGTCCAGAGGTGCATTTGGTACCGCCCAATTACGGGACCCTGCCTTGGTCAATGCTCGAGAGCAGGTTTCTGTTGTTGATGGGGTCCCACAAATGCCAGATGCAGACCAGAGGTTCCCTCACTTTGCGTTGAAGGGGGACTTACTGTATCGAGTGGCTGAGAGCCGAGGGGAAACTGTAGAGCAGTTGCTGGTTCCCCAACCGTATAGGCGGATGCTCCTCGATCTAGCCCACAACGATGCACTGGGAGGACACCTGGGGGCGGAGAAAACAGAGGCCAGGATAAACGACCGGTTTTACTGGCCAGGGTTGAAGGCCGAGGTTAAAAGATACTGTGCGTCTTGTCCCATTTGCCAGTTAACCGCCCCAGTGCCACACTATAGAAACCCTCTGGTGCCCTTGCCGATTATCGAAGTCCCGTTTGAACGGATCGCTATGGATCTGGTGGGACCCCTGGTAAAGTCGGCACGGGGCCACCAATACATATTGGTCATCCTAGATTACGCAACTAGGTATCCAGAAGCTGTCCCTTTGAGGAAAGCCTCCTCTAAGGCCATCGCCAGGGAGTTGTTTCAAATGTTCTCACGAACTGGGTTCCCCAAAGAGATCCTGACAGACCAGGGTACCCCTTTTATGTCAAAGGTAATGGCGGACTTGTGCAAATTGTTTCAAATTAAGCAGTTGCGGACGTCTGTCTACCACCCACAGACCGATGGCCTAGTCGAAAGATTCAATAAAACCTTAAAATCCATGTTGAGAAGAGTAGTCCAGAAAGATGGGAAGGATTGGGATATGTTACTCCCTGCCCTGTTATTTGCTATCCGGGAGGTCCCGCAAGCATCCACAGGTTTTTCGCCATTTGAATTAGTGTATGGACGAAGGCCCCGGGGGTTACTTGATCTGGTAAAAGAGACATGGGAAAGTGAGTCCTCACCACACAAAACGGTGGTAGAGCATATCTCTCAAATGCGAGAGAGGGTGGCTAAGGTGATGCCACTGGTGAAGGAGCATATGCAGAAGGCCCAGGATGCCCAAAGAAGAGTGTATAACAGGTCGGCAAAAATTAGACAGTTCCAAGTAGGAGACCGGGTGGCTGTTCTAATACCCACGGTAGAGAGCAAATTCTTGGCCAAATGGCAGGGCCCATTTGAGGTAGTAGAGAAATTCGGTGAGGTGGACTACAAGGTACACCAGCCAGGGAAAAGAAAACCATACCAGATCTATCACATCAATTTGTTGAAACCCTGGAGAGACAGAGAACAAGTGTCAGCGGTAGTAGGGGTACAGTCAGGGGACCATGCAGGGATCGACTTGGTGCAGGTTGCTTCTACCCTGACTAGACCTCAAACCCAGCAAACAAAAGAGTTTCTACAAAAAAATAGAGATATGTTTTCAGAGTTGCCCGGTCGCACCAACGTCATCGAGCATGACATTGTGACCGAGCCCAATGTAAAAGTCAGGTTAAAGCCTTACCGTATCCCAGAAGCTCATAGGGTGGCAGTGTCCGAAGAGGTTAAAAGAATGTTCGAGCTTGGAGTCATTGAAGAGTCGCAGAGCGAATGGTCAAGTCCAATTGTGTTGGTACCCAAGCCCAACGGCACCCTCCGCTTCTGCAACGACTTCAGAAAGCTTAATGAAGTCTCCAAGTTCGACGCATATCCCATGCCACGAGTAGATGAGCTAATTGAAAGGTTGGGGCCTGCCAGGTACATTACCACGCTAGACCTCACAAAAGGGTACTGGCAGATTCCCCTGACTAAGGAAGCCAGGGAGAAGACAGCCTTCTCTACCCCAGAAGGCCACTTCCAATATAAGAGGATGCCATTTGGTCTACACTCAGCCCCGGCCACGTTCCAAAGGGCCATGGACAAAACTCTGCGTCCACACCAACGGTACGCTTCTGTCTACCTAGATGACATAGTCATCTTCAGCACTGATTGGGAGTCCCACCTTCCCCGGGTTCAGGCAGTCGTAGACTCCTTAAGAAGAGCAGGGTTCACCATCAACCCCGAGAAGTGTGCCATTGGGATGGAGGAAGTAAAATACCTAGGGTATATTGTGGGTAGAGAGCTGGTAAAGCCCCAAATGAGTAAGGTGGAGGCCATACAGGACTGGCCCCGTCCCCTAACCAAGAAGCAGGTCAGAGCGTTTTTGGGCATAGTTGGCTATTATAGGAGGTTTGTCCCCAACTTTGCCACTGTTGCTGCACCACTGACCGACCTGACCAGAGGCAGAAAGTCAGTGATGATAAAGTGGAACGCCGAGGCCGAGACGGCTTTTCAAATGCTTAAGACAGCTTTGTGCCAAGATCCGGTGCTTGTAGCTCCAGATTTTACAAAAGATTTTGTAGTACAGACAGATGCTTCAAGCGAAGGGTTAGGAGCGGTCCTGTCTCAGGAAATCAATGGGGAGGAGCACCCTGTGGTCTTTCTTAGTAGGAAGCTGACGGCAGCTGAAAGAAACTATGCGGTGGTGGAGCGGGAGTGTCTGGCCATCAAGTGGGCTCTAGACTCCCTGCGATATTTCCTCCTGGGCAGAAAGTTCCGCTTGGTGTCAGACCATGCTCCGCTTACCTGGATGAGACAGAATAAACACACCAATGCCAGGGTAACAAGGTGGTTCCTTTCTCTCCAGGAGTTCAATTTCATGGTAGAGCACAGACCCGGGAGACAGCATCAGAATGCCGATGCCCTCTCCCGAGTCCATTGTATGGTGTCTACTGTTGCCTCCAACACCTCCGCGTTGAGGCAGAGGGGGGGGATATGTACAGGACACCGGGGGTAGGTCCTGGACGGGTGCTATACGGCACCACTGTTTGGACTATGGTCCATTTAAATAGAGGTAGAAGGTTCAGGGGGTCACCCAAAAAGTGGGTGAAAAGTTCCAGGCAGGCGCTAATTCAGAGAGGACTGGCTCGCAGTCTTCTCTATCTTAGTAAAGTAGTTTGGGGCCTGGAATTTTGGAGGCTCCAAAGTGTTATTTGGGTGGGATGAAGCCTCCACTCCTAAACCCTGGAAGCCAGCGCACAAGGGGTTAAGATCTCACAGACAACCACCCATTAAAGCAGGAAGTGATGCTGGAGGGGGTGAGTGAGTTGGGAGAGTGCACCTGTGAGGACAAGATGGAAGTCTGCTAGCTGCTCAGAGAGGACTTTTGAGTAGATTGGAAGTGAAGCTGTGTCTGCAGGGAAGGTCTGGAGGACTTCTACTAAAAACGTATGTGCCTTTCTTTTGGTTGTTTTTCTGAAGAAAGACTTTTTCCTAATTTATGCTGGAAACTAGCAGGACTTTTGTTGTGACGTTTTGGATGCTGAAGAAAAGCTTTATTTTGTTTTGTTTGGTCACCAATAAAGACCCTTTGCTTTACTGACACGGTTTTACGCACTTGTCTCGCGGAGCTTAACGACCCCCAAAGTTTACAATGGTAAAACACTTGGTAACACTGACATGGAAAAGGATCTAGGAATTTTAATAAACAGCAAACTAAGCTACAAAAAACAGTGTCAGGCAGCTGCTACCAAGGCCAATAAGATAATGGGTTGCATCAGAAGGGGCATAGATGCCCATGATAAGAACATAGTCCTACCACTTTACAAATCATTAGTCAGACCACACATGGAGTACTGTGTACAGTTCTGGGCTCCTGTGAACAAGGCAGACATAGCAGAGCTGGAGAGGGTCCAGAGGAGGGCAACTAAAGTAATAACTGGAATGGGGCAACTACAGTACCCTGAAAGATTATCAAAATAAGGGTTATTCACTTTAGAAAAAAGACAACTGAGGGGAGATCTAATAACTATGTATAAATATATCAGGGGTCAGTACAGAGATCTCTCCCATCATCTATTTATCCCCAGGACTGTAACTGTGAAGAGGGGACATCCTCTGCGTCTGGAGGCAAGAAGGTTTGTACACAAACATAGAAGAGGATTCTTTACGGTAAGAGCAGTGAGACTATGGAACTCTCTGCCTGAGGAGGTGGTGATGGTGAGTACAATAAAGGAATTCAAGAGGGGCCTGGATGTATTTCTGGAGTGTAATAATATTACAGGCTATAGCTACTAGAGAGGGGTCGTTGATCCAGGGAGTTATTCTGATTGCCTGATTGGAGTCGGGAAAGAATTTTTTATTCCCCTAAAGTGAGGAAAATTGGCTTCTACCTCACAGGGTTTTTTTTTTTTTTGCCTTCCTCTGGATCAACTTGCAGGATGACAGGTCGAACTGGATGGACAAATCTCTTTTTTCGGCCTTATGTACTATGTTACTATGTTACTATGAGGGGGCACAGCTGGGCATATTACTATGAGGGGCACAGTCCTGGCCATATTACTATGAGGGGGCACAGCTGGGCATATTACTATGAGGGGGCACAGCTGGGCATATTTATGAGGGGGCACAGCTGGGCATATTTCTGAAGGGGCACAGTTCTGTGCATATTTCTGAGGGGGCACAGCTGGTGGGCATAATCTGTGAAGGGGGCACAATGCTCACATAAATACTGTGGGGTGGGGGAATAATTACCATGTGGGTGCATTTAGGGGATTTGGTGGGATTAGGTGTTTAGTTATGTTTTGGGCTGAGTTAGAGGCGTGGCCAAATAGTGTCCCTCTTCCTTCTTTTTAAAAGTTAGGAGGTATGAGGTTTGTTGTGACCTCCCCCTCCCTGTGCAACTTTGTGGGAACTCAGGCACGAGCACACAGGGCTGGTGCAAGGATTTTTCCCACCCTAGGCAAAAGCTAATTTTGCCACCCCCCTTGACTCCGCCCATTGACCATCCCCCTTGACCCGCCCCTTTTTTGTTGTCCACCTATTTAATGATTGTTGCATGCAACATTTTACTTGACCAGCTAATTTTAGATATTCTACAGTAGTCCCGTTACAATCCTCCCTCCCCACAATCAGCCTTTCGACCAAATAATAAAAATAGTAAAATAGAACATTTAATTGAAACATTTTAATTGTAAACATTTTCTCATATGCCAAACATAAAATAGCAGCATTGCACATATACAGCAGCACATACCTCTCACATCCAAGGCCTCCAGGTAACATCTCCTCCAATGTAGATCTTCTCTGTAATCATCTTCTCATTTCGGTCCAGACACTTCTCTCAGCCGCCCTCATTTCGGTCCAGACACTTCGGTCCAGACACTTGGAGTCCCCACAGTGTTATCATGCTGCTCGCTGTGCCCTGGCCCCAATACCACAAATACTATCCTGCAGAAATAATAGTGCCGCCATAGTAATAGTGCTCCTCATAGTCCCACCAATAGTAATTCTCTTCTAGAATGCCCTTATTAGTAATGCTGACCCCTACACTGCACCACATTAAGTAATATGCTCCCCACACAGCCTCAAATTAAGTAATTTGCCCCACACACTGCCTCACATTATGTAATTTGCCCCCACACTGCCCCACATTATGTGATTTGCCCCCTACACTGCCCCACATTAGGTAATTTGCCCCCACACTGCTTCAAATTATGTAATTTGCCCCCCACACTGCCTCACATTATGTAATTTGCCCCCACACTGCCCCCCATTAAGTAATTTGCCCCACATTATGCAATTTGCCCCCCACACTGCCCCACATTATGCAATTTCCCCCCCACACTGCCTCACATTAAGTAATTTGCCCCACACTGCCTAATATTATATAATTTGCCCCCACACTGCCCCACATTAAGTAATTTGCCCCCCACACTGCCTCACATTAAGTAATTTTCCCCCCACACTGCCCCACGATATGTAATTTGCCCCCCACACTGCCTCACAATAATTTGCCCCACACACTGCCCCACATTATGTTGTTTGCCCCCACACTGCCCTCTATTATGTAATTTGCCCCCACTAAGTAATTTGCCCCCACACTAAGTAATTTTGCCCCCACACTGCCCTCCATTATGTAATTTGCCCCCCACTAAGTAATTTTGCCCCCACACAAGTTAATTTTGCCCCCAGACTACCCTTCATTATGTAGTTTGCCCCCCCCCCCCCCCGCCCTCGTACTTGTGTCGCTGATCCTGTACAGTCCTGGAGGTCACGGGTCTCGTGGGATTGAGCACCGAAGTGACTGAACTCATGCCCGCGCAGCCGGCAAGTACAGGATCAGATCAGCAACACAAGTGCAAGGGGGCGGGTGCTAGTGGTGTTGGGAACTTGGGTCCAGCGGGTGACACCCCATCAGACTGCTGTCACGTGGTGCGGCCAGCACCCACCTCGCAACGCTACTGGCGGCCAGACCCCAAAGCGCCGGCACTCCCAGCAAGAGTGGCGCTCTACGCAGTGGCCTACTCTGTTTATGGGTGGCGCCGGCCCTGCGAGCACATTTTAATTAAATACAATTAGTGTCTAGCAGAGTGTTTCAGGACACAGCACAAGTTCCACTCGAGTCTCTCTGTTCTCTCTGACCGCGCGGCGCAGGAACACAGCAGGCTGAAAGATAGCTGCGCTTTGATTGGTGCCTGGTGGGACTCCTCCTCCTGACCTCCGTCACTGCTCTACTTTCCTCCAGCACAGCATTGACCCCCATCTCACTGCACTGTGCACGCATGCGCAGTGCAGACTTCAGAGTTCGGGGCATAGATTTTACTGTTTTTTTTTTATTTTTATGCTGGATGCTACGGGCGGCAAAAGAACACACCCGTGTTTTGTGGACTGTAAATTTACAGACAGTTGGCAACCCTGGCTAGGTGAAGGCATTTTAAAAAAAAAAAACGAAGAATGGTGACAGGTCTGGTCACAAATGGCAACAATAAAGACTTGTCGTCATTTACGAACCTAAGTCGCACTGGCGAACATTGTGGTCGTCATCTGGAGCACCGTCATGTCTGAGAAGAGCAGCGCTATCAGTAATACCTGCCCCCCCCCCTGTATAACACATAATGGTTGCAGTGACCCCCTCCCCGTAAAACACACAGGTAAGTGTTCTAGAACTGACCTCATCAGAACCTGCATTGTGCCTCCAAATAGAGGAGCTGTCATATGTCCTGTGACTGGACTGTTATTTAAATAATGATTGGTCAGGGGGCATTTTCATGCAACCCTATTACCCTATGTATTTGTGGATATGCTTATGATCTTTTTGCGGTCCGCACTACCCACATGGGGGATGTATGTATGGTGGCTGTGACCCCTCATTTAAGGACTGATGGTCAACTAAATGTTGACCATGTCCTTGTAGGGGGCATTGCTCAATGTGGGGGTTAATGTTATGACTGGGGGTCGCCTGAACAACGACACCAGCCTATTGAGCACCCCTTTCTAATATACTCAGGCCATTATTCTGGTCCTCTAATAAACCCCATGTCTGTTGTTAGCTGTTGAATATATTTAAGTGATGAGCTGCTGCGGAGGAGGAGCGATTCTACTTTCTTTGGGATCGCCCCTTTACCTCAGCAACAATAGATGTCACTAGTGCCTGTTCCCCTGATTGGTGCTGCGGGCGGGGAGCGCTCCCCTTACTTTTGGCTCCGCTTCCTCCCCTTAGCAACAGCGAACGTCACAGGTACCTTTCTTCTTATTGGCTGCCACACGATCTCTCTCCTATGCGCACGTTGGTTCAGCGCATGCACTGTTGGCTATGGAGTACGTCGGACATTGGCGCGCACTTGGGGTACGAGTGCAGCGCAGAAGTTCACATGGATCTCTACCACCAGTAATTCTACTCTTATATAATACACAGGGTGAAATATGAGGTAATATTTATGGTGCAATATGACCTATGAAAAAGTACATGGGTTGTACACTATGTATAAGTGAATTATATGTGATGTGATTTTGGTATCCTTTATGGGGGAGGTATGCACACACCCACAAATTCATTATTTAAGGCACATTGTTTTTTGTTTTTTTACTGCTTGAGAAAGACCAGAGATGGTTGAAACGTCGCTGTCTGTATGCTGCTGGTACAAATAAAGTAACCGGATTCTGTCCATTCAACTGGCGGGTGCTGCAGATTTCTATATATATGTTCTGAGAGACATCTGGAGGGACAGGAAGGACACATCTGCTTCTATGGGGCGGATTATGGGTCTGAGCAACTCCCAGGTTATACAGAGCTGTAATATGTACATGAGCCCTTACCGCCATAGAGCTCTCATCTCTGCCTGTGCTACATTACAGCTGTATGGCGGTATTATTACTGATGACCCCGGCTGTAATATACTCAGAATGGAGACGATTACTGCTCGTTATCAATAAGTAATAATACCAGCAGAATCCAGAGACACCCTGATTGTAGTGTTATGTCTACTAATAATCCATCCCCCAAATAACTGACTGAGCGAGGGCAGAGCCACATGTGTCCTGTAGTAATGTGAGGAGGAGAACGGGGGACACAGGGGCCACAATAGATGGTGGATGAAGGAGACTGAGGGCCACAATAGATGGTGGAGGAAGGAGACTGAGGGGCACAATAGATGGTGGAAGAAGGAGAGTGCAGGCCAGAGACTGAGGGCCACAATAGATGGTGGAGGAAGGCGAATGGAGGCCACAGGGACCACAATAGATGGTGGAGGAAGGAGAATAGAGGCCACAGGAGCCACAGACTGAGGGCCACAATATATGGTAGAGGAAGGAGAATGGGGGACACAGACTGAGGGCCACAATAGATGTGGAAGAAGGGTAATGGGGGCCACAGACTGAGGGCCACAATAGATGGTTGTTGGGGAAGTTTAAAATTTACTCTGTGTCTTCTATAATATAATTTATTGTAATTACTTGAGGTAAGTGCAGGGCCTTGGTCTATGCAATTAAAAGGTCAGAGGTCCCAGAGGCAGAGATCATTGCTACCCTGAAACAAGAGACAAAGCATAAGAGTGGACATCTGGAACAGATCTTGTTTTCAGACAATTTTTGATGGATTGCCTCCAATGTCTGTAACTTTTTTCATATGCCTCTCTAACTGTGGAGATATTGTTAAAACTAGTCTAAACCAGTTCACTATGCCTTAAGAATTGTCTGTATAAACTCAACTCTGATAAAATACCTCAGACATTCTGCTGAACCTCCATACAGTGTGTTTGGAGAGAGAAAATACTGTACCTCCTTTAACCTTAAATTCAGATGACATCGTGATCCTTCCTTGGTAAAGAAAATGATTTTAACAATGGTGGAAGAAGGAGAGTGGAGGCCAGAGACTGAGGGCCACAATAGATGGTGGAGGTAGGAGAATGGAGGACACAGGGACCACAACAGATGGTGGAGGAAAGAGAATGGAGGCCACAGGAGCCACACACTGAGGGCCACAATAGATGGTAGGGAAAGGAGAATGGAGGACACAGGGCCCACAGACTGAGGGCCACAATAGATGGTGAAGGGCGGAGAATAAGGGCCACAGACTTAGGGCCACAATAGATGGTGGAGAAAGACGGGGACATTTTCTCTCCATAGTCACAATCTACAGATTTTATACTAACGCTCTGTGGACCCCTCACCCACATCTCATCTTCTTATTCTTACAGTTTGGCTAATAATGATCTACCAGACACTTCCTGCATCCAGTTGGCTTTGCTAATAAGGAATAACCAGTCCCTGAAGAAACTTGACCTGTCTGGTAACCGTCTGTCTGGTCCTCACTTCAGTGACTTGATGGAGGCTCTGTCCAGTCCGGCCTGCAGGATAGAGACATTACAGTGAGTATAAGAGATGTGTACAGAGATGTGTAGCCGTCAGTATCCTCTCTTTATATCATGCTGAGGGTGCGCACGTCTTACTTGTTTGTCTGTCTGTAGGGGCCTTTTTATCTCCTATATAAGAATTAAAAGTGAAGTTTTACTCAAGTATACTGCCCCTTATAGTTTTTTCTCGAGGAACAAATTACCCATTCTGTGGTACCTCATATTTGTTTCAAAGACCGCTTGTTTCGGTTCAGAATCATCAGCGGAGACAGAGCAGACCCGGGTCGGTAAGACAAATTGTGCACGCACCTCAATATAAGATTGGCTCCTAAATACTAGAAACTGAGATCAAACCTGCCGATAGTTAGTGTTGCTGAGTGGCAGGCTACCAAGTATTGCTGTTTGTTTGTCACAAAGACTTATCAGTTAAAGTTTCTGTTCGCTCCGGAGAACAGAGTGGACTTCACCATCATCTCTAGTTACCCCAGCTTGTTTATCTACAGATTTTATACTAACGCTCTGTGGACGCCTCACCCACATCTCATCTTCTTATTCTTACAGTTTGGCTAATAATGATCTACCAGACACTTCCTGCATCCAGTTGGCATCTGTAATAAGGACTAACCAGTCCCTGAAGAAACTTGACCTGTCTGGTAACCGTCTGTCTGGTCCTCACTTCAGTGACTTGTCGGAGGCTCTGTCCAGTCTGGCCTGCAGGATAGAGAAATTACAGTGAGTATAAGAGATGTGTACAGGACTGAGACATTTGGGGCACAAGATATACATGGATTTCTCATCCGTATCATTGGGGGACACAGGCTTGACCTTGGGTATAGCTATTGCCACTCGGAGGCGACACTAAGCAAAGAAAGTGTTAGCTCCTTCTCTCAGCTACAGTGGCGGAAATAATTATTTGACCCCTCACTGATTTTGTAAGTTTGTCCAATGACAAAGAAATGAAAAGTCTCAGAACAGTATCATTTCAATGGTAGGTTTATTGTAACAGTGGCAGATAGCACATCAAAAGGAAAATCGAAAAAAATAACTTTAAATAAAAGATAGCAACTGATTTGCATTTCATTGAGTGAAATAAGTATTTGAACCCTCTAACAAAAAAAGACTTAATACTTGGTGGAAAAACCCTTGTTTGCAAGCACAGAGGTCAAACGTTTCTTGTAATTGATGACCAAGTTTGCGCACATTTTAGGAGGAATGTTGGTCCACTCCTCTTTGCAGATCATCTCTAAATCCCTAAGGTTTCGAGGCTGTCTCTGTGCAACTCTGAGCTTGAGCTCCCTCCATAGGTTTTCGATTGGATTAAGGTCCGGAGACTGACTAGGCCACTCCATGACCTTAATGTGCTTCTTCTTGAGCCACTCCTTTGTTGCCTTTGCTGTATGTTTTGGGTCATTGTCGTGCTGGAACACCCATCCACGACCCATTTTCAGTTTCCTGGCAGAGGGAAGGAGGTTGTCGCTCAGGATTTCACGATACATGGCTCCGTCCATTTTCCCGTTTATGCGAATAAGTTGTCCTGTGCCCTTAGCAGAAAAACACCCCCAAAGCAAAATGTTTCCACCCCCATGCTTGACGGTGGGGACGGTGTTTTGGGGGTCATAGGCAGCATTTTTCTTCCTCCAAACACAGCGAGTTGAGTTAATGCCAAAGAGCTCTATTTTGGTCTCATCAGACCACAGCACCTTCTCCCAGTCACTCTCTGAATCATTCAGGTGTTCATTGGCAAACTTCAGACGGGCCTGCACATGTGCCTTCCTGAGCAGGGGGACCTTGCGAGCCCTGCAGGATTTTAATCCATTGCGGTGTAATGTGTTTCCAATGGTTTTCTTGGTGACTGTGGTCCCTGCTAATTTGAGGTCATTAACTAACTCCTCCCGTGTAGTTCTAGGATGCTTTTTCACCTTTCTCAGAACCATTGACACCCCACGAGGTGAGATCTTGCGTGGAGCCCCAGAGCGAGGTCGATTGATGGTCATTTTGTGCTCCTTCCATTTTCGAACAATCGCACCAACAGTTGTCACCTTCTCTCCCAGCTTCTTGCTAATGGTTTTGTAGCCCATTCCAGCCTTGTGCAGGTCTACAATTTTGTCGCTGACATCCTTGGACAGCTCTTTGGTCTTTCCCATGTTGGAGAGTTTGGAGTCTGCTTGATTGATTGATTCTGTGGACAGGTGTCTTTTATACAGGTGACTAGTTAAGACAGGTGTCCTTAATGAGGGTGACTAATTGAGTAGAAGTGTCTAACCACTCTGTGGGAGCCAGAACTCTTAATGGTTGGTAGGGGTTCAAATACTTATTTCACTCAATGAAATGCAAATCAGTTGCTATCTTTTATTTAAAGTTATTTTTTCGATTTTCCTTTTGATGTGCTATCTGCCACTGTTACAATAAACCTACCATTGAAATGATACTGTTCTGAGACTTTTCATTTCTTTGTCATTGGACAAACTTACAAAATCAGTGAGGGGTCAAATAATTATTTCCGCCACTGTATATCCCTCCTGCAGATACTGAGCTAATCAGTTTTAGCTTAGTGTCTGAAGGAGGCAGACCTCCCTGCTTTGCAGGTCTGCTGATTTTTTTCCTTTTTTGATTTTTCTTTTCTTCTAGCGGGAATTTCAAGCAGTCTCTAAAAGTGGCCTGCACTCCCACCCAGGAAACGGGAGACCAGGGGGTCACCCAAACTCCCTGCTCCTTCCCGTTCTCCGGAAGTAAAGGAGGACCAGAGGTTCCTGTAAAAACCTCTGCATCCCGCCAGCCTTCGGATCACCACGGCCACCCACCACAAGTCCCCTCTGTTCCGGTGTAGCGTCCCTCACCAAGGGGCCGCACACCAAAGGTGGTGATCCGGCTGGAGCCAGAAGACCCCAGACAGATGAGTATTCTTGCCCCCAAAAGTGTCCCCTCCTTTCAACACCCTCCCCTTCTCAAGTTACCTTTTCCCCATAGAGGACTTGTGCCCTCCAGGCGTTTTCTCCTGTCGGGAGGGGGGAAGGTGGGGTGGGGGAGGTTTGGCTGGGAATCTCCGGTGCACATGGCGCACTATTCCAGGGCCCTTCTTCCTTATCGTTGTCCCCGGTCCTGGGCTTCTCTGCGGCCTACTCCCACATCGAATCTCCAGGCCCGCGGTACTCCGGGCAGGTCTCCTGGGGCGGCCGCTACTTTCTCTGATGGGGCGTCAGTACACCCGTTCCCGGTCTTCTCTGTTTGGGGTGCAAGATTTCCCGGACACTGCCGCTGCCTCCAGACGCAGCGCTCTCAGCCAGAAGTTCTTCCGGTCAGCCCAACTGGTGCACGAGGCCCTGGCTCTGCGGCCTACTAGGCCGTGTTCTCCGTGAGTGTTTGGGGGCGGGGATTATACCTTCAGAGGTGAGACTTTTGCGCCCATATATTCGGCCCACTGAGCTCCTCCCCCAATATAATTAACCCCTTCCTTGCCTCAGTGCTTCTGTGGCTGGGGGGGGGGAAAGAAAAATTACTTATCACTCTTAAAAGGGTTGACATGTTTTGGGCTGTATGCAATTCCCACAGCTATTATTATTATTAACCCTTGGAGCTCCACTCCAAATTTGGACTTAGTTTTCATCGCCCTATAAGAGGATGTGTCCAGCTTTTTATCTTAGTGCTTGTAGTGCCCCACGTTCAAGCTTACACTGTGTCCTCTCTACAGCTACAGCAGAGCCAGTGGAGCAATGGATAGGCGGCGTACTTGCCCTACCGCTAGCCACTTACGACTAGGATGCTGTCCATCCTGTAGCAGTAACAAGTCCCCTCTGTTTCCAGTGTAGCATCCCTCCCCAAGGGGCCACACACCAAAGGTGTTGATCCGGCTGGAGTCAGGGGGGCAGAAGACGACCCCTTCCTTAGGTAGAGCACTTGCACTATCATTCGAGACTGTGGCAGGCGCAGCAGTATGAAGTGCCTTTCGTGCTGTGGCATTAGAAGAATTTTGATATCTCTGACTTTTAGTCTAACCAGTCTATTACTCTGTAATTCCTATAGCGCCGTTCTATGGAAACAGTAGGTTTAAAGAGCACACCAAATGCTTCAAATAACTTTTTTATTAACTTCAACTTTTCTATATATATAACACTGCCGTCTCCGTAGCAGATAGTGCATGTACAAAAGACGTGTTAAAAAGATATCACAAAATGGCGGTATGCATAAGATGGTGGTTCAACTGTTCAATCTTGTCATTCAACACAAAATGGTGGATATATTTTTCTCTTCAGTATCTGTACTGTCACTTTAAGTTATTCAAGCACTTTATGATCTCTCTAAGAGGTATATCTGAGGTCTAACTAATAGTTCTACTTGCAGTATGCAGTTAGCAGTGACTATTTGCAGATTGGTTGAGTATGATCTGGTATGGTTGTATGCAATTTGTATATATAAGAAAAAAGGAAATCCAGCTTCCAGACGACCATATAAATGCTTTAATGAAAAAACGTGCTAAAATCCGGACATGTACACCAGGTCTACGCGTTTCAGATCAATAAATTCAGATCCTTACTCATGAGAACATGATAGTGTAAGGCACTGGCCTTAAATAAGAGGCAGGTCAAGCATATCAGGTGGACACAATCAACACATAGCTCCACCTCAAACACATAAAACATATGCTAAAAGTAGAAGGAAAAGAGGAAAAGCTTCAAAGGATACAAAGAAAGTGTACCACGGTCAATAATGCAATATAAGATCATGTCTGCGATTAAGACCTATTGGTACACAAGTACCCATAGTAAAGATCCAATATGATTCTCGGTTTAAAAGAACTCTCCTATGATCATAATGTGAACTGACCGTAGAAACATTTCGGGTCATCACATGTGGAATGTCAGTTTTGAGGCTGTTAGTGAACACTTGAAGTGCAGCCTGTATACTGTAGGCGGCATGTCATACTGTATCACCTGCATAACATGCCGCCTACAGTATATAGGCTGCACTTCTAACAGCCTCAAAACTAGAATTCGCCGTCATATTTCTGACATTCCACATGCGCTGACCCGAAATGTTTCTGCGGTCAGTTCACATTATGCGGCTTGTCATGCAGGTGATATCAGTAGCCTTGTGGTGCAAGGAGTGGAAAGGGTCAAATTTCCTAAACGTGGAGGTGATCATAGGAGAGTTCTTTTAAACAGAGAATCATATTGGATCTTTACTATGGGTACTTGTGTACCAATAGGTCTTAATCGCAGACATGATCTTATATTCTATTATTGACCGTGGTACACTTTCTTTGTATCCTTTGAAGCTTTTCCTCTTTTCCTTCTACTTTTAACATATGTTTTTATGTGTTTGAGGTGGAGCTATGTGTTGATTGTGTCCACCTGATATGCTTGACCTGCCTCTTATTTAAGGCCAGTGTCTTACACTATCATGTTGTCATGAGTAAGGATCTGAATTTATTGATCTGAAACGCGTAGACCTGGTGTACATGTCCGGATTTTAGCACATTTTTTCATTAAAGCATTTATAAGGTCGTCTGGAAGCTGGATTTCCTTTTTTCTTATATTTCCATTATCGCCGAGTTCCTGGCGATTATCCGTGCCTCCATTTCAGACCGTGACCAGGTGAGCCTCGACTGCTGCCTTTTTCTTGTATGCAATTTGTATGGTTGCAATTGGTAGAACTGTAAGTAAACACATATATATCTAGTTCAGTATACAGTTCTAAACACAATACTAACAATATGAACATTATATAACTGTTTTAAATACCTATATTGGCCTCTTGTTCCCATAAAACTCAGCTCTCAGTGGAGTGAATGTCTCTTCAGCTCCTGTCTCTGGTGAATAATGATTCTAGCAGCAGGAGCTGGGGGAATTCCCAGACATACTGTGTGTGAGGCTGGCTGTAATTGGTGAAAACTCTTGCTATGTGAGAAGCTGGCTGTGATTGGTCTAGACTTCTGCCCAGCAACAACAGATTAACACTATACTTTCTGTTGTTTCTGCTGTGTCACTGAGCTTACCTTACATCACAAAATGAATTTTAAAGGCATATTATCTTTTTCTGCTTCTATAAACACAAAATATAACAGTTATATGACATCCAAAGCATGATGTCACAGTAAATAACTATGCTTTTGTCTTTAACACATAAACATAGGAACTGTATTAAGGCTATTGGCAGGTTAAGGCTACTTTCACACTTGCGTTCGGAGCGGATCCGTCTGGTATCTGCACAGACGGATCCGCACCTATAATGCAAACGATGGTATCCGTTCAGAACGGATCCGTCTGCATTATATTTTAGAAAAAAATCTAAGTCTAATTGTTAGTCAGACGGATCCGTTTGAAATTGCACCATATTGTGTCAACGTCAAACGGATCCGTCCCCATTGACTTACATTGTAAGTCTGGACGGATCAGTTTGGCTCCGCACGGCCAGGCGGACACTAAAATGCTGCAAGCAGCGTTCGGGTGTCCGCCTCCTGAGCAGAACGGAGGCGAAACGGAGCCATACTGATGCATTCTGAGCGGATCCTTATCCACTCAGAATGCATTGGGGATGTACGGATCCGTTCGGGGCCGCTTGTGAGAGACTTCAAACGGAACTCACAAGCGGAACCCCAAACGCAAGTGTGAAAGTAGCCTTAGCTGTATACACATATAAGCTATACTAGCAACCTAGGACAGGTCTTAGCTGGCTAGATACAGAGATGGTACATACTATAGAATTCCCCTTCTTTCAAAGGCGGAGTAATTGCACTTCCAATGGATACTGTAAATTCTGTAGCATTATCCTCTTTCCATCAAAAAGGCAGAGTAATTGCACCTGTAATGCTTCCAAAACCACAGGGGAAACACGTGAGGCTATGGTGGACCGATGGGTGTAATAGTTCATGTACTCACGGTGAGCAGATGCCTCCCTGGTCTGGCGCACAGTGGATGGGAAGAGAGCACAAAATCCTCCAGGGTTTGATATAGCATAAGGAGACTAGAGCTTTTAACGAACTCCCACTACTTTACTGAAGCAGATCCACAGGTCATCAATGTATGCAAAAGTCATTTACATCAAGGCAGCTTTTACAGGGATTCGCATTAGTTCCCAGAAGTTGCATAAGGCATAGTCCTCTATGATAATCAGTCATTCTCTCTCTTATTTCTCCAGGTTGGAGGGATTAACTATCTCTGCTGTACTGTATAATCCTATACTTCTGTATCCTCTTCTAGGGATACGATATTCTGACAAATGGCCTTTTTGTCTTTAATTATGGTGGGTAGCTTGTAGCTCAGAATCTCTCCACCTGATGCAAAGGAGGCTGGAGTCTTATAAACGACAGTTACCTTCCTTTGTCAATATTCTCATTCCCTCTCAGAGTTCCCTGGTTCTTCTATAATATTTTCCCTTCTATGGGCTGGTACATGGAACTAAGTATGGAGTTTGGATAACTCTCCAAAATGGCTGCTGCGGTTCAGCTTGTCCTCAGACATCACACACACTGACCTTCTTCTTCCTGCACTGTGCCACGATGATATATCACCTGATATAAAAAAATAAAGAAAAAATATAAAAAGAGCATACACAGTACCATTACCCCATTCTTGCGGTTTCTCTTCTTTGGCTATAAGAGAATTGGGTTAGACATATATATATATATCAGGAGCATCACAATATAAAATGAGTGACAAGGGCCGTAGTTTCTCTTGTAACTGGGGTACTGGGGGGCGCTGATCTGGCAGAGCGAACAGTAAAGACCAGGATAGTCCGTAATGTAAAACAAAAAGGAAAACTTCTCAGGAGGCTCACAGGGCATTATTCCGTTTTCTGGGCATGAAGCATAAAGGTTGTAGAACATCACGGAGGGCTGCATTGAACATTACAAAATAAGGGCAAAGGAGTCTTTAGAGAGTCCTTAGAGCAAGGCAAATAATCAAGACAATGAGTCTCTTACTCAGGCTCTATAGCTCCAAGAGATGCAAGAATGCAATCACAGTTGAACTGGAAGGGCTGGAAGTCTCCTCCTCGGCTGCAGCTGCTGGAACTCCCTGTAACAGGCAGGCGTCTGACCTTTAGTTGTCCGGTCGGATCTCCGAACTGGCTGTGGCTCTATAGGCCTTTGTTCAAGGTAACTTGGTACATCTTGAGCTTCTGAGGATCCTTCACGAGGTACTTCTTCTGGCTGAAGTGGGGCTGTATCAGTCTTGGCGGGAACAACAAAGTTAAGCCATGGTATAAGGAACCACTGAAGGGGATCTGAGTCTAATAGTAATTTTCCAATAGACTGTGTTGGTTCCTCTGGATCAGGTGGCTTTTCAGACAATTGCTCTGTGGATGGAGTTTCTTCTTGGACAATTTCTTTCAAACACAACTTGAGACGGTTGCGATGCACTATTAATAAATTACTAAACAACAATAAATTACTAATAGGAGTTTACTATAAACCACCTAATATACCAGAGTCCACAGAAATTCTACTACTAAATGAGATAGACAAGGCGGCAAATCATAATGAGGTGCTTATTATGGGGGACTTCAACTACCCAGATATAGACTGGGAAACTGAAACTTGTATATCTCATAAAGGAAACAGATTCTTGGCAATAACTAAAGACAATTACCTCTCCCAACTGGTTCAGGACCCGACTAGAGGGACGGCCATACTGGACTTAGTATTAACCAATAGACCTGACAGAACAACAGACGTGCAGGTTGGGGGACACCTGGGAAATAGTGACCATAAAGTAATAACCTTCCAATTATCATTCAAAAGAGCGTTTCTACAGAGAGGAACAAAAATACCAAACTTCAAAAAAGCTAAATTTAGCCAACTAAGAGAGGCCATAGGCCTAACTAACTGGGACAAAGTCCTCAAAAATAAAAATACAGCCACAAAATGGGATATCTTTAAAAACATCCTAAAATCTCATTGTGAGAGGTACATACCGTATGGGAATAAAAGGTTAAGGAACAAAAAGAAACCAATGTGGATAAACAGAACTGTAAAGAAAGCAATAAATGACAAAAAGAAAGCATATAAAACACTAAAACAGGAGGGTAGCACGGAAGCACTGAAAAACTATAAGGAAAAAAACAGAACATGTAAAAAACAAATAAAAGCGGCCAAACTAGAGACCGAGCGATTAATTGCCAAAAAGAGTAAAACTAACCCTAAAATGTTCTTCAATTATATAAATGTTAAAAAGTATAAATCTGAAGGTGTCGGCCCTTTAAAGAGTAATGAGGGGGGATTCGCAGAGAGCGACGAGGAGAAAGCAAAGCTGTTGAATATTTTTTTCTCCAGTGTATTCACTGAAGAATATAAACTGTCAGATAAAATGCTGAATGTTGAAATAAATTCCCCATTAAAAGTGTCCTGTCTGACCCAGGAAGAAGTACAACAGCAACTTAAAAAGATCAAAATAGACAAATCGCCAGGACCGGATGGCATACACCCCCGTATCCTAAGGGAATTAAGTAATTTCATAGCCAGACCCTTATTTCTGATATTTGCGGACTCTATACTGACAGGGAATGTTCCACAAGATTGGCGCATGGCAAATGTGGTGCCAATTTTCAAAAAGGGTCCAAAAACAGAGCCTGGATACTATAGGCCGGTAAGTTTAACATCTGTTGTGGGTAAACTGTTTGAAGGTTTTCTGAGAGATGCTATCTTAGAGCATCTTAACGGAAATAAGCAAATAACGCCATATCAGCATGGCTTCGTGAGGGATCGGTTATGTCAAACTAATTTAATCAGTTTCTACGAGGAGGTAAGTTCTAGACTTGACAGCGGCGAATCAATGGATGTCGTGTATCTGGACTTCTCCAAAGCATTTGACACTGTACCACATAAAAGGTTAGTATATAAAATGAGAATGCTCGGACTGGGAGAGGACGTCTGTGAGTGGGTAAGTAACTGGCTCAGTGATAGAAAACAGAGGGTGGTTATTAACGGTACATACTCAGATTGGGTCACCGTCACTAGTGGGGTACCTCAGGGGTCAGTATTGGGCCCTATTCTCTTCAATATATTTATTAACGATCTTGTAGAAGGCTTGCATAGTAAAATATCAATTTTCGCAGATGACACTAAACTGTGTAAGTTTTCTAAAGGTGCACTAAGACTTTTAAGGTGGGACTTCATAGAGTGAATAAAATGTGCTTTTTGGAAGTTTGAAAGGCAAGTTACCGTAGGGTGTTTTCCCAGATCCTCGAAGGTTGGAACATCATTATCTGGGCATAACGCTAGAACTGGAGTGGTAATAGCTTTGGCTCTGTCTGATATGGGATCTGGATAAATTGGAGGCTTGGGCAGATAAGTGGCAGATGAGGTTTAACACTGACAAATGTAAGGTTATGCACATGGGAAGAAATAATGCAAGTCACCCGTACATACTAAATGGTAAAACACTCGGTAATACTGACATGGAAAAGGATCTAGGAATTTTAATAAACAGCAAACTAAGCTGCAAAAAACAGTGTCAGGCAGCTGCTGCCAAGGCCAATAAGATAATGGGTTGCATCAGAAGGGGCATAGAT
Source organism: Bufo bufo (assembly GCF_905171765.1). Taxonomy (NCBI): domain Eukaryota; kingdom Metazoa; phylum Chordata; class Amphibia; order Anura; family Bufonidae; genus Bufo; species Bufo bufo. Next base: position 74,932,818 of record NC_053399.1, read on the forward strand.
GCCCGTGATGAGAAAATATTCCTACTACTTTACAAATCATTAGTCAGACCACACATGGAGTACTGTGTACAGTTCTGGGCTCCAGTGAACAAGGCAGACATAGCAGAGCTGGAGAGGGTCCAGAGAAGGGCAACTAAAGTAATAACTGGAATGGGGCAACTACAGTACCCTGAAAGATTATCAAAATTAGGGTTATTCACGTTAGAAAAAAGACGACTGAGGGGAGATCTAATTACTATGTATAAATATATCAGGGGTCAGTACAGAGATCTATCCCATCATCTATTTATCCCCAGGACTGTAACTGTGACGAGGGGACATCCTCTGCGTCTGGAGGAAAGAAAGTTTGTACACAAACATAGAAAAGGATTCTTTACGGTAAGAGCAGTGAGACTATGGAACTCTCTGCCTGAGGAGGTGGTGATGGTGAGTACAATAAAGGAATTCAAGAGGGGCCTGGATGTGTTTCTGGAGAGTAATAATATTACAGGCTATAGCTACTAGAGAGGGGTCGTTGATCCAGGGAGTTATTCTGATTGCCTGATTGGAGTCGGGAAGGAATTTTTAATCCCCTAAAGTGAGGAAAATTTGCTTCTACCTCACAGGGTTTTTTTGCCTTCCTCTGGATCAACTTGCAGGATAACAGGCCGAACTGGATGGACAAATGTCTTTTTTCGGCCTTATGTACTATGTCACTATGTTATTTGTGGGCCTCTGTTCTTTGGTGATTTCGTAGATATCAGTCTCAAGATTAGGAATAGCTGTGATAATGTAGGGTTCTCTTTCCCTTTTTATATCCAGCTTACTAGTGTGATGATTATTATTCTGCTTTTGCAGACTGATCATAGTCTTTCTGTTGCTTTTGGCGTACATTCGCCATATGGATTTGGACAATCTCTTGGGCATCAGCTAAGCGTTTTTGATGTTCACTCACTCAATAAGTTTGTGGCAAAGGATTGATGGAATCTGGAACTTGTACATTCAAGGTGAGGTCTGCAGGTAATCTTCCTTGATGGCCAAACATAAGGTAATATGGAGTGTATCCAGTAGAACAATGGATGGTGTTGTAAATATACATCAATTGAGGTAGTAGAGTTGGCCAATTCTTTTAGCAGGTGGTTCAGCTGTCAATATCTCAATCAAGGTTTGGTTCATTTTCTCGCAAAGTCCGTTACCTTGAGGATGGTACGCTGTTGTTCTCATCTTCTGACAATTGTGAAGTTAACATAGTTCATGGAAGAGTTGTGATTCAAAGGCAGATCCTTGATCTGTGAGAATCTTTTCAGGGCATCTATAGGGCAACAGGAAATTCTTCCAGCAAACATTTGCGGTGGTTTTGGCTGTCAAGTCTTTAACAGGTACAGCTACTACAAATTTAGTGTAGTGATCAATTATTGTCATGGCGTAGGTATATACTGAACGACTTGGTTCTAGCTTTACGTGATCAATGGCCACTATCTCTAGAGTTGTTTTGCTTACAATGGGATGTAATGGTGCTCTTTGATCATGTCTCTCAATTCTCGACACCAATTTTCAATATCTTCTCTAATTTCAACCCAATAAAACCTTCGGTGGATGGAAGCTCCTGTTTTTTGTACACCAAAGTGTCCTGACCTGTCGTGGTACATTTCGAGGACAATTCTTGCATCTCTGCTTGGTACTATAATTTGATGCAGCTGATCATTGGTGATGGGATCTAGGGTTCTTCTCAACATTAGTCCCTTTTGCATAAAGAGCTGTTTTCTGTGTCTCCATACCGTGAGCAGCTCTTAATCTGCATTCTTTCTGCGGATTCTGGATTCTTTCTGGTGTTCTTCCACTAGTGAAGAAATCTTGTAGCTTACTTTATACTCTGCTCTCTGCTTGCAACTTGTTCCACCTTTCTTTCTCAACTTGGGGTTCTGGATTTCTCTGCTGTTGGAAGTTGAGGACTTGTTTTCCTTGGCCTTTGATGGTGATAACATCTTGTTGAGCAAAACCTTTATAGAAAGCCGGCATCTGCACTTCTTCCCATATGTCTTCCTGTTCAGTAGGGTCTTCTCTGATAGGTAGATGGGATAAGACATCTGCATATATATTTGACTTGCCTGTTCTGTACTTGACCACGAAGTTGTAGTTGGCAAGACATGAGGCCCATCTTTGTTCTAAGGCTCCTAACTTGTCTGTGTTGAGGTGCGTGAGTGGGTTGTTATCGGTATAGGCTACAAATGGGGTTGCTGTGAGGTAGTCTTTCAATTTTTCAGTGACAGCACACACAAGTGCGAGGAATTCCAGTTTAAAGGAACTGTAGTTCTGGTCATTTCTCTTGGCACCTCTAAGAGATCTGCTAGCATAAGCAATTACTCTCTCCTTACCTTCTTGTAGTTGAGACAGGACAGCTCCCAGGCCTTTCTTACTAGCATCGGTGTAGAGATGGAATGGCTGTTGGTAATCTGGATAGCCTAAGGCCTCTTTCACACTACCGTATGGCTATTTCATTGTTTTGCGGTCCGTTTTTCACAGATCCGTTGTTCCGTTTTTTGTTTCCGTTTCGGTTCCGTTTTTCCATATGGCATATACAGTATACAGTAATTACATAGAACAAATTGGGCTGGGCATAACATTTTCAATAGATGTTCTGCAAAAACGGAACAGATACAGAAGACATACGGATGCATTTCTGTATGCATTCCGTTTTTTTTGCGGAGCCATTGACTTTAATGGAGCCACGGAACGTGATTTGCGGCCAAATATAGGACATGTTCTATCTTTGCACGGAACGGAGATACAGAAACACGGAAACGGAATGCATACGAAATACATTCAGGTTTTTTTGTGGACCCATTGAAATGAATGGTTTCGTATACGGACCATATACAGAACACAAAAAACGGACCGCAAAACGGAAAAAAAACGGTAGTGTGAAAGAGGCCTTAGACGGGTGTTTTGGTCAACTTTTTCTTCAGGAGTTGGAAAGCGATATCTCTGTCTTCATTCCATTCGATTGGTATCTGGGCTTTCCGGTACTTCGTGGGATGTCCTCTCAGGAGTTCTTGTATCGGCTCAGCAATTTGGGCGAAGTGAGGGATAAAACATCTGTAGTATCCTGCAAAACTAAGAAAACTTCTCACTAGAGTTGAGCGAACACCTGGATGTTCGGGTTCGAGAAGTTTGGCCTAACTTCCCGGAAATGTTCGGGTTCGGGATCCGAACCCGACCCGAACCCCATTGAAGTCAATGGGGACCCGAACTTTTCGGCACTAAAAAGGCTGTAAAACAGCCCAGGAAAGGGCTAGAGGGCTGCAAAAGTCAGCAAAATGTAGTTAAATCCCCTGCAAACAAATGTGGATAGGGAAATGAATTAAAATAAAAATAAAATAAATAAAAATTAACCAATATCAATTGGAGAGAGGTCCCATAGCAGAGAATCTGGCTTCATGTCAGCAGAGAATCAGTCTTCATGTCATAGCAGAGAATCATGCTTCACGTCACCCACCACTGGAACAGTCCATTGTCAGATATTTAGGCCCAGGCACCCAGGCAGAGGAGAGAGGTCCTATAACATAGAATCTGGCTTCATGTCAGCAGAGAATCAGTCTTCATGTCATAGCAGAGAATCATGCTTCACGTCACCCACCACTGGAACAGTCCATTGTCAGATATTTAGGCCCAGGCACCCAGGCAGAGGAGAGATGTCCCATAGCAGAGAATCTGGCTTCATGTCAGCAGAGAATCAGTCTTCATGTCATAGCAGAGAATCAGGCTTCACGTCACCCACCACTGGAACAGTACATTGTCAGATATTTAGGCCCAGGCACCCAGGCAGAGGAGAGAGGTCCCATAGCAGAGAATCTGGCTTCATGTCAGCAGAGAATCAGTCTTCATGTCATAGCAGAGAATCAGGCTTCACGTCACCCACCACTGGAACAGTCCATTGTCAGATATTTAGGCCCAGGCACCCAGGCAGAGGAGAGAGGTCCCATAGTAGAGAATCTGGCTTCATGTCAGCAGAGAATCAGGCTTCATGTCATAGCAGAGAATCAGGCTTCACGTCACCCACCACTGGAACAGTCCATTGTCAGATATTTAGGCCCAGGCACCCAGGCAGAGGAGAGAGGTCCCATAGCAGAGAATCTGGCTTCATGTCAGCAGAGAATCAGTCTTCATGTCATAGCAGAGAATCATGCTTCACGTCACCCACCACTGGAACAGTCCATTGTCAGATATTTAGGCCCAGGCACCCAGGCAGAGGAGAGAGGTCCCATAGCAGAGATTCTGGCTTCATGTCAGCAGAGAATCAGTCTTCATGTCATAGCAGAGAATCATGCTTCACATCACCCAACATTGGAACAGTCCATTGTCATATAATTTAGGCCCCGGCACCCAGACAGAGGAGAGGTTCATTCAACTTTGGGTTGCCCCGCAATATAATGGTAAAATGAAAATAAAAAGAGGATTGAATGAGGAAGTGCCCTGGAGTACAATAATATATGGTTAAGGGGAGGTAGTTAATGTCTAATCTGCACAAGGGATGGACAGGTCCTGTGGGATCCATGCCTGGTTCATTTTTATGAACGTCAGCTTGTCCACATTGGCTGTAGACAAGAGGCTGCGTTTGTCTGTAATGACGCCCCCTGCCGGAATGAATACACGTTCAGACAAAACGCTGGCCGCCGGGCAGGCCAGCACCTCCAAGGCATAAAAGGCTAGCTCTGGCCACGTGGACAATTTGGAGACCCAGAAGTTGAATGGGGCCGAACCATCAGTCAGTACGTGGAGAGGTGTGCACATGTACTGTTCCACCATGTTAGTGAAATGTTGCCTCCTGCTAACACGTTCCGTATCAGGTGGTGGTGCAGTTAGCTGTGGCGTGGTGACAAAACTTTTCCACATCTCTGCCATGCTAACCCTGCCCTCAGAGGAGCTGGCCGTGACACAGCTGCGTTGGCGACCTCTTGCTCCTCCTCTGCCTTCGCCTTGGGCTTCCACTTGTTCCCCTGTGACATTTGGGAATGCTCTCAGTAGCGCGTCTACCAACGTGCGCTTGTACTCGCGCATCTTCCTATCACGCTCCAGTGGTCTTTGTACCGGGGATCCATCAGGGTGGCAACCCAGTAGTCCGCACACGTTAAAATGTTGGCAACTCTGCTGTCGTTGCGCAGGCACTGCAGCATGTAGTCGCTCATGTGTGCCAGGCTGCCCAGAGGTAAGGACAAGCTGTCCTCTGTGGGAGGTGTATCGTCATCGTCCTGCGTTTCCCCCTAGCCACGCACCAGTGATGGGCCCGAGCTGCGTTGGATGCCACCCCGCTGTGAACATGCTTCATCCTCATCCTCCTCCACCTCCTCCTCATCCTCCTCGTCCTCCAGTAGTGGGCCCTGTCTGGCCACATTTGTACCTGGCCTCTGCTGTTGCAAAAAACCTCCCTCTGAGTCACTTCGAAGAGACTGGCCTGAAAGTGCTAAAAATGACCCCTCTTCCTCCTCCTCCTCCTCCTCCTGGGCCACCTCCTCTTCCATCATCGCCCTAAGTGTTTTCTCAAGGAGACATAGAAGTGGTATTGTAACGCTGATAATGGCGTCATCGCCACTGGCCATGTTGGTGGAGTACTCGAAACAGCGCAACAGGGCACACAGGTCTCGCATGGAGGCCCAGTCGTTGGTGGTGAAGTGGTGCTGTTCCGCAGTGCGACTGACCCGTGCGTGCTGCAGCTGAAACTCCACTATGGCCTGCTGCTGCTCGCACAGTCTGTCCAGCATGTGCAAGGTGGAGTTCCACCTGGTGGGCACGTCGCATATGAGGCGGTGAGCGGGAAGGCCGAAGTTACGCTGTAGCGCAGACAGGCGAGCAGCGGCAGGATGTGAACGCCGGAAGCGCGAACAGACGGCCCGCACTTTATGCAGCAGCTCTGACATGTCGGGGTAGTTGTGAATGAACTTCTGCACCACCAAATTCAGCACATGCGCCAGGCAAGGGATGTGCGTCAAACCGGCTAGTCCCAGAGCTGCAACGAGATTTCGCCCATTATCGCACACCACCAGGCCGGGCTTGAGGCTCACCGGCAGCAACCACTCGTCGGTCTGTTATTCTATACCCCCCCACAACTCCTGTGCGGTGTGGGGCCTGTCCCCCAAACATATGAGTTTCAGAATGGCCTGCTGATGTTTACCCCGGGCTGTGCTGAAGTTGGTGGTAAAGGTGTGTGGCTGACTGGATGAGCAGGTGGAAGAAGAGGAGGAGGAAGCTGAGGAGGAGGAGGAGGAGACAGGAGGCAAAGAATGTTGCCCTGCGATCCTTGGCGGCGGAAGGACGTGCGTCAAACAGCTCTCCGCCTGGGGCCCAGCCGCCACTACATTTACCCAGTGTGCAGTTAGGGAGATATAGCGTCCCTGACCGTGCTTACAGGTCCACGTATCTGTGGTTAGGTGGACCTTGCCACAGATGGCGTTGCGCAGTGCACACTTGATTTTATCGGATACTTGGTTGTGCAGGGAAGGCACGGCTCTCTTGGAGAAGTAGTGGCGGCTGGGAACAACATACTGTGGGACAGCAAGCGACATGAGCTGTTTGAAGCTGTCTGTGTCCACCAGCCTAAATGACAGCATTTCATAAGCCAGTAGTTTAGAAATGCTGGCATTCAGGGCCAGGGATCGAGGGTGGCTAGGTGGGAATTTACGCTTTCTCTCAAATGTTTGTGAGATGGAGAGCTGAACGCTGCCGTGTGACATGGTTGAGATGCTTGGTGACACAGGTGGTGGTGTTGGTGGTACATCCCATGTTTGCTGGGCGGCAGGTGCCAACGTTCCTCCAGAGGCGGAGGAAGAGGCTGAGGCGGCAGCAGCAGAAGAGGGCGAGGCGGCAGCAGCAGAAGAGGTAGCAGGGGGAGCCTGAGTGACTTCCTTGTTTTTAAGGTGTTTACTCCACTGCAGTTCATGCTTTGCATGCAGGTGCCTGGTCATGCAGGTTGTGCTAAGGTTCAGAACATTAATGCCTCGCTTCAGGCTCTGATGGCACAGCTTGCAAACCACTCGGGTCTTGTCGTCAGCACATTGTTTGAAGAAGTGCCATGCCAGGGAACTCCTTGAAGCTGCCTTTGGGGTGCTCGGACCCAGATGGCGGCGGTCAGTAGCAGGCGGAGTCTCTTGGCAGCGGGTGTTCTGCTTTTGCCCACTGCTCCCTCTTTTGCTAAGCTGTTGGCTCGGTCTCACCACTGCCTCTTCCTCCGAACTGTGAAAGTCAGTGGCACGACCTTCATTCCATGTGGGGTCTAGGACCTCATCGTCCCCTGCATCGTCTTCCACCCAGTCTTGATCCCTGACCTCCTGTTCAGTCTGCACACTGCAGAAAGACGCAGCAGTTGGCACCTGTGTTTCGTCATCATCAGAGACGTGCTGAGGTGGTATTCCCATGTCCTCATCATCAGGAAACATAAGTGGTTGTGCGTTAGTGCATTCTATCTCTTCCACCCCTGGGGAAGGGCTAGGTGGATGCCCTTGGGAAACCCTGCCAGCAGAGTCTTCAAACAGCATAAGAGACTGCTGCATAACTTGAGGCTCAGACAGTTTCCCTGATATGCATGGGGGTGATGTGACAGACTGATGGGCTTGGTTTTCATGCGCCATCTGTGCGCTTTCTGCAGAAGACTGGGTGGGAGATAATGTGAAGGTGCTGGATCCACTGTCGGCCACCCAATTGACTAATGCCTGTACCTGCTCAGGCCTTACCATCCTTAGAACGGCATTGGGCCCCACCAAATATCGCTGTAAATTCTGCTGGCTACTGGGACCCCAGGTAGTTGGTTCACTAGGACGTGTGGCTGTGGCAGAACGGCCACGTCCTCTCCCAGCACCAGAGGGTCTACTTACACCACCACGACCATGTCCGCGTCCCTTACTAGATGATTTCCTCATTGTTACCGTTCACCACAATAAGAAAAATATTATTTGGCCCAATGTATTGAATTCTAATACAGGCCTTTTTTTACAGACACCTAACACTATCTGGCTATCTATTTAGGTACCGTATTACACTAATACAGGCAAAGCAGTAATGACAGATTTAGCTGAATATAAATTTGAGGCCTATTATTTAGGCGCTGGGTGACAGGTATACGTTTACAGACAGAATTAGACTTGGATATTCACAGTAGCGTGTGTGTGAAGTTATTGAGAATGACCCTATCAGCACCTTGAATCTAATATACCCTTTTAGGGATAGATTTAAATAACCACACTATTGATGGTTAAATGGACTTGGTGGCAGCTTGCCCCTGATGTAGGATATAGCCAAAAAATAACCACACTATTGATGGTTAAATGTACTTGGTGGCAGCTTGAGCTGGCGCACCACAAGCCACAAAATGGCCGCCGATCACCCCAGAAAAAAGTGACTGAAAAACGCTCTGGGCAGCCTAAAAACCGTGAGCAATTGAATAGCAGCAGTTCAATGATCCACAGCTGTAGATCGATCACTGTCTTAAGTGTTTTGGAGGAGTTAATCACTGCCTAATCTCGCCCTAACTTCGCAGCTGCAACCTCTCCCTACACTTGTAACAGCAGAGTGATGTGCAGCGCTACGTGACCCAAGCTTATATAGAGGCTGGGTCACATGCTGCACTGGCCAATCACAGCCATGCCAATAGTAGGCATGGCTGTGATGGCCTCTTGGGGCAAGTAGTATGACGCTTGTTGATTGGCTGCTTTGCAGCCTTTCAAAAAGCGCCAAGAAAGCGCCGAACACCGAACCCGAACCCAGACTTTTACGAAAATGTTCGGGTTCGGGTCCGTGTCACAGACACCCCAAAATTCGGTACGAACCCGAACTATACAGTTCGGGTTCGCTCATCCCTACTTCTCACCTCTTTTACTGTGGTAGGAGTAGGCCAATTCTGGACTGCGGCTATCTTCTCTGGATCTGGATTGACACCTTCAGAACTGACAATATGTCCCAGGTACTTGACTTCTGGTTTCAGTAGGTAGCACTTAGAGGGTTTGATCTTGAGTCCGTTATTGATGACGACTTGAATAACTTCAGCAAGATTTTTTAAGTGGTCTTCATAGGATTTAGAGTAGATCATGACATCATCTAGGTATAACAAAACAGTTTCAAAGCTCTTGTGTCCTAAACAGCGTTCCATTAATCTTTGGAAAGTTTCAGGTGCATTGCAAAGTCCAAACAGCATATAGTTAAATTCAAATAGTCCCATAGGGGTAGTAAATGCTGTTTTTTGATTATCTTCAGGAGCCATGGGTACCTGCCAGTATCCACTGGTTAAATCCAGAGTTGAAAAGTAAGCTGAGGATCCTAATGCTGTCAAGGACTCCTCGATTCTTGGTAAATGATAGGCATCCTTGTGGGTAATTTGATTAATCTTTCTGTAGTCCACACAAACCGAATGTTATCATCTTTTTTTCGGACAAGGACTAGAGGTGCAGCCCATGGACTATGGCTGTCTTTAATTATTTTTGAATCCTTCATCTCCTGGATCATCTTTTTCACAGATTGGTACATCGTTGGTGGTATAGGCTGTACCTTTCTTTAATTGAAGGGTGTGAACCGGTAGGAATGGTGTGCTTGATTACACTGACCTCTCCATAATCTGAAGGATATTTACTGAAGGCTTGATGATGTTCCTTTACGACTTTTAAGACTCCTTAAATTTGTTCCTCCCACATTGAGTTCTGTCCACCATGATGTATTTGGAGTATGATCTTGAATATTCTGCTTCTGAGTAGACTGTTCAGTCGTAGTTGCAGGTACACTGATAACATCTTGAAAAGTGACTTGTAACAACTAAGCAACAGGGTAGTGCTTGGTCAAGGTTATGCTACTACTACTTAGTTCAGGAGACGAATTGGCACTTTACCTTGAGAAATGATCACTAGGCTTCTTGCAGCTCGGACTAGATGATGGTCCCCTAGGTTGATAGGTTCTACTAGGGCTTGGTAGTCTTGACCTTGAATTCCAAGAGCAGCTCGGCACCATAGGAGTGTTTCAGTAGTGGGTTCCAGTATCACTGGTTGGTTACCTTTGATGCAGGCACGGCAAATCTCTCCTTTCTCATGAACAAATTTCTGTTGTGCACTTAATACACGGATGGTCTGTTGTATCAACTTTTTGGAGGCAGGTGAAGCAGTAGGCATGGACTTGTGTAAAGCTTCAAGCATTTCAGTATAACAGTTCCTAAGGAGGTTGATTCCTAGGACTACTGGAGGGTTGTTATCTTCCCTATGTAAGGGTCACCCCCGAGAAGTATCAAGTCGCATTTTCCAGTGATAATATTTCACACAGACTGTTATGCTTTCTTCCGGCCACAAGAGGCCACTGTGTCGCTGAGTAAGAGAAAAATGAAAGTTGTTGGTTCCAGAGGATGTAGGAGGAGTTGAAGTTCCCGGCACAGAGAGAGCTGGAGTGCTGCGTTCTTCCTGAGGTGTACAGAGAGAGTCTGCTGTTGTAGGACAGAGCTACAGGGACTATAAAGTGATTTTTCCTGGCTGCTGTGGGACAGATCAACAGAGACTGCAAAGTGTGTTCCAGAGGAGTAAAGTGTTCAATTCAGAGACCTGGGACAGGACGGGTTACTCCTGTCATAGCCGAACTATGTGGATGTCTGCACCTGCAATCTAGAGAGAGAGGAAAAGACCACGTTGGGACATGCAAGCGACTGGATCAGGAGCCAGACTGCACCTGCCTTCACGTGCCAGACCAAGAGAAGCAGCTACTTTCAGAACTGTGAGTGTGTGTCACTACCAGAGCTTTGAGACATTCTCACAGCTCTGTTTCTCCACCCCTGTGATGATGTCACTACTAGAGCTTGGAGGAGTTCTCTCTGCTCTGTTTCTCCGCCCCTGTGATGAGGTCTTTACTTTCTGTTTCCTTCCTCCCAGCTGTTCCTCCTGTGTTTGATTTCTCTGCCTTTAAATCACCCCTCCTCCTTTGTAGGGTGCGGATTATATTTCTCTTTTGAGTTGTAGCTCTCGCTTGAGTATCTTCACTTGTGTGCTATCATTTCACTGGACCTGTGTTCTGCTGCAGCAAGTACTCCGGATATTGCCAGCTGTCTTTGGATCTGTCTTCACTGCTGCTGCAGCTCCTTCAGTTAAGTGTGCAGACATTGTAGTGTTTCTGTTTGTTTTCTGACTGGATCCGAGGCGACCCCGGTTCCGTCCATATACTGAGCAGGGCACCGGTAGCCGTGCCCCTTCCACTATTGTAGGGGTTACAGTGGTCATCAGTCTTAGGTACGCGGGCATGCCTCGTTCCACCATTTGGATCCGGGCATGTGCTTAGCAGCATAGGGAGAGCTTTGAGGGTCTGACAGGGGTCACCCTTTATCCTCCCTAGTTTGGGTCCGGTCAGTAGCTCTATTTACTGTGCATGCTCTTGTTGCTCACATACAGCCGTGACATTAAAATTCGCCAAAACCGTCCTTTTTGACATGGATCCGCTTTCTGGCCTGGTTGACCGCATGCAGGGTCTTTCTTTGGAGGTAGCGGATCTCCGTCAATCTATGACTCAGCTTCATGCATTGGGCTATGCTTCGACCCATGGAGTCTGTTGCGAGCCAAAGGTCTCACTTCCGGAAATGTTCTCCGGGGGCAGTGAGAATTTTGTTCGCTTCAGAGAGGCATGCAAACTCCATTTTTGCTTGTGTCCCCATTCCTCTGGTAATGAGGAGCAGAGGGTGAGGATTGTCATCTCCCTGCTCAGGGGTAATGCTCAGACTTGGGCTTTTTCGCTGCCATCAGGGGATCCCTCCCTTCGATCTGTGGAAAGATTTTTTGTGGCCCTGGGGCAGATATATGATGACCCGGATCGTGTTGCTCTGGCCGAATCTAACTTACGTTTTTTATGCCAGAACAAACTGTCTGCAGAGCTTTATTGTTCTGAATTTCGGAGATGGGCAGCTGATTCAGGTTGGAATGATGCTGCACTCCGGAGTCAGTTCTGTCATGGTCTCTCAGAGAGATTGAAAGATGTGTTTGCTTTCCATGAGAGACCAACGTCCTTAGAGTCTGCCATGTCATTGGCGGTACTCCTTGACAGGCGTCTAAGAGAAAGAAACGAGACCTCTCTGTCCAGCCATTGTCAGTCTAGGGGCAGTGGTGCGGACTCATTCAGTGTGCAGGGGCCTCATCCTGTCTCGGTCCCCTCTGAGGAGGAGCCCATGCAGCTAGGTCGACTTGCCCCTGATAAAAGAGGATTTAGTCCTCAGAGTATGGTGTGTTTTTGTTGTGGGGGCATAGGTCATTTGGCAAATGTTTGTCCGTCTAGGAGATTCTTGAACTGTACTAAGAGCGATAATAAGAGAAAAACCTCAAAAGGTAAATCATCAAACTCTGCTTCATCTGCTACTTTGGGCAAAGTTGATGTAGGAATTGATGCTTTTCCTCTGACCTGCAGTTCCCGTTTTCTCCTGTCTGCCAGGGTGGCGCTAGAGAGCAAAGTCATTTCTTGTGAGATTTTTGTCGATAGTGGAGCGGCCGTCAATCTTATTGACACTCAATTTGTAGCCATGCATGGTTTTCAGGTTTGCACATTAGAAAAGGATATACCTGTTTTTGCTATTGACTCTACTGCACTCTCACAGAGATCTCTGAAGGGCATTGTTCACAATATCCGGTTAGCTGTAGGTGACACTCATGTGGAGGATATATCTTGTTTTGTCCTTAACGGATTGCCTTCTCCTCTAGTTTTGGGGTTACCCTGGCTCACTAGACATAACCCCACTATTGATTGGCAAGGAAGGCAAATAAATGAGTGGAGTGACTTTTGTAGAGAGAATTGTCTCACAGCGACTTTTGCAGAGGTGTCTACTAAAACTGTGCCATCATTTCTCTCTGATTTCTCGGACGTGTTTTCCGAGAGCGGTGTTCAGGAGCTACCTCCTCACCGGGAGTTTGACTGTCCCATTAACCTCATTCCCGGCGCCAAGCTGCCAAAAGCACGCCTCTACAATCTCTCACAACCGGAAAGAATCGCAATGCGAACCTATATCTCCGAGAGTCTCGATAAGGGGCATATTCGTCCCTCAAAATCACCTGTTGCCGCTGTTTTTTTTTTTGTTAAAAAAAAAGATGGCTCTCTGAGACCTTGCCTAGATTTTAGGGAGCTGAACCGTATCACGATTCGCGATCCCTATCCCCTTCCTCTGATCCCGGACCTCTTCAACCAAATTGTTGGGGCCAAGGTTTTTTCCAAATTGGATTTGAGAGGCGCGTACAACCTGGTCGGGGTCAGAGAGGGGGATAATTGAAAAACGGCCTTTAATACCCCTAACGGGCATTTCGAGAATCTCGTTATGCCTTTCGGCCTGATGAATGCTCCGGCCGTCTTTCAGCATTTTGTTAGCAGTATTTTCTACCATTTAATGGGGAAATTTGTATTGGTGTATCTTGATGATATTTTGATTTTTTCCCCTGATGTTCTGACCCATCAGGATCATCTTTTTCAGGTTCTGCGGATTCTGCGGGAAAATAAATTGTACGCCAGGCTGGAGAAATGTCTTTTTATGGTATCAGAGATTCAATTTCTGGGTTTTCTCCTCTCTGCTTCTGGTTTTCGCATGGATCCGGAGAAGGTCCGTGCTGTACTTGAGTGGGAGCTTCCTGAGAATCAGAAGGCATTGATGCGCTTTCTGGGTTTTGCGAACTATTACAGAAAGTTCATTTTGAATTATTCCTCTGTTGTCAAACCCCTCACTGACATGACAAAAAAGGGGGCAGATTTTTCCTCTTGGTCGGAGGAGGCGCTTGCAGCTTTTTCTAAGATTAAAGAGAGTTTTGCGTCTGCTCCCGTCTTGGTGCGTCCCGATGTTTCCTTACCTTTTATTGTTGAGGTGGATGCTTCCGAGGTGGGTGTGGGTGCGGTTTTGTCCCAGGGCCCTTCCCCTGCCAAATGGCGACCCTGTGCCTTTTTCTCTAAAAAACTCTCCCCGGCAGAGAAAAACTATGATGTGGGAGATAGGGAGTTGTTGGCCATCAAGTTGGCTTTCGAGGAATGGCGCCATTGGTTGGAGGGGGCCAGGCACCCTATCACCGTTTTTACCGACCATAAGAATCTGGTATACTTGGAGTCGGCCAGGCGTATGAATCCGAGACAGGCCAGATGGTCTCTTTTCTTCTCCAGATTCAATTTTGTCGTTACATTCCGCCCTGGGATCAAAAATGTGAAGGCTGATTCTCTCTCTCTCTCTCGCTGTTTTCCGGGAGGAGGAAACTCTGAGGACCCGGGTCCCATTTTGGCGGAGGGGGTAGTTGTTTCTGCTCTATATTCTGATTTGGAGGCCGAGGTCCAGGCTGCCCAGACTGAGGCACCTGCCCGTTGTCCTTCTGGGAAGTTGTTTGTGCCTCCTGAGCTACGTCACAAACTCTTCAAGGAGCATCATGATACTGTTCTTGCTGGTCACCCCGGGAGTAGAGCCACGGTAGATCTCATTGCTCGCGCTAAGGTCCCTCGTTCACGGCCTTCAGGTTCCCTTCTTCCGTTACCCATACCTTCCCGTCCTTGGACACACCTGTCCATGGACTTTATTACGGATCTTCCTCGTTCCTCAGGGAAGTCGGTGATCCTGGTGGTGGTGGACCGTTTTAGCAAGATGGCTCATTTTGTACCTTTCCCTGGTTTACCCAATGCTAAAACGTTGGCGCAAGCTTTTGTCGACCATATTGTTAAATTGCATGGCATTCCCTCTGATATTGTTTCCGATAGAGGCACGCAGTTTGTGTCCAGATTCTGGAAGGCTTTCTGTTCTCGCCTGGGGGTTCGGCTGTCCTTCTCTTCTGCTTTTCACCCGCAGTCGAATGGTCAGACTGAGCGCCTCAATCAGAATCTGGAGACATATTTGCGCTGTTTTGTGGCAGAGAACCAGGAAGATTGGTGTTCATTTCTCCCTCTTGCTGAGTTTGCTCTGAACAACCGTCGTCAGGAATCTTCTGATAAGTCACCATTCTTTGGTGCATATGGGTTCCATTCGCAGTTTGGGACATTCTCGGGAGGGGCTCCTTCTGGTTTACCTGAGGAGGAGAGATTTTCCTCGTCTTTGTCTACCATTTGGCAAAAGATTCAGAGTAATCTTAGAAAGATGAGTGAGAAGTATAAGCGTGTGGCTGATAAGAGACGTGTGCCTGGTCCGGACCTGAATGTGGGTGATCTGGTGTGGTTGTCTACAAGAAATATTAAACTGAAGGTTCCCTCCTGGAAATTAGGTCCCAAGTTTATTGGGCCTTATAAAATCTTGTCAGTCGTCAATCCTGTTGCCTTCCGTCTTGATCTTCCACGGGTTTGGAAGATACATAATGTATTTCACAGATCTCTCTTAAAACCATATGTCCAGCCCACGGTACCCTCCTCTTTGCCTCCTCCTCCGATTTTGGTTGATGGCAATCTGGAGTTTGAGGTTTCCAGAATTGTGGACTCTCGCATTGTCCGCGGTTCTCTTCAGTACCTCGTTCATTGGAAGGGTTATGGTCCTGAGGAGAGGATGTGGGTTCCGGTGTCGGACATTAAAGCCACTCGCCTCATCAGGGCATTTAATAGGGCTCATCCTGAGAAGGTGGGTCCTGGGTGTCCGGAGTCCACCCGTAGAGGGGGGGGGTACTGTCACTACCAGAGCTTTGAGACGTTCTCACAGCTCTTTTTCTCCACCCCTGTGATGATGTCACTACTAGAGCTTGGAGGAGTTCTCTCTGCTCTGTTTCTCCGCCCCTGTGATGAGGTCTTTACTTTCTGTTTCCTTCCTCCCAGCTGTTCCTCCTGTGTTTGATTTCTCTGCCTTTAAATCACCCCTCCTCCTTTGTAGGGTGCGGATTATATTTCTCTTTTGAGTTGTAGCTCTCGCTTGAGTATCTTCACTTGTGTGCTATCATTTCACTGGACCTGTGTTCTGCTGCAGCAAGTACTCCGGATATTGCCAGCTGTCTTTGGATCTGTCTTCACTGCTGCTGCAGCTCCTTCAGTTAAGTGTGCAGACATTGTAGTGTTTCTGTTTGTTTTCTGACTGGATCCGAGGCGACCCCGGTTCCGTCCATATACTGAGCAGGGCACCGGTGGCCGTGCCCCTTCCACTATTGTAGGGGTTACAGTGGTCATCAGTCTTAGGTACGCGGGCATGCCTCGTTCCACCATTTGGATCCGGGCATGTGCTTAGCAGCATAGGGAGAGCTTTGAGGGTCTGACAGGGGTCACCTTTTATCCTCCCTAGTTTGGGTCCGGTCAGTAGCTCTATTTACTGTGCATGCTCTTGTTGCTCACATACAGCCGTGACAGTGTGCACCGGTGCTAATCTGTGGTAGGACATAGAGCAGGAGACTTAGTCAGTGCATTTTAGAAACGTGCCCCGGGGTAGGAGGGGTAGATGGAGAATATTAGTGAAGAGTGGCTTGCATTTTTTATGTGTTTGCTGTTTAGAGCGCATTTTGTTTGGATGCAAAGTTTAGTTATCCGGCCATTATATTTTGCCCTTTAATAAAGCCAGTATCTGCTTCTGCCTCCTTGTCTGCTGTACTGTATTTGAATCCTGCCCTGCCGTCTTTTCCTCCCCTGACCGCTACACCTAACTTGCACAACAATAATACCTTGTTGGGGTAGTGTGGTTCCTCCCACTTGAAGAGTTGGCTCCCAGTACTCATGCACTGGCACAGATTTGCCGTTGCTGGCTATAATGCTCAGCCAGGATTCTGGAGTCTGTGTCAGCTGGTCGTGGTCCCAGTATTTCTCAAATGCAGTCTGTTGGATAGATGTGACTTGAGACCCGGTATCCAATAAGGCAATAAGGGAACACCATTTATTTGGAGAACCACTTCTGGATGGGATGTTACATATCTGGGCATCCAGCTAGGATCTTCTGGACCTACTGCTCTACATCCCGAGGGTAGGTTCTTGGCCTCGGGGGTCGACCTTTTAATTGCCAGCACATTATTTCTGTATGACCTGGCTTGTGACAGTATCTAAAAATGGTCGCTTTGGCTCATTAAAGCGGTCAGGGGGGCATCTACCAGAGTTTCTGGAATAAGTTTCTTTATAATCGGGAGGGAAATGTTTCCTTGGTGACTGTGTCTCACCCTCCAGCAATAAGGGTTTCTCCCACTGTTCTAGTTTTTGGCATACTTTCTCCAGACTTTTGGTTAGGAAGTTAATCTGTTCTGTCAAGGCAGCAACTGCATCAGGAACTGGAGCTTGGGCTTCCTAACTGGCTATAGTGGCCCTCCCCCTAGGTCCATTTTCAAGGTAGGAGGGGCGGCGTTGATTTGCAAGTACTAGCAGCAGTGTAAGTATTGGTACAATGGTAATAAGTTATTTTGCATAAGAGGACTGGCTTCTCTTTTCCCACTTTACAGGGGGCGCGGCCACAAAGCAATGGAGCAGCACAACTAATAAAGAGACTTCAGGCGGCCATTTTAGGTTCAATGCAAAAGTCCATTTACTGACAGCAAACAGTGGTAGTAACACAGAAACATGCGATTTTTCCACTTTTGATACAGCGATTCCGTAGCACGTGACTTGTATCATACATCCATGCAATTTTAAGCAATTGAAACAGTTCTGCAGCCCAATAAAGCGTGTAACAAACAAAAGTCTTTCAATAAAGCAAGTGGGGCTTATTCTCACTATGTGCAGAGGATTTTGTATCCTGTTGGTATATAGTTCGCACAAGGCGCAAAGGATTTGATCCTGTTCATAGTGACGCCAATTCTTGTAACGCTACCAAACCACAAGGGAAACACGTGAGGCTCACGGTGGATCGATGGGTGTAATAGTTCATGTACTCATGGTTAGCAGATGCCTCCCTGGTCTAGCGTACAGTGGATGGGAAGACAGCATAAAATCCTTCGGGTAACTCTCTGTTGCAGGGAACACCAGACAGATGTTGGTTGAGGTGCCCTTGATGGTAATTGGTGTTTAACCCTTTAAGGACACATGACGTACCGGTAAGGCATGTTTCCCGAAACCTTAACCCCTTAAGGACACATGACGTACCGGTACGGCATGTTTCCCGAGTCCTTAAGGACACATGACGTACTGGTACGTCATGTGTTGTTCTGATCACCGCCGCCCGGCGGGCGGTGATCGGAACAAGGTGCCTGCTCAAATCATTGAGAAGGCACCTCGGCTAAATGCGCGCGGGGGGGGGGTCCCGTGACCCTCCCCCGTGTTGGCGATCGCAGCAAAGCACAGGTCAATTCAGACCGCTTTCTGCAGTTTCTGATCCCCGCGGTCCCTGACCGCGGGATCAGAAACTTTAATATGCTGAAAATAAATATTTTTCACCCCCCCTGCACCCCTGAATGATTTTATGCCGGCGGGTGGTGCAGGGGGGGTGGTTTGCAGGCGGTGCGGGAGGCGGGATCGCGATCCTCCGCCCGCCTCCTCTTGAATATTCATTGGTGTCCAGTGGTTATACCAGAGTGTCAGCACATTGCCGTTTAACCCTTTCCATACCGCGGTCCGTACGGACTGCTATATGGAAAAGGTTAACAGTCAGGGAGATCCCTCCCTCTCCCATCGGGGGGCTGCTGTGCCTTTGCAGCCCCCAGACAGGAAGGGGTCACAGAGGGAGGGAGCCCCCCTCCTTCCCCTTCTGCTCAGTTGTGGCCACAACTGAGCAGACGGGGAAGGTTTCCATGGCAACAGGACGCCTTCTCAGGCATCCTGCTGTCCATGGTGCTGAACAGATCTGTGCTAAAGGCATAGATCTGTTCAGACAAAGTGTAAGTAAAATACAGTACAATACACTATATAGTGTACTGTACTGTATTATACAGACATCAGACCCACTGGATCTTCAAGAACCAAGTGGGTCTGGGTCAAAAAAATGTTAAAAAAAAGTGAAAAAAGTAAAGATAAAAAAAACACATTTATCACTGAATAAAAAATAAAAAAATAAAATACACTACACATATTAGGTATCGCCGCGTCCGTAACGACCTGATCTATAAAACGGTCATGTTACTTTCCCCGCACGGTGAACGCCATAAAAAAATAAAAACTATCAGGAAATTGAAATTTTGCCCACCTTACTTCCCAAAAAAGGTAATAAAAGTGATCAAAAAAGTCGCATGTACGCCAAAATAGTACCAATCAAACCGTCATCTCATCCCGTAAAAATCAAACCCTACCCAAGATAATCGCCCAAAAACTGAAAAAACTATGGCTCTTAGACCATGGAAACACTAAAACATGAATTTTTTTGTTTCAAAAATGAAATCATTGTGTAAAACTTACATAAATAAAAAAAAGTATACATATTAGGTATCGCCGCGTCCGTATCGACCGTCTCTATAAAAATATCACATGACCTAACCCCTCAGGTGACCACCGTAAAAAAATAAAAATAAAAACGGTGTAAAAAAAGCAATTTTCTGTCATCTTACGTCACAAAAAGTGTAATAGCAAGCGATCAAAAAGTCATATGCACCCCAAAATAGTGCCAATCAAACTGTCATCTCATCCCACAAAAAATGAGACCCTACCTAAGATAATCGCCCAAAAACTGAAAAAACTATGGCTCTCAGACTATGAAGACACTAAAACATAATTTTTTTTGTTTCAAAAATGAAATCATTGTGTAAAACTTACATAAATAAAAAAATTGTATACATATTAGGTATCGCCGCGTCCGTGACAACCTGCTTTATAAAAATACCTCATGATCTAACCTGTCAGATGAATGTTGTAAATAACAAAAAAAAACGGTGCCAAAAAAAGCTATTTCTTGTTACCTTGCCTCACAAAAAGTGTAATATAGAGCAACCAAAAATCACCCTAAACTAGTACCAACAAAACTGCCACCCTATCCCGTAGTTTCTAAAATGGGGTCACTTTTTTGGAGTTTCTACTGTAGGGGTGCATCAAGGGGGCTTCAAATGGGACATGGTGTCAAAAAAAACAGTCCAGCAAAATCTGCCTTCCAAAAACCGTATGGCATTCCTTTCCTTCTGCGCCCTGCCGTGTGCCCGTACAACGGTTTATGACCACATATGGGGTGTTTATGTAAACTACAGAATCAGGGTCATAAATAATGAGTTTTGTTTGGCTGTTAACCCTTGCTTTGTAACTGGAAAAAACATATTAAAATGGAAAATCTGCCAAAAAAGTGAAATGTTGAAATTGTATCTCTATTTTCCATTAAATCTTGTGCAACACCTAAAGGGTTAACAAAGTTTTTAAAATCAGTTTTGAATACCTTGAGGGGTGTAGTTTCTTAGTTGGGGTCACTTTTATGGAGTTTCTACTCTAGGGATGCATCAGGGGGTCTTCAAATGGGACATGGTGTAAATAAACCAGTCCAGCAAAATCTGCCTTCCAAAAACCATACGGCGCACCTTTCCCTCTACGCCCTTCTGTGTGCCAGTACAGTAGTGTACGGCCACATATGGGGTGTTTTTTCAAACTACAGAATCAAGGCAATAAATATAGCATTTTGTTTGGGTGTTAACCCTTGCTTTGTTACTGGAATTTTTTTTATTAAAATGGAAAATTTGCCAAAAAATCTAAATTCTGAAATTTTATCACCATTTGCCATTAACTCTTGTGGAACACCTAAAGGGTTAACGACGTTTGTAAAATCAGTTTTGAATACCTTGAGGGGTGTAGTTTTTAGAATGGGGTCAGTTTTGGGTGGTTTCTATTATGTAAGACTCACAAAGTGACTTCAGACCTGAACTAGTTCTTGAAAAGTGGATTTTTGAAAATTTCATTAAAATTTCAAGATTTGCTTCTAAACTTCTAAGCCTTGTAACAGCCCCCAAAAATAAAATATAATTCTAAAATTGATCCAAACATGAAGTAGACATATGGGGAATATAAAGTAATAACTATTTTTGTAGGTATTACTATGTATTATAGAACTAGAGAAATTGAAACTTGGAAATTTGCAATTTTTTACAGATTTTTTTTAACTTCATTTTACCAGTGTCATGAAGTACAATATGTGACGAAAAAACAATCTCAGAATGGCCTGGATAAGTCAAAGTGTTTTAAAGTTATCACCACTTAAAGTGACACTTGTCAGATTTGCAAAAAATGGACTGGTCCTTAAGGTGAAATAAGGCTGTGTCCTTAAGGGGTTAAGGTGCTCTGGTGGCTGGGCCCCTGGTTCCCGACGCCAGCACCGTAAGGTGCAAATGTTGAGTTTAGTAGTGGAAATGATGAGGAGTCAGTTGTTAACAAACAGTTGAACATTTACTAAATCAGTTGTCTTCAGGTAGTCAGTACAGACACAGTTCATTTGTATGATATAAGTGATGACTCAAATAAGCTCAATTGTATTCCACTTATCAGGTTTAGGCAATTATCAGTTGAGGAGTTCTCTTTAAGGTTGACACTTTATAGGCAAGACTTCTGCAATTATTCTAAGTCCAAGCTATAGCACTCTGGTACTAAATATGCTGTTTTATATTTATCTTGAGCTATCTAATAAGGGCGTACCCCTCACGGCAGGCAAACACTTTAGCTTCATTATTTGCAGGATGCTCCCCTGAAGTAATCAGATTTTTAGGTTTCCACTATAACCCGGAAGGCTTCTAGTGAATAAGGACAATTCTGCAGATCAATTATCCATTTGTGTCCCGTCACTCGGAAAGTTGCTCTCAGGCACTTGTGCTGATGAGGTCCATAAGCTAGATTCAGCTGTAACCCTCACTAGACTTGCTTCATATTTAGACATAGACTTACTGTCTGGTGCTTGACTGCTATAGATAAATGTAAGATGTACTCCCTTAGCCTGGCCATGACCAAGGGGTAGAAATAGCAGACTACATGGTGGACAATGCCTGTTTCTCTCCTCCATATACACTTGCTTTTCCTTCTCTCACTAACTAATTCACTTCAACTAACTTTATTAACACAACCCAGCTATATATATTATGTGGGTTGTGTTAATAAAGGGGTGACTGGGTGTAATGACAATGCCGGACTGATAATGTGAAATACCATACAATGCAAATACATAAGCAAATGTTTAAAGTGTCCCATTTACACACATATGTGGGACGCTGCATACACTACTGCTAAAAGATAAATCGTCCTCGACGTTTGCAGTGACTGAAGTTATGGATCTATACGCCGTCATCTGAAATACACCAAGTACACGCCACAAAAATACAAATATGGATACAAACATTGCAATGTACTGTCATGACACTTCGATAACCTTCTGTAATAAAAAGAGTTATGCAGAACAATACATTCTAGGCAAATGTATCACATTTAGATATTGTGGGGATTCACTCTGGTAAACAGGCTTGCGGACACAGTACAGAGGCAATGACAACATCTTTAACTTAAACAGTGCAGTGTTTTATTCACACAGACGTAAAGTGTGATGTTTGTGATAGATCACTGTGACCTTTACCCTCTTTCTCCTGATGCATGATGGGGGAGGAGGAGCTGTACCAGGAAGTCAGACAGTGTGTGAGGGGAACCGGAAGCAGACACATGAGGCTGAGAAGGGATTGCATCTGATAAGGACAGAAGCTGTTTGGAATAAGACTCCTCCATGTAAGAATGCCATAATGTTCCGAGTAATAAACCTTGCTCTGGTTAAGTAGTACATCGGCCTGTGTGTGTAACTTGCTGAGCAGATACTGGCAGCATTGCCAGCGGCACCTGAGAGACACAGAGTGTCCAGGGGACATAACAGTGGCGACGAGGATTGTGGATTTTAGCACACATGGCCTTCATAGGGTTTATTCAACCATTTGATCCTGCAGCTGAGTCATGGATCTCCTGGTTGGAGAGGCTGGAACAGTATATGGAAGCAAATAATGTGACTGTTGAAAAGAAAGTTGCAGTTTTTCTCACTGCATTGGGTCAAGCTGCATATGGAACCCTCAGAGACCTTGTTTCTCCAGACAAGCCAGCCTCTAAGTCCCTGCCTGAGTTAATTCAGACGCTACATACACACTACAACCCGAAGCCGTTAGAAATCGCAGAGCGGTTTAAATTCTACAGTAGAAGGCAGCAGGCCGGGGAGGATATAAAGACATATATCATTGCTTTACGTAAACTAGCTGCCACTTGCCAGTTTGGAGACTACCTACAGACGGCTCTCCGTGACATGTTCGTCATGGGACTCTGCGACCCAGCCATACAGAAACGTTTACTCACAGAACCCGACTTGACTCTGACGAAAGCCACTGACCTTGCTACGGTCATGGAGTTGGCAACACGGGACGCCACCCTACTGAAGGCACCACCTACAACTCCTGCAAGCCAGTGTGAGGAAATATTCCACACCGCTATCACTCAACGCTCGAGACGGCCGTCCCCTGCCACTCAGCTTAAACCTCGCCACCCTAATTCTTCTGTCTCTGGGACCCCGACTTGCTACCGTTGTGGTAACACTACTCACAGTGCGCCTGCTTGCAAGTTCAAGGATGTCGTTTGTTTTCGCTGTGGAAAGACTGATCATATTGGGCGCGTTTGCCGCAGCTCTCGCTCCCCGAACACTACCACAAAAGATGGACGTAAACAGACATTCCGTGTGGATATGGGCAATAACGGTTTTAGCTCTGATGAGGAGACATGTGTCCAGCATGTTGGACTGTTTCAAGTAGCTGGGAGTACTCCTGCGATTAAAGTGGATGTCACACTCAATGGCTGTCCTGTCTCCATGGATGTTGATACAGGGGCAGCTGTGTCTGTCATTTCATGGACTGATTTAAAGGCATCGGGTCTGTCCCTGCCGCTAAAACCTACAAAGCTCACACTACAAACCTACAGAAAGGAACTACTACAGCCCTTGGGTTATGTAAAACCCCTTGTTACATTAGGCAACCGCAGTCAAAGTCTACGCCTTTATGTTGTAAGGAATGGAGGTCCTCCGCTGTATGGGAGGGACTGGATCAAAGCCCTGGGCATGCCTCCTTTTACCATTGCCCAATGTACATTGCTTTCTAAAGTAGACCATTGGGTGGAATCCCTGAAGTCACGTTTTAAAGAGGTTTTTGAGGACTCTTTGGGCACCGTAAAAGGAAAGATGGCCCACCTCCTCTTGAAGCCTGGTGCTACACCTCGTTTTTGTAAGGCAAGATCAGTACCTTTTGCCTTGCGAAAAAAAGTGGAAGCAGAGCTGGACCACCTATTGGCTGAAAAGATCATAACGAAAGTGGATAGAAGTGAATGGGCATCACCAATTGTGCCTGTCAAGAAAAAGAATGGAGACATTAGGATTTGTGGTGATTTCAGGGTAGCTCTGAACAACCAACTTCTTGTGGATCAATACCCATTGCCTCGACTTGAAGATTTATTTGGCTCACTGGCTGGGGGGCAAAAGTTTACAAAAATAGACTTAAAGCAAGCTTACCTGCAACTGCAAGTACACCCAGATTCACGCCATCTGTTGACCATTAACACTCATAAAGGATTATTCCAGTATAACCGCATGGTTTTTGGCATAGCCCCAGCTCCAGCCATCTGGCAGCGGATCATGGATGAGGTACTGGCAGGAATACCTTTCACCCAATGTCTACTGGATGACATGCTCATCACTGGTCCCACTGATGAAGAACACAGAAAGAATGTTGAAGCTGTGCTAGAGAGACTCCAAAAGTATGGTTTGCGTGTCAATCTTTCAAAATGCGAATTTCTCAAGTCTCAACTGGAGTTTTGTGCCCACACGGTGGACCGACATGGGTTACACACTACTGAAGAAAAGGTTAAAGCCCTTACCCATGCCCCTACCCCCCGGAATGTCACCCAGCTCAGGTCCTACCTTGGCCTCCTAAATTACTACCACCGTTTCTTGCCGAACCTAGCACACCAGCTCTACCCATTACATCGCTTACTGGATGCAAGAGCTAAATGGATATGGACAGACAAATGTGAAGAAGCTTTTCGGCTTTCTAAAGAACTCATTCTGTCTTCTCGAGTTCTGGTCCACTATGATTTAAAGAAACCCGTCATCCTGGCTTGTGATGCCTCGCCTTATGGACTGGGTGCCGTGCTTTCCCATGTCATGCCGGATGGCACGGAGCGCCCCATTTCTTTTGCCTCCAGGTCTTTAACCTCAGCAGAACAAAACTACTCCCAGACTGACAAGGAAGCTTTGGCCATTGTATGGGCCACAAAAAAATTTCACGCGTACATCTATGGTCGGGAGTTCACACTTATCACTGACCACAAACCTCTGTTGTCAATACTGAACCCTCAGAAAGGAATTTCTACAACAACCGCATCTCGCTTACAAAGGTACGCTTTATTTTTAGGAGCTTATGCTTATTCTATCAGATACCGCTCCCATGATACCCATGGAAATGCAGATGCATTTTCCAGATTGCCACTAAGAGATGACCACCCACTAAGAGAGGTACGTGTAGTGGAAGTACACAGGCCACAATCTTGCATGTCCACCTCCCTGATTGCCAGACATACAGCCACAGATCCTTTCCTGTCTCAGATATTCTCTTATGTTCAGACTGGATGGCCAGAGAGAGTTTCAGGTGAATTTCGTCCGTACTTTGCCAGAAAATGTGAGCTTGTGACTAATGCTGGTTGCCTACAATGGGGCAATAGAGTGATTGTACCCCAGTACTTGCAATCAACCATGCTAAGGATACTGCATGAAGGCCATCCTGGTGTGGTGCGCATGAAGCAGCGAGCCCGGAGCTATGTTTGGTGGCCACAAATGGATACAGCAATTGAAGATTATGTTGCTCAATGTCCTGGGTGCTGTCAAGCCCAGCGACCCCAAAAGAGAGGAACCCTGCAACCTTGGCCATGGCCAACAGAACCGTGGTCCAGACTCCATCTTGATTTTGCTGGCCCCATCCAGGGTAAAATGTATTTGATCGTGGTAGATGCGCATTCAAAATGGCCGGAGGTTTTTCAAATGCCTTCTATTACCTCAGCTGCTACCATTCTAGTCTTAAGGAAGCTCTTTGCTCAATATGGCTTGCCAACAGCCATAGTCTCCGACAATGGAACTCAATTTACATCGCATGAGTTTCAATCCTTCCTTAGTGGCTTGGGCGTCCAACACTACAAAACAGCTCCTTATCATCCAGCTTCAAATGGGCTGGCAGAACGATTTGTGCAGACATTTAAGAAGCACTTACTGTCCACTCTGGACCAGGTTGGACTGTCAGAAGAGAAGCTGCTGGAATTCTTGATCATGTACCGTAACACGAAACACGCTACTACTGGGCTGTCACCGGCTTTTCTTATGTTTGGCAGGCATCTCCGCACCAAACTTGATTTAGTTCGTCCGCAGGAACAGTCACCAACGCCTCCTCCGCCGGGCCGTCTGGGATTCCGTGCCGGTGATCTTGTATGGTCTCGGAATTACAGAGCTTTGCCTCCTTGGCTTCCTGGCGTTATTGATGGAACTCTTGGCAGAAGAATGTACCTTGTCCGCCTGGAGGAAGGCATGTGTGTTCGGCGACACCTTTCACAATTGAGGAAACGCATTTGCCGGCCACTAGTGACAAAACCGACCCCTCTTTCTAACCACCCACCAGAGTCTACTCTGAACTTTGCTGGTGACATATGGCATGGTGTCTGGCATGATTCCACAAGTTTACAACCAAACCCTGAACCGGTTGGTGGCCATATTCCTGAGGAGCCCGGACATGTGCCTGGAGTTACAGAGACTGATTTGTCTGTGGGACGCCCACTGACATCTCCAGAACCTTTGACTGACTCTATCCCTCCCAGTGCTGTGCCTCTGCGTAAGTCTACCCGTCAAAGACGTCAAACGCCGCGCTGGCAAAGTGCTGAAATCTTACGGGACACATTGGAGGTCAGGGAACAGAGACAAAGGGCTCATGAAGTGCTGCGGAAATCACAGAACTGAGTTGGAGAAACTACTTGCTGAACTGATCTCGCTTGCCTTGTTATGTTATGTGTTCAACATTTGTTCTCTTGTTATGTTTTTTTTTTTTTTTTGGGAAGGAAAGGAGGTGTGATGTTTGTGATAGATCACTGTGACCTTTACCCTCTTTCTCCTGATGCATGATGGGGGAGGAGGAGCTGTACCAGGAAGTCAGACAGTGTGTGAGGGGAACCGGAAGCAGACACATGAGGCTGAGAAGGGATTGCATCTGATAAGGACAGAAGCTGTTTGGAATAAGACTCCTCCATGTAAGAATGCCATAATGTTCCGAGTAATAAACCTTGCTCTGGTTAAGTAGTACATCGGCCTGTGTGTGTAACTTGCTGAGCAGATACTGGCAGCATTGCCAGCGGCACCTGAGAGACACAGAGTGTCCAGGGGACATAACATAAAGTGACAACAAAAAAGGCTGTTTCAGGGAAAAACAGTCACCTTGAGTCTGGTGTTTGTTCACACCAGGCTGCAGCACATAAGTCCTTGGGTGAAGCAGAAGTCCACATGCTTTTTCCCAAACAATATAGCAGGCCTTAGTCCCAGCCCAAACTCTCAGGCTCCAACACCCAGATTGACAAAGCTCCACTATCAGATGGAGGATAATCCACCCAGCTGAGACTGCTGGCTGGGTTTTTATCCCAAACCAAAACCCGGCCTGGAACGTGGGGAACAGCCACCCACCCTGCACTTTGGCTGCTCCCAGTAAGAGCCACTTTACAGCCACACTAAATAATCAATAGTGTCAGTCAGCAGTAGCTGCCGCTGACACTTCTGCCTGATCGCACGTCCCTGTGACGTCCACCATCCATTTGGATATCTTCTCTATCAACTTTCAATGTTCTTTTCTGAGCCTACCATGTTGATCACGGTTATCGGCGAATCAGGGTTCCACGTCAGAGAGGGAGAGTGAGAAAGGGAGACCTCATCCAAGGGAGGTCAATGGCTGCAATGGGATAAAGCGGAAATGTGGGACAAGTTATTAAAGCAGAAGGATCGAATGAAAGGGCCAATTAAAGACGCATTTAATAAATTTAAGTCCCTTTCCCCTATGCAGAGCAGGGGGTTTTCATAGCCAGAAATGGGTTACGGTCACCCACCAATGGAACAGATTATTTTAAAAAATTTCGGTCCCTGTCACCTATGCAGAGCAGGGGTTTATTAACGGCAAAAATTGTAAAATGTCAACCCAAGACTGTAACAGAAAAATTTGTGAAATTTATTAACCTGTCTACTAGTTAGAGCAGGGGTCTATCATAGCCAAAAATTGTTGAATGTCACCCGAAAATGTAACAGAAAAATTAGTGAAATTTATTAAGCTGTCAACTAGGTGGAGCAGAGTATATCACAGCCAAAAATTAGTTAATTTCACCCGAAAATGTAACAGACAAGTTAGTGTTTTTTTTTTACCTGTCTAGTAGGTATAGCAGTGGTATATCACACCCAAAAATTAGTGAATTTCCCCCGAAAATATAACAGACAAATTTGTGATTTTTTTTTTACCTGTATACTAGGTATAGCAATCGTATATCACACCCAAAAATTGGTGAATTTCCCCCGAAAATGTAACAGACAAATTAGTGATTTTTTTTTTACCTGTCTACTAGGTATAGCAGTGGTATATCACACCCAAAAATTGTTGAATTTCACCCGAAAATGTAACAAACAAATTAGTGAAATGACATAAAATAAAATACGTACAAATAAAAAAAAAAAATTGATTTATGAGGTGGAAGTCCATATGGAGTAGGAGTTTGAGGAGGCGGTGGACGTATCGGTGTAGGTGGAAGCAGCGGTGGAGGAGGACGAGGTAGCCAACACTGGTTTTTGATTAAAAATTTTTCTTTTAATTAGGGTA
Source organism: Bufo bufo (assembly GCF_905171765.1). Taxonomy (NCBI): domain Eukaryota; kingdom Metazoa; phylum Chordata; class Amphibia; order Anura; family Bufonidae; genus Bufo; species Bufo bufo. The sequence continues at coordinate 74,961,476 of NC_053399.1, forward strand.
CACTCCAAAAGAGTGTGAAATATCCAAAATACCAGAAAGAGCAATTGCGCTGTAGTATAACAATGGCTGGTTAAGGCCGCTATACATGTCTATTCTGCACAAGGTATGGACCAATCCTGTGGGATCCATGCCTGGTTTATTTTATTGAACGTGAGCTTGTCCACATTGGCTGTGGACAGGCGGCTGTGCTTGTCTGTGATAACGCCCCCTGCCGTGCCAAATAATGGGCAATTGGCCCTACGCAGGTGGATGCGACTCCTTTGGCAATTTTAGAACTAAGTTCAGGTGCAGCTGCAGTACTATTCTTTGGTGGAGTCTGATTTAGAAGTTCTAATGCATGCGCAATAGAAGAAGAAAATGGGCCTGTATGTGGTTAAGTTCTCCCACATGCGCAATGCCCAAAAATTGGCATGCGTATATTAACCAACATGAGGACTAACTGAATATATACGCGCAATTGCAGTGATATCTTTGGCCAGGCCTCCACTGGCCTTGTGTTGCATTCGCAAACGCATTTGAACTAGTGGCCATATGAACTAAGTATAGGAGCAGCCGCAGTACCCTCCCTAACCCGTTTTTCCTCTAAATCCCGGCGCATGCGCAGTGGAAACTAGTGGGCGCGAATAGAGGATAAGTGTTTGCGGCGTTTTTTTCATTGCGCAGCTGGGCCTTTGGTTCTAAGTCCCAGCGCATGCGCACCATAAATATAGGAGCAGCCGCATCACCCTCTCTAGCTCTGTGGTTTCCTCTAAGTCCCGGCGCATGCGCAGAAAATCAGTGTGCGAATCGATGACAAGTGTCTGCGGCGATCGGCATGGCGCAGGTTTTTTTTCATCTAAGTCCCAACGCATGCGCATTACGAGGCAATAGACACGTATGGAGGGTAAGTGTTTGCGGCGGTCCCTACTGCGCACCGGGTCATCTTGGACCTCCCCTCCTAGTGACGCCACCAACCTGTCATGGCAACAATGTTTGCAATGATAGGCTATAAGTAACTAGTTTGATCCATACCCCCTTTGGATTGGTGCCTCCTCCCACAGGAAGTGAGAGATGAGAGGTTAAATTCGCCCACCAGCGTTAGGCATTCAAGTCTGTCCGATACCCCTGATGAAGCCAGAATAGCTGGCGAAACATGTTGGGAGGCGGAATCTAGGTTTTTAATCTGCTGGACCCTATTGAGCTATTGCAGCGATCTATGTGCTTGATACAATAACACACATTGCCATTAGGCTCATCTGACATTGGTGCTTATACCCCAGATACGGGAGACCAAGTAGATATCAGGCACAGCATAGAACTCTGTTCATACAGCTGGGATGGTGGTGTGTGGTTGAGCGGTGTTAGTGCACTCACGCCAACCTATACACCCTAATCTACAGCATCTCTCATGGGGCACAGTGCTTTTAACCCTTTAGGTAGCTCACAAAATATCCTTTCACCAGTTTTAAAGACGAATAAGTAAAAGTTATGTTTTATTAGTCTGGGACAAGAGTGGTTAGTAGCCGTTTAGGCAGTAGTGTTTTGAGTAATAATAAACCCTTCCCAGATAGGGTCCTTTATAGAAAACTGCCGTGCTAAACACACGTTCAGATAATACACTGGCTGCAGGGCAGGCCAGCACCTCCAAGGCGTAAAGGGCAAGCTCAGGCCATGTGCCCAATTTGGAGACCCAGAAGTTGAAGGGGGCAGACCCGTCATTCAGTACTTGTAGGCATGTGCACACATACTGCTCCACCATGTTGGTGAAATGCTGCCTCCTGCTAAGACGTTCCATATGAGCTTTTCCACATTTCGGCCATGCTAACCCTGCCTTCTGAGGTGCTGGCAGTGCCCCAGCTGCGTTGGCGACCTCTTCCTCCTCTTCTGCCTTCGCCTTGTGCTTCCACTGTGCCCCCGCTGTCAGGTTGAAATGCCACCAGCAGCGCGTCTACCAGCATGCGCTTGTACTCGCACATCTTACGATCATGCTCCAGTGAGGGAATTAAGGACGGAACGTTGTCCTTGTAACGGGGATCCAGCAGCGTGGCCACCCAGTAATCAGCACAAGTTAGAATGTGGGCAACTCGGCGGTCGTTGCGGAGACACTGCAGCATGTAATCGCTTATGTGTGCCAGGCTGCCCAGAGGCAACGAAAAGCTGTCCTCTGTGGGAGGTGTATCGTCTGTGTCCTCTGTATCCCCCCAGCCACGCACCAGTGAGCTGGTCTGGGTGCCACCCTGCTGTGAACATGGTTCTTCCTCCTCCATCTACTCCTCCTCATCCTCCACCTTGTCATCCTCCAGAACTGTGCCCTAGCTGGACAATTGTGTACCTGGCGTTTGTGGGTGCAGGAACCCACCCTTGGAGCCACTTGTGAATGACTGGCCGGAAACCCTATGAAATGATCCCTCTTCCTCCTCCTGTGCCACATCCTCTTCCATCATCGCCAGCAGCGTTTTTTCAAGGAGGCATAGAAGTGGGATAGTAACGCTGAGAACGGCGTTATCGGCACTGGCCATGTTGGTGGAGTACTCGAAACAGCGCAACAAGGAACACAGGTCTCGCATGGAGGCCCAGTCATTGGTGGTGAAGTGGTGCTATTCCGCAGAGCGACTCACCCGTGCGTGCTGCAGCTGAAACGCCACTATCGCCTGCTGCTGCTCGCACAGTCTGGCCAGCATGTGCAAGGTGGAGTTCCACCTTGTAGGCACGTTGCATATGAGGTGGTGAGCGGGAAGGCCGAAGTTACGCTGCAGCGCTGACAGGCGAGCAGCAGGGTGAGAACGCTGAAAGCGCGCACAGATGGCCCGCACTTTATGCAGCAGCTCTGACATATCAGAGTAATTTTTAAGGAACCTCTGCACCACCAAATTCAGCACATGCGCCAGGCAAGGGACGTGTGTCAAACCGGCTAGTCCCAGAGCTGCTACGAGATTTCGCCCATTATCACAAAGCACCAGGCCGGGCTTGAGGCTCACGGGCACCAACCACTCATCGGCCTGTTGTTCAAAGCCCGTCCACAGCTCCTGCGCGGTGTGGGGTTTGTAACTGTCACCGCCAGCTCTGTGAGAAGGTCTGTTAGACGTTCTTCGCTACCTCTTGCATGATGTTCTTTGTTTTGGTTTCACTTTGTCATCTCCTTTCCTTCTCCTAGCTGTCACCTATTTACACTAATTGTCTCCCTTTATATTCCCTCCCATACTGCCTCACTTTGCGGTTTATACTTCTTCCTGGATGAGTTGTTCACTGCTGGATATTGCTTCTCCTGATTCCTCAGATAAGTCTGTTTCCTTTATTTGTGTTTCCTTGCTGGCTTGATTGTAGGTGACCCTGACTCCGTCCGTATTAAGTGCAGGGAGCTGTTGGTCATGTCCCCTCACTATTATAGGGCTTTCAGGTGTCACATAGTATAAGGTACGAGGGCATGCAATCGTCTACCATAAAGACCTTTGCATGGGCATAGCAGTTAGGGAGAGCTTTAGGGGTTTTATAGGGCTCACCCATATGCTCCTTAGTTTGGGATCAAGTCAGTCGGATGTTTATTTATAAGTTCCAGCTTTCTGCAACACCATCCGTGACATTATAAACCGCCATAACCGTCTTAAGCATGGATCCGGTTTCAGCCTTGATGGACCGCATGCAAGGTCTTTCGCTGGAGGTAGCAGATCTCCATAAAACTGTGTCTCAGTTTCAGGTGACTGGTTCTGCTGGCATTCATGGAGTTTGTTCCGAGCCTAAGATCTCGCTTCCGGATACGTTCTCCGGGGGTAGTGAGAATTTTGTTCGCTTTAGAGAGGCTTGCAAACTCAATTTTCGCCTACTTCCCCATTACTCTGGTGATGAGGAGCAGAGGGTGGGGATCATCATCTCTCTGCTCAGGGATAACGCTCAGTTTTGGGCCTTTTCGCTGCCGGTCAGGGCACGGCCCCTCCGATCGGTGGATGAATTTTTTGTAGCCCTGGGGCAGATATATGATGACCCGGATCGTATTGCTCTGGCTGAATCTAAACTGCGTCTTTTATGCCAGGGTAAACAGTCCGCAGAGATATATTGTTCAGAATTTCGGAGATGGGCAGCTGATACTGGTTGGAATGATGCTGCACTCCGAAGTCAATTTTGCCATGGTCTTTCGGAAAGATTTAAAGATGCGTTTGCTTTTCATGAGTGACCAGCCTCGTTAGAATCTGACATGTCTTTAGCTGTTCGTATTGACAGGCGTCTTAGAGAGAGAGAGGAGACTACTCCTTCCTGTCATATTCAGTCCAAGGACAGTGGGGCTGTCTCATTCAGTGCGCGGGGGTCTCAGTCTCTCTCAATCCCCTCTGAGGAGGAGGCCATGCAGCTGGGTTTGCTTGCCTCTGATAGTAGAGGATTCAGCTCTCAGAGGAGGATTTGTTTCTGTTGTGGGGGTATAAATCATTTGGCTAATGTTTGCCCCTCTAGGAGATTCTTGGACCGTGACAGTAACCCAAACAGATAAGTTTTAAAACTGCCTGCTGTAGTTTACCCCTGGCTGTGCTGAAGTTGGTGGTGAAGGTGTTACGCTGACTGGATGAGGAGCCAGTAGAGGATGAGGAAGCGGAGTAGGAGGAGGAAGCAAAAGGAGGCAAACTGAAGCGCCCTGCAATCCTTGGTGGTGGAAGGACATGCGACAAACTGCTATCCGCCTCAGGCTCAGCCGCCACTGCATTTACCCAGTGTGCTGTTATGGAGATATAACGTCCCTGACCGTGCTTATTGGTCCACATATCCGTAGTCAGGTGCACCTTGCCACAGATGGCGTTGCGCAGTGCACACCTGATTTTGTCCCCCACTTGGTTGTGCAGGAAAGGGATGGCATGCCTGGAAAAATAGTGGTGACTGGGCACTACGTACTGTGGGACAGACACCGCCATAAGGCTTTTAAAACTCTCCGTCTCCACCAGACGGAATGACAGCATTTCAAAGGCCAGAAATGTAGAAATGCTGGCATTCAGGGCCAGGGATCGCGGATGGGTAGGGGGTACTTTCTCTTCCGCTCCAGTGTTTGGGAGATGGAGAGCTGAACGCTTCCGTAGGACATTGTGGAGATGCTTGGTGACCCAGATGGTGGTGTTGCTGGCAGATCCTCTGTTTGCGAGGTGGCAGGTGGCACTGTTACTCCAGAGGTGGATGAAGAGGCCGAGACTGCAGCAGAAGAGGAAACAGGATGAGCCAGAGACCTTTCTTGGTTTTTGAGGTGTCTACTCCACTGCAGCTCGTGCTTTGCACTTAAATGCCTGGTCATGCAGGTTGTGCTCAGGTTGAGAACATGCAAACCACTCGTGTCTTGTTAGCACATTGTCTGAAGAACTGCCACGCCAGGGAACTCCTTGCTGCTGGCTTTGGTGTGCTCGGTCCCTTGCAGTAGCAGGCGTACTGTCTAGGGGACGGCCGCTCCGCTTTTGCACCCTGCTCCCTCTTCTGCTGTGCTAGTGGCTCTGTGCGACCACCGCCTCTTCCTCCGAACTATACAGGTCACTCACATGAACTTGATTCCATGTGGGGTCGAGGACCTCATCGTCCTCCACATCATCTTCCACCCAGTCTTCACCCCTGCCCTCCTTGTCGGTCTGCACACTTTCGAAAGCCCCAACAGTTGGCACCTGTGTTTCGTCATCATCCGAGACGTGCTGCGATGGTCCTCCTATGTACTCATCTTGAAACATAAGTGGTTGGGCATTGGTGCACTCAATCTCTTCCACTTCTGGGGCAGCGATAGGTGGATGGCCCTGGGAAACCCTGCTAACAGAGTCATCAAAAAGCAAAATAGACTGCTGCATGACTTGGGGCTCAGACTGCTTGGCTGATTTGCAAGGGGGTGAGGTGAAAGACTGATGGACATCGGCTGCAGGTGCCAACTGTGGTCTATCAGCAGGAGACTGGGTGGTAGACAATGTGAAGGAACTGGAGGCACTGTCAACATCCCAATCTACTATCGCCTGTACTTGTTCTGGCCTTACCATTCGTAGAGTCGTATTAGGCCCGACCAAATACTGTTGCAGGTTCTGTCGCCTACTCGCATCTGAGGAAGGTGTTTCACTGGTGCGTGTAGCTGGCACAGATCAACCACATTCTCTCCCTGCAACAGGAGCTCCACCAGCAGCACCACGACCGGGGCCACGTCCCTTATTTGACGCTCTCCTCATATTTCTAAAATTTAGCATCTTGCCCTAAATGGGTGTTTTTTTTAATAGCAGAATTGAACCACAGTATCTAAATGGTGTATCTCACACGTACAGATGTAGACTAGGCCGCAATTTAAGATTTCTGCCCAAGATGGGTGTTTTTCTAATAGCAGAATAGAACCACAGTTCTATAGGGTGTATCTCACACGTTCAGATGTAGATTAGGCCGCAATTTAAGATTTTTGCCCAAAATTCGTGTTTTTTTAATAGCAGAATAGAACCACAGTATCTAAAGGGTGTATCTCACAATGACATATGCAGCAAAGGCTGCAAAATTTAGTTTTTTGCCCTAAAAGGGTGTTTTTTTAATAGTAGAATATAACAACACTATCTAAAGGGTGTATCTCACAATGACATATGCAGCAAATATTGAGTATTTTGCCCAAAAAGGGTGTTTTTTTTACTAACAGAATATGACAGCAGTATATAACGCTTGAATTTCACACATGCTGATGCAGCAAGGGCTGTAAAATTTTATATTTTGCCCAAAATGGGTGTTTTTTTATAACCCAGAAAATTATAGCTGTATTTCTAGCTTAAATTGCACACTGACTAATGCGGCAGAGGCCCAAGATGAAGTTTATTGCCAAAAATGGGTGTTTTTTCAAAGCCAAAAAATAATTGAAGTATTTCAAGCTTGATTTTAACAATCACAGATGCAGCAAAGGCTGCAATATTAAGTATTTTGCCCAAAAAGGGTGTTTTTTTTTACTAACAGAATATGACAGCTGTATATAACACTTTAATTTCACATGAGCAGATGCAGCAAGGGCTGTAAAATTTAATATTTTGCCCAAAAAGGGTGTTTTTTAATCCCAAAAAATTATAGCTGTATTTCTAGCTTAAATTGCACACTGACTAATGCTGCTAAGGCACCAGATGTAGGGTATTGCCAAAAAAGGGTGTTTTTTTTAAAACCTGATTATTATTGTAGTATTTCAAGCTTGGATTTGAATGTCACAAAAGCACTGAATGTTGAATGCTGGTGCACCGAGCTTACATAAAATGCCCGCCGCCACCCACCTAACTAACAGACGGATAAAAGTAATTTTTCTCTGTCATTGGGCTCAGGGCAGGTTAAAAAGATTGTGCACTGCACCCACACAACAAAATCCTTGTAGATCACTGAGTTCAATTAGAGTTCTGATTAAAGATTCTGTCCTATTCTCTCCCTCACAGCAGCATCATCCTCTCCCTGCAGCACTACGTGACCCAAGCTTATATAGAGGCTGGGTCACCTGCTGCACTGGCCAATCACAGCCATGCCATTAGTAGGCATGGCTGTGATGGCTTCTAAGGGCACACAGTTAAACGCTTGTTGATTGGCTGCTCTGCAGCCTTTAAAAAAGCGCCGAACACCGAACCCGAACGTTTACTGAAATGTTCGGGTTCGGGTCCGGGGTCCAAAAATCCTAAAGTTCGGTACGAACCCGAATTTTACAGTTCGGGTTCGCTCAACCCTATGTAAGACAGCTTCTGAGCCGTCTTACATTTACAACTGTTTCTTTTTTTGATCTAATAATTTTTATTGATTTTCTCAGATTTTTGTACATAAACAGAGATAACATAGATTTACATATGTGAATATATATATACCCTAATTGGGTACAACATTGGTTAAAGACAAAATACATATGATTGTATAACCCTTTCCCCCCTCCCTACCCTGGACCGCACCATGCTGTATTGACCTTATATCTCCCTCCCTTCCTGGTTTGTAATCCTATGTTTCTTATCACCAGTGTGTCCTATTTTCCAACAAAGCTAAATTATCCCCTTTTTATCATTACCTAGCGGTACCTCCTCCCACTTAAATGGAGAGAAGGCGCCCGGAGGGCAATCCCGGCGCCATCAGCCATGGTCCCCATATAGACTTGAACTTGCTCCTCTTTTATAGTATACGCCTCTCTCTAGCCCAATTATCACATTCATATGCACAATGAACTCCTCTTTAGTTGGTACAGTGGTGCTGATCCAGTATTTGGCTATTATTTTCCTAGCCTGATATAGTAATCTACTTATCCCAATATTAAGACTCTCTGCGGTGTCATCTTGTAATAGGCCCGATATACATATCAGTGTCTCAGCTGGAGGCCTAATTTTATATACTTCAAGAATAATATCCAGTATTGCTCGCCAGAAAGGGCCTAAGATAGTACATTCCCAAAACATATGAATGACTTAATAGGATGGAAGAATCTCCTCCGTCCGTACCACTAACCTGCCCTTCAATAAACCACACCGACACCGACTTGATTGGAGAAATTGACCGTGATGGCCGAACTTTATTATTCACATATAATAATAATAAATAATCACAACAATAATGACAATAATAATAACAACCGACACATTAACACAACCTTCAATGTTATGACCCACTGCACAGTACCAAAAGGATCCTGGAGGGCAACCCAAACCAGCCCCATCTTCCTTAACCGTCTCACCTTGTACTTCAAGCTTACCCTCGGCCGCACTCACCGACCCAAGAGCACCAACTGCTTGAAGTAACCAAGTATCTCCTCCTGTAGGCCTTTTAGCCCAGACAGGAGCCCCCATCCTCGGCATTCAGAAACCACATGAGATGCAGGCTCCAACATGTCCCGCATCTCTTAACCATTGAATCGCTCCCCCAGGATCCCCTAACAATCAGCCACGAGAAGACCACCGGTGACACCTCACCTGTGGGCGTCCCGCCAAACCCTCAGGGCCGTCTCCAAACCCTCCTGAATGCTCAAAGCCCACATGTCAATACCGACATCATTAAGGTGCACACCATCCGCTCTCAAGAACTGAGGCGATGCCGCCTCCAATTCCCGGTGGCGCACCACTATACCACCTTGCCTGCGAACAAAGCGCCCCACCTCCTTATTCAATTTCGCCCGCGCCTTATTGATCCGCTCAACCGACCTGGCGAACCTCCAACTACTTCTCGCCACCACCTCCGACCAAACCAGCAAAATCTCAGGAAAATCCGCCAGCAAACGCAACACATCCACCTTAATATCCCGGATCACATCCCGGGACCGACGTACCCCCAAATCATTCCCGCCGACATGAAGAACCAACACGTCCGGAGGTCGATCCAACTGTACGTTCAAATAGATCTCCGGCAAGACTCTCCCCCAAAGAAGCCCCCGCAAACCAATCCACCTAATCCGCATGTCCTCCGCCGAAAAACCCAACTGGCGTCCGTTCCGCCTGACGTCCGCTCGCAAGGCACCCCAATGAACATACGAATGCCCAAAAATCCAAGTCAAACAAGGAGCCGACCCTGCAACAAAACAAACACAGTTAAAACACATCCAAGATTGTCAGATACTTTAACAACTTCCCCACCTCAGAGCCCTCACTAGCCATTCACAGCAAATGGGGCCGGATATATGACCGGAAACAATCCGACTCCCAACGTCCTATACGCCGAATGACCTCCTCACCTAGGCCCCACCTAGCCGCCTCTGTCGCGGCGCCTATCCGAAAAGAATGAGAAGCGTATTCCATAGCGGGCAAACCAGCAGCCACCAAGCACTTCCTGAAAACAGCGACAAATTGGAAACGAGACAACCGCGACCCTTCCTGATGAATCAACAACGTCCCCTTCCCACTCGGCCGCACCTCCAAGAAATCCTCCATACAACGCACAGGACAAAGCACAGACCCAACCAACGGCCTCAGCCATAACACAACCCCTCTACCCTCCTGGTCCGTCTTAGACCTGCGAATGCAACACCGCAAAGCACCATCCACAAAACCAACATCTTCCCATAACAAACCCCCAGTGCTCGTGCGACTCGCTGCCACCAACTCTGAGATGCGAAACGCTCCAAAAAATGCCAGAGAAAAAGCCGCCCTAAACAAACACACTTCATATGCCGACATACACACCGATCCCGCCTCTGACCATAACTTCTGCAACACCGCAAATGAAACCGGCCTGCGATTGTCCCTCCGTACCCCGCAACGGCGGTATCCCTTCAACGCCTGCCGTACCATAAAACACTTCGACACATCGGCCATACCTCGCAACCGCAACCAAAAGGCGACAGCCGCTAACCTCTTTGACGCCACTGAAAAAGATAAACCTGCCGCATAAAACGTTCCTAACCAGAAAACCAATAACGTTCGATAATCCTCCAGCGAGCTACAACCCCCAACTTGCTCAATCAATTCCTCCCACAAAGACCACACAGAAGAATACGCAGCCCACGTACCGTTACTAAGTGACCGCCTAATCAGGCCCGCTGACACCCCAAGGCCACGCTCCAGAGCCACTGAGGACAGGGCAACCCCCGAATTTCGGCACCCGGCGCCAAGCCGCGGAAACGCTCCCACTGAAAACGAGAAAGGGAATCAGCCAATGAGCTATCCACTCCTGGGACATGTTCCGCCACAAAACAAGCATTCAATCGCAAACCCCTCAGCACAAAGTACCTCAGCAAATTCAACACAGGCGGTGAATTAGCCGACTGACTATTAATTGCTTGCACAACTCCCATGTTATCACAGTAAAAACGCACCCGCCGATTCCTCAGCCAGTCCCCCCACAACTCAGTGGCCAAGACAATAGGAAAAAGTTCCAACAACACCAAGTTTGAAAGTAAGCCAGCCTGCCTCCATTCCGCCGGCCAACCACCTGCACTCCATTGTCCCCTACAAAATACACCATAACCACAAGAACCAGACGCATCCGAAAACAACTCCAAATCCACATTGCTAACCACCGCTTCCATCCACACCGACCTACCATTATAATCCAACAAAAAATTCTCCCACACCACCAAATCCTCCTTCACAGCCCCTGGCAACCGTAAATAATGAAAAGGCGCAGTAATGCCCGCAGTGGCTAACGCCAAGCGACGGCAAAAAACCCGCCCCATTGGCAAGATGCGACAAGCAAAATTCAATTTTCCCAAAACTGATTGAACCCGCTTAAGTTGCACCTTCCTAGCCTTCCTCAGAAACACGACCTCCTGCAAGAGATCACGCACCTTATCCTCAGGCAAACGACACTCCATAGCCAAACTGTCAATCTCAATACCTAAGAACTTAATGACCGTGGCAGGGCCTTCCGTCTTATCCGCCGCCAACGGAATTCCGAAACGCGCCGCAACCCTCTCCATCGTATGCAGCAGCACTGCGCACACCCTAGATCCAGCCGGACCAAGAAACATAAACTCATCCAGGTAGTGCAAAACCGAGCTCCATCCCGCCTCCTGTTTCACCACCCATTCTAAAAAACAACTAAACGACTCAAACAAGGAGCACGAGATCGCGCACCCCATCGGCAAACAACAATCAACATAAAAACAACCTTCCCACTTAAAACCAAGCAAGTGCAAACTGTCAGGGTGAATGGGCAACAATCGAAAAGCAGCCTCAATATCAGTCTTAGCAAGCAGGGCGCCCTGCCCGAAACGCCGCACCCACCGCACTGCCTCATCAAAAGACGTGTATGACACTGAGCATAACTCGTCCGCTATCCCATCATTCACAGACCCACCAAGCGGATAGGACAAATGATGAATGAGCCTGAACTTATTGGGCTCCTTCTTAGGAACCAAACCCAATGGGGATACCCATAACTCCGGCAAAGGACACTCTGAAAAGGGGCCTACAACTCTGCCAGCCGCAACCTCCTTCACAATTTTTTCCCTCACCACATCAGGGTAGCGCAAAGCTGAAATCAAATTCCGGGAAGCAACCCGCGTCCCCACCAAACTACACGGGATAACAAACCCCGCGGTAAACCCCTCCAACAACAACCGAGCCACCCCCCTATTTGGGTACCTCCTTAAATACGGCTCCATCTCTTCCACCCTCACCGGTGTCACCCCTCTTTTGCATAACCTCGGATCCCTTACTTTTCCCCCTCCGGAAACACCTGGACAGGCTATGGGAACCTCCGCAACCGGAGCACTCATGCTTAAACCTGCAGTCGGACAAGAACCGGCAATGTCCTTCATTGAATTGCCAGCAATAACCCTTTTTTCCCACAACCTGAGACTCCGCAGCCGAGGCACCCCCGGCCGCTCCACGAAAGGGCTGAGACCCTCCACCCCGAGGTGCTGCCATCAAACGCATCCACAGACCAATATCCTTATGGTCCCAACGAATGCTAGGCCTGACCGCCTTCCGCTGCCGGAACTGCTCGTCGTACCTAAGCCAAGCCACACCCCCATACGTCCGATGAGCCTCCCCAATAGCATCCATATAGCAGAAAAGAGCCGAGCAGTGCTCTGGCGTCTTTTCCCCAATGACGCTGGCCAAAATTGCAAAAGCCTGGAACCAATTCTGAAAAGTACGCGGAATCAACCTAAACCTCCTCCTTTCTTCCTCCTCCTTCTTGCTCTCATCCAGCTTAACCCTATCCAAATTAAATTTCTCCAAAGGGAGCATAGAGAAGATCTCCACATATTCATCCTTCCATATCTTCTCCCTGACCTCCGGCTTCAAATGAGCCCCCAGCGGCCCCTCAAAACATACATAAATCTCACCCTTTGCTGAATCCGCCAACCTAACACCGTCAACCACATCACCTTTCTCCCCAGCTACCCGCCTGGAACCACAGGCCTGGCCACCGGCCACCGCACCCCCACTCTCACTCAGTAAACCCTGCGCCGCCCCTGGAACCACCGCCAAATCAGCCGCAGGAGACCACACAGCCGCCGGATTCCCCACTGCACCCGGGCCCAACCGTGATAACAAAGCAAGCATACCCGATAATACATCCCTCACCAAAGCTTCAGAACCCCCCCCACTATGTAACCCTGCATTCCCGACCCCTCCAACATGCATTTGACACGCCGCTCTCTCACCTGGCCGTCCCCAGGCGGTGTCGCCGGCAGCCGCAGACCTCCCTTCTGATACCACACACGAGACGTCACCTCCAGATGGCCCAGCGTCGTCCATACCACCAGCCGCAGACTCTTCTCCAGGATCCACTTCGCCTTCCTCCAACAGGAACGACTCCTCCTCTGACTCCTGTTGCAAAGGGCCAACGTCCGCAGCCCCTTGTGAAGAAGAGGCCCTCACTCCTGGCCGCACACCTCTCATCCCGACGATTCCCAGTGAAGCTGGCTCCACAGCACCGGCACTGTGAGCCGCGGTCCCATGCAGCCGTTCCGGGGGCTCATCCTCCACTGCATCTCTTGAGAAGGCGCCATGTCGCCGACCCACCACCAGGGGTTGCGACGCGCTTCTTCTCCCAGCATCACCGCTCTGCGCCTCAGGCCCTCCCTGATGACGTCGCCGATCAGCAGAGACTGACCGCGACGCAGGACAACTCCTCACCCCGACATCCAAGAGGCCCAGGCCGAGGAGCGACCCGGCCGCAGCAACACCGCCGCCGCCTGCAGGTAATTCAGACCTGGCTCGTCTCTCCCGCACCGCCTCTCGCGGGGAGACAGCCGCACGCGCCTGCCTTCTCCCTCTCGTCGGCCGGGAGACGGGACCCGCACCAGACCGTCCCTCTCCCGTCGTCCTGCCCTCTCTCCCCGCCGTCCTCCCGCTGCGTCTGCGAGCCGAATCAGCCACAGGCCTCGCAGGCTGCAGCGGAGGGTTGCTAATGGGGCTCCGCATTCGTCGACGCAGTCTCGGAGTCGTCTCAGGGCTCAAGCGCTCAGGGGGGACAGAGCGCCTAGCCCGACCGGAACGCACCGCCTCACCAGTCGCAGACGGGGGGTTCAGGACCGACTGCATGGTCTCTTGTAAACGGGCCGCACCATGTACCTGTACAGCCGCCCTAACCGCCTCCAATAGCTCTTCCAGCGATGACATCTTGGCCCTGCAAACGCGCTTCACTATGCCAGCCACTGACTGACGCCCCTCCTCCAGCCTACATATACTGCCCGCCAAACTGCACGTCCTCCCCTTCCTTCCTTAGGCCCACCCCTACCCCACAACATTAACCCTTGATTGTCCTACCGTTTCCCCCCCAAGTCAATTCGCACTACATTATGGCTGCGCCCCATTCCGTCGCTTTCATTATGTGTGCTTCAGGGAGATCACATTTAGGGAAGTTAGAAGTATCACGTATACCCAACCTATGGAGTAACATGGGTGTCCTGTATACCCTATGTATCAGATACAACTGTGAGAGTCTGTGCGTCTCACACAGTGATGGCAAGGGAACCCTGGATAGCACCCAGGGCCGTCTTTAATATTGATTGGACCCTGGGCAAGAATTTACTTGGGCCCCCTGGATCCCGCCTTCACACACCCTAGCATGCAATTACGCCCTCTACCACAACACACAACACACAGTGAATGGGTCCGCATCTGAGCCGCCAAAACGGCTCAGGGGGGCCCTCATGGTGTGGTGTGGACTGGTCATTTTTGCTAAGGAATATAGTTTAACCGTTTATGTCCAAAAGAGAAAAAAAGAAGTCACTAAGTCAACTCCAATCAGATATCTGCACATAGACCAACAGTCTTGGTCTATGTGCAGATATCTGATTGGAGCTGACTTCTTATTTTCTCTTTTGCACATAAATGGTTAAACTATATTCCTTAGTGAAAATGACCAGTCCAGTCCACACCATGAGGGCCCCCCTGAGCAAAGATTAGTAAATGTGGCCCCAGGCCACAGTTCAGCAGCAGACAGAGAGAACCCAACCCAACCCCTTATGTCTCCTGGGGCCGTCTGTCTCTATAATAATCCCCCACTAATTTATGAATGGATTTGGGGTTAATTATTAATTCGGTGACCTGATCGGTCTAAATTTCTAATATAAAATAAAGTCAATATGCATGCTTTTTGCTTTACCTACCTCCTCCCCTCCTGGCGTGGCAGTGGCAGGTCTGGCTGTGTAAGGTACTAAGGTGAGTGAGTCGCTGGTGGTCTGGTCACGTGAGGCCGTGACTCACCACCCAATCCCTTTAGCTCCGGACCGGAGGCAGAGACTTAGTCCCTGCTGCTGGCTGCTCCGCCGTGGCGCCACTCACCAGGCTGCGGTGAGTCACACCCCATTTTACCACGTGACGGCGGGGCGCCGACGTGCTTGCTAAGCAGCGCTTGTAAGTTGTTCTGAAGACTGCTGCTGCATAGTGAATGGGAGTCGGGACTCGGGAAACGGAGCTCCCTTGGGCCCCCAGGAGCAACTGGGCCCAGGGCAGCTGCCCCTTTTGCCCTGCGGCAAAGACGGCCCTGTTAGCACCTCCGACCATTGTGAATCGGTTAAGAGACCTATGTCACGAGACCACTTTCCTCTGACTGCTAGTGGAAAGCGCTCCTGATAGAATGAGAGCAGTAGCTTATAGAAGACAGAGATCACTCCCTTAGTCTCCCCCCTTTTTCTAATCTGCTCCGCTATCATAGAAGCCTGTATGGTAAGATCAGTTACTTTCCCCTACACTGCCAAGGCGTGGTGTAGTTGCAGATACTGGTAGAAATAAGTATTAATGAGGTTAAACTCCTCCTTCAGTTGTTCAAAGCTTTTGAATGTTCTATTAACATATAATTGTGTCATCCAGTATATACCCCTGTCCTCCCAAGTACCAAAACCATCTAATCTTCTAAGCTCTGGTAGATAATGATTGCTCCACAGAGGAGTGAGGGCCCTGCATCCCGAAATTTTTGTAATATCTCTCAGTTTCTGCCAAACTCTGCAGAATAGGTTCACGCTCGGGACATTATCTGGGGGACGTATAACTGAGCCAAGTTCTAGTATATATCCTGGTGGCCTCCCTCCCATCAAATGAGACACCAGCATGCCCACCGGGCTCAAGCTGCCCACTGTACCCCATGTTTTACATTGTTGGGTCTGTGCCGCCAGAAAGTATAGCCATGGGTTCGGGAGTGCCAATCCCCCATTATCCTTATCTCTTTGTAGAATTTCTAAAAGGATTCTTGGAGACCCTGTATTTTATAAAAGTGTTGCATTGGTACCCACACTGGGCTGTTATGCAGTATATAGAGAAATTGTGGCATTAATACCATTTTGACTAGGTTGGCTCTCCCTATAACTGAGAGTGGTAGCTTACATCAACTAGACACCTTCTTAGTACTCCTTTCAAGCAGTGGGATCAAATTCTAATAACGTAATCTTGTGTTCTACATGACACCTTTATTCCTAAGTATTTGAAGGTTGCAGCTATTTGTAGGGGGGCTACCTTGTTCCGAAGTGGTACCGACACATGGTCCAGGGGGAACATTACTGATTTGTCTCAATTTATGGCTAGACCCGAATAGGTGCCAAAATCCTAAATTAGCTTCATTACATAGGGCAGAGAGTGCTCTACTTTGTCTAAAAATAGCAGCATGTCGTCAGCATAGAGTGCAATTTTTTCCTATATGCTTCCATATTTTAGAACTCTCACTTTAGGATCAATACATATCATCTGGGCCAGGGGTTCCATAGCTGACGCGTGCCCCTTTCTAGCGCAAATGCATAAGACAACAGCCCATTTGTACATATATGGGAACTCGGTCGGTCATACAGAAATTTTACCCATGACATAAATTTGGGGCCAAAACCCATAGCTTACATTACCCCCCATAAGAACTTTCACTCAACACTGTCGAAAGCTTTTGCAGCATCAAGTGAAAGAATGGCACGACTTCCCGTCCCACCTCTAGACATTTGCAGATTAAAGTATAATCTTCTAATATTGATAGCGGTTGACTTGCCCGGCATAAAGCCAGTTTGGTCACCATGAACCAGGCTAAGGATTACTTTTGCTAACCTGTTGGCCAAATCTGTGCATAACAAAGAAATAGGCCGATACTATTCCGGACACGTGGAATCCTTGCCAGGTTTAGGCAACACTATTATTATTGCTTCTTCCATGGTTTCGGGTAGTCTACCTAGTAATTCCGCCTGCTCAAAGACTGTCAAGAGTTTTGGCAGCAGGAAGTCTTTATATTTTTTTTAAAAACTCCCCTGGTATTCCATCTAACCAAGGTGCCTTCTCATTCGGGAGTCCCCTCACTGCCTCCTCAAGTTCTTCCAGGCTTAGAGGTTCTTCAAGACTTGCTTTCTGTTCTGCCGTCAGAACTGACAGCCGAATAGAGGCGAGGAGATTCTTGATCTCACTGTCCCTACGCTTTGGTCTAGTAGAGTACAGTTGTTTATAGTAGTCACTAAATACCTTTAGAATGTCTTGACTTTCCGTTATTAAGCCACCTGGATACATCCTATATAGGAAGGGCCCTGTTGAGCCTTAATAACAGTAGCTAGCATATGCTCTACACTTTCTCCCTCCTCAAAGTATTTTTGTTTCCAGAAAAAACTTTTACGGTCTGCAACTTCCAACAGATGATCCCTATATGTTTGCTGTGCCTCGATCCAATTAGACCGGTTCGCATCCGAGGGATTTTCTACATACTTACATTCAGTGTCAGTGACTCTGGACTGCAATTCTTGTAACAATGCCCTATTTTTGGTCTTATGCCTTTAAATACGTTTAATGAACATCCCTTTGACAAAAGCCTTTAAGGTGTCCCAAACTACCGTCATAGATGTCGACCCAATGTTAAAGGGACTCTGTCACCACTTTCTAACCCCCCCTTTTAAAACTATTGTTCTCTCCATGGCGCCCTTGTGATTACAAAGGTGTTGTTATAACATAAATTCGCCGTCTCGTTTTGATAAAAATACCTTTTATCTAACCTGTCAATCTTGTGGATAAGGTGCCCAGGGCGTTTCTGAAGGTCTGAAGCTGCCGCCCGCCGCCGCCGCCGTTGGTGCCCAGCTCCTCCCCTGATCCTTTCAGCGCCGCCTGAATGTAAAGAAATCCGCCTCCGGCTCTCGCTGTGCGCACGCGCGGGATCTTTGAAAAGGAGGAGGGGGCACTGAGCGAGAGCCGGAGGCGGATTTCTTTACATTCAGGCGGCGCTGAAAGGATCAGGGGAGGAGCTGGGCACCAACGGCGGCGGCGGCGGGCGGCAGCTTCAGACCTTCAGAAACGCCCTGGGCACCTTATCCACAAGATTGACAGGTTAGATAAAAGGTATTTTTATCAAAACGAGACGGCGAATTTATGTTATAACAACACCTTTGTAATCACAAGGGCGCCATGGAGAGAACAATAGTTTTAAAAGGGGGGGTTAGAAAGTGGTGACAGAGTCCCTTTAAAGGACATGAATTCTTGCATCTCTGCCAATATTCCCACATTGTCTTGTAATATGGTTAGCCAGAAAGGGTTTAACCTCCACAGGCCCCTGTCTCTCATAAACTTGGGATCTAAGCTTAGTTCCACTCTGATGGGGGAATGATCAGAAATAGTTCTGGGCATATACTCCACTTTTCGTACAAGTCTCATTATCTGTTGGTTACCTACTGCTAAGTCAATTCGGGATAGTGTGTTGTGAGAACTAGAATAGCAGGAGAATTGTCTGACTTTAGGATAATGAATCCTCCATATGTCACTGAGCACTACTTCCATGAATACCTTTGCCATATTTGACAATAGCACGTCCTCCGAGTTAGCGACCTCTCGCAGGGGCACCTAGGGACGCAGCCACAAACGCCAGCACTTGTTTCAGTACCTCTCCCGTATATGGGGGGGAATATATATCACCCCTATTAGAAGTGGTGATTGAAATACCCTGCACTGTAGGCATACATAGCGACCGCGATGGTCTATGCTTGTCTTAGAACACTGAAGTGGGATCTGCTTATGTACAAGTAAACTGACCCCTCTAACGTGACTAGAGTACACAGAGTGGTATGCATGCCCTATCCATGCCCAGTTCAGTGTAGCTATGGACTCTCTTGTCAGGTGTGTTTCTGATAAACATACAATAGCTAGTTGGGACTGTCTTAAAGAGTTGAATACTGTGTATCTCTTGGATGCGTCACCAAGTCCTCTCACATTCCAGGCTATTACACTAACCCCCATTATCAAACCCTAGAGAGAGAATTCTCTGGACACCCCTTTCACTCCAAATATCCTTCCCCAACTCTGTCTCCCATCTAGTGTGTGTCATAGTATTACTAAAAGATATGATATATAGTGGTCATGGTGCAGTTCCCCAAAACTTACAAACATATTACGCTTACATAAACACATCCCCCTCTGCAGCGCAGGGATTAGGGCTGCCAAACTAATGTATACCCAACAAACGTGGGCAACTTGAGCTTATATAATACCTAAGCTGTAAAAAATAGAACTCAGACTACTCCACTTCCAATTCACTTTCCTCCCGGACTCATCTTGCATAGAGAACAGATATGCATCCTATTCTACATAACATATATATATATATATATATATATATATATATATATATATATAACATAATACAGTACATTTTGCTGTATTTCCCCCCCTATAAAGACTCTTAATGACTATACAATAACTTTAGAGTCCTGGGTATCCCTGTCACAATGTAAACTGAAGACACAGTCTCCTTGATATACTTATCATCTGAGGTTCCATTATGCCTGACAGTTGAGTTAGTCCTGCTCTTCCTCTCGGCAACAGGGGGTCATCCAGAAGATGGTTCAGGGTCTGCTGACCAGCTTGTAGACTCTAGCCATTGCACCGCCATGTTAGCCGTTTCAAAGACGTGGACCTTTCCCTCTGCCACAACTCTTAGCTTAGATGGATATAGCATCAAATATTGTAGCTGTCGCTCCCTTAGGCGGCGTTTCACCTCCACATACTTTGCTCTTTTCTTTTGTACTTCTGCTGAGAAATCAGAAAAGATGAACACTAGGATGGCGTCTCTGTCTTGATCAGGAATGGTCTTGGGGGAGGGGCCCTGGTGGTGGTGATCAGAAGGGCACTCTATGAGCACGTTCAATAGCAAACATGTTAGACAGAGAGTCTTTTTCAAACTTCGCAATCAGCAATTGCTCAAAAAAGACTGCAACATTTGTTCCCTCCGCTTTTTCTTGTACTCCTACAAGCCTTAAATTATTTATACGGAGCCTGTTTTCTAAATCATCTGCCTTGTTTAGCAGATAGGAAACATCATGGGCAACTTTTCCTAGGTCTTTTCTTAACAGGGATACGTTATCTTCCAGACCCGGTCCTCTACTTCTTTAATTCTCTCAGAGACCTTCCTTAGATCATGCCTGATGAAGGACATATTTTCTTGTAGGCTCCCCATTTGAATAATGAGGGAAATAAGCTCTTTGGTGCAATTTGTGACAGCTTTAAACACTTCGGTGATGGTAGGCTCTACCGTGTCTTGTGGAGGCTCTACACTGCTTTCACCTTCTGCAGTCGCCATATTTACTGTGGCCTCTCCAGCAACCCCCTGGCCCTCCTATATTCTCTGGGCTACTTGCACATGTATTAAGGGGGGAGTACACCTACTGCCCGGTGTCCCCCTTCTATGGCTCATCAGGAGCTGTTCGGGCACCAGCAGGAGCTACTCTTGCAAATTGTTCCAGTCGCGCTGCCACCTCCGCTGATTTTACCCCCACGCCATCTTGATTCACACGCATCTTAGGCCCGCTCTCCTACCCTTCTCTCTCCATCTTATTCTGTCGTGTCATGACAGTAACGCCTGACCTGCCCGAACTCTGATGAATGTTAACGCTGCTTTGAAGACTTGTATGTCTCTATTTAGAGTGGATGTAGGAGGATTAACAGGAGTCCCATCCGGGAGAGCGAGCTTCAGCGTCCTCTCACATGCCGAACCAGGCCACGCCCCACATTTACACCTTTTTCAAAACGTGAAACAGGCATAGAAAATGGTAAATGAGACAGGTCTGCCAGCCCATCCCCTTCCCCACCCGCTGTAATACCATACACATCCAACATACACTGTACTGCTCTGTAATACCAAACACATCCACTATACACTGTACTGCTCTGTAATACCAAACACATCCACTATACACTGTACTGCTCTGTAATACCAAACAAATCCGCTATATACTGTACTGCTCTGTAATACCAAACACATCCGCTATACACTGTACTGCTCTGTAATACCAAACACATCCGCTATACACTGTACTGCTCTGTAATACCAAACACATCCGCTATACACTGTACTGCTCTGTAATACCAAACACATCCGCTATACACTGTACTGCTCTGTAATACCAAACACATCCGCTATACACTGTACTGCTCTGTAATACCAAACAAATCCACTATACAATGTACTGCTCTGTAATACCAAACACATCCACTATACACTGTACTGCTCTGTAATACCAAACACATCCAGTATACACTGTACTGCTCTGTAATACCATACACATCCACTATATACTGTACTGCTCTGTAATACCAAACACATCCACTATACACTGTACTGCTCTGCAATACCAAACACATCCTCTATACACTGTACTGCTCTGTAATACCAAACACATGTTCTAAATGTAAGAAAAAAAGGGATTTCAGCTCACCCACCGTCCTACTTCGCCGTGCACGGATCCTGGGCCAGGAATCATTAAAAACAGTAGAAAAAATCTAGCAGCAGGCTCAGGATAAAATCCAATTTCTTTATTTCTTCATTATAAAATCCATTGGCTGACCAGACAGGAAGAGTTGAGTGGACACCTGGATGTTCGGGTTCGACGAGTTCGGCCGAACTTCAGAAAAAAGTTTGAGTTTGGGACCCGAACTTGACCCCGAACCCAAATCCCATTGAAGTGAATGGTGACCCGAACTTTTGAGCACTAAAATGGCTGTAAAAATGTCATGGGCTGCAAATGGCATCAATATGTGGTTAAGATAATTGTAAGTGCTCTGCAAACAAATATGGATATGGAAATGACTTAAAATAACATAATAATCTTGATCTAGGAGGATGAGGTCCATATGGAGTAGGAGGTTGAAGAGGCGGTGGATTTGGCGGTGTTGGTGGAAGCGGTGGAGGAGGAGGTAGCTTACACTGCTTTTTGGTTTTAAATTTTATTTTTTAAATTAGGGTACACCCCAAAACATTGGGAAATATAACCTGTGATAACCCCCTCCAGTCATGCTAAACACACGTTCAGACAATACACTGGCTGCAGGGCAGGCCAGCACCTCCAAGGGGTAAAGGGCAAGCTCAGGCCATGTGCCCAATTTGGAGACCCAGAAGTTGCAGGGGCTGACCCCTGTCAGTCAGTTCGTGTAGGCGTGTGCACACTTAGTGCCTCACCATGTCGCACATCCCTGTGATGTTCACGATCCAATTTGATATCTGCTCTATCAACTTTCGATGTTCTTTTATGCGCCTACCATGGTGATCACGGGTGGCGGAGAATCAGGGTTCCAGGCCAGAGAGGGAGCGTGAGAAAGAGAGACCACATCCAAGGGAGGATTAATTTTTTCAAATTTCAAATTATAGAGTTGAAATATGGGAGAAATTATTAAAGCACAAAAGTGTGACAACTTTTCAAAGTTTAAGCATTGAATGAAAGGATGTGGCGCGCATTAATTACTGAATATATTAAATTTTATTCCCTGTCACCTATGCATAGCAGGAGTTTATTCACGTCTAAAATTGTATAATGTCAACCCAAGCATGTAACAGAAAAATTATTGAAATGTATTAAGCTGTCAACTAGGTAGAGGAGGGGTATATTATAGGGATCGACCGATTATCGGTTTTACCGATATTATCGGCTGATATTCAACATTTTGACAGTTATCGGTATCGGCATCTATTTTGCCGATATACCGATAACGTATGGGGAACACAGAACGCGCTGCTCTCAGCGCTCTCTGTGTTCCCTCAGCAGCACAGGGGAGAAGGAAGCAGTGTCTCCCTCCCCCTGTGATGATGCTGCCGCTGCCGCCAATGAGAGGAGAGAAGACAAGAGGAGGGGAGGGGCTGTGGCCACTGCGCCACCAATGATATTAACTTACTCATTCATTCAAATTGAACAGGAGGCGGGAGCTGGCTGCAGAATCACATAGCCGGCTCCCGACCTCTATGAGCGGTAGCTGCGATCCGCGGTAGTTAACCCCTCAGGTGCCGCGGATCGCAGCTACCGCTCATAGAGGTCGGGAGCTGGCTATGTGATTCTGCAGCCAGCTCCCGCCTCCTGTATATGAATAAATGAGAGATTTATTGTCATTGGTGGAGCAGTGTGCCCCCCCAAGCCCCCCAGTATTAATCATTGGTGGCGCAGTGCGCCCCCCACCCCCATATTAAAAACATTGGTGGCGCAGTGCGCCCCCCCACCCAAGCCCCCCCAGTTTTAATCATTGGTGGCAGTGGCCACAGGATCCTCTCTCCCCTGCTCCTCCGATCTGAGCCCCAGCAGTGTAAGCCTGGGGCCCTGATCAGTTACCATGGCAGCCAGAACGCTAATAAAGCCCTGGCTGCCATGGTAAGCTACATGCTGCTGTGTGCACAAAGCACAGAGCAGCAGGGACAGTGTGAGCTCCTATTCACCCTGATAGAGATCTATCAGGGTGAATAGGACAAGGGTTCTAGTCCCTAAGGGGGCTAAAAGTTAGTAAAAAAAAAAAACACCAAAATATTAAGTATAAATAAAAAAGAAATATTTACAAAAAACAAACTATACATTAACAATAAAAATATTCATTTTCAGCAGATTTGTGTAGGAATTTTTTTTTTTTCAAAAATGAAATTTCACAGAATATCGGTATAAATTATCGGCTATCAGCCTGAAAGTTCACAAATTATCGGTATCGGCCCTAAAAAATCAATATCGGTCCATCCCTAGTATATTACACCCAAAAATTGGTGAATTTCACCAAAAAATGTAACAGAAATATATTTTCTTTTTTTACCTGTCTACTCGGAATAGCAGTGGTACATCACACCCAAAAAATCAGTGAATTTCACCAGAAAATGTAACTGACAATTTTTTTTTTAAACCTGTCTACTAGTATAGCAGTGGTACATCACACCCAAACATTTGTGAATTTCACCAGAAAATGTAACTGACTATTTATTTATTTTTTTAACCTGTCTACTAGGTATAGCAGTGGTACTTCACACCCAAAAACTGGTGAATTTCACCAGAAAATGTAACTGACAATTTATTTATGTTTTGGTCTACTAGGTATAGCAGTGGTACTATGTAGACACAAAAATTAGTGAATTTCACCTGAAAATATAAATGACAATTTTTTTTTTGTTTAACCTGTCTTCTAGGTATAGCAGTGGTACTATACACCCAAAAATTGGTGAATTTCACCAGAAAATGTAAATTACAGATTTTTATTTTTTTAACCTGTCTACTAGGTATAGCAGTGGTACTATACACCCAAAAATTGGTGAATTTCACCAGAAAATGTAAATGACAAAGTAGTAAAATAAAATATGTGCAAATAAAAAAATACAAATTTGATTTAGGAGGTGGATTTCCATATGGAGTAGGAGTTTGATGAGGCGGTGGACGTAGCGGTGTAGGTGGAAACGGCGGTGGAGGAGGTCGAGGTAGCCAACACAGGTTTTTGGTTTTAATTTAATTTTTAAAAATTAGGGTACACTCTAAAAGCGTGTGAAATATCCAAAATACAAGAATGAGCAATTGCGCTGCAGTATAACAATGGCTGGTTAGTGCCGGTATACATGTCTATTCTGCACAAGGTACGGACAAGTCCTGAGGGATCCATGCCTGGTTCATTTTAATGAATGTGAGCTTGTCCACATTGGTTGTGGACAGACGGCTGCGCTTGTCTGTGATGACTCCCCCTGCCGTGCTAAACACACGTTCAGATAATACACTGGCTGCAGGGAAGGCCAGCACCTCCAAGGCGTAAAGGGAAAGCTCAGGCCATGTGCCCAATTTGTAGACCCAGAAGTTGAAGGGGGCAGACCCGTCATTCAGTACGTGTAGGCGTGTGCACACATACTGCTCCACCATGTTGGTGAAATGCTGCCTCCTGCTACGACATTCCATATCAGCTGGTTGTTGTGGCGTGTTGACAAAGCTTTTCCACATTTCGGCCATGCTAACCCTGCCTTCTGAGGTGCTGGCGGTGCCCCAGCTGCATTGGCGACCTCTTCCTTGTCCTCTGCCTTTGCCTTGTGCTTCCACTGTGCCCCCGCTGTCAGGTAGGAATGCCACCAGCAGCGCGTCTACTAGCGTGCGCTTGTACTCGCGCATCTTACGATCACGCTCCAGTGACGGAATTAAGGACGGTACATTGTCCTTGTAACGGGGATCAACAGCGTGGCCACCCAGTAATCAGCACAATATAGGATGTGGGCAACTCGGCGGTCGTTGCGGAGACACTGCAACATGTAATCGGTCATGTGTGCCAGGCTGCCCAGAGGAAACAAAAAGCTGTCCTCTGTGGGAGGTGTATCGTCTGTGTCCTCTGTATCCCCCCATCCACACACCAGTGATGGCCATGAGCTGGTCTGGGTAACACCCTGCTGTGAACATGGTTCCTCCTCGTCCATCTCCTAATCCTCCACCTTGTCATCCTCCAGAACTGTGCCCTGGCTGGACAATTGTGTACCTTGGGTTTGTGGGTGCAGGAACCCACCCTCGGAGCCACTTGGGAATGACTGGTCGGAAACCCTACGAAATGATCCCTCTTCCTCCTCCTCCTCCTGTGCCACATCCTCTTCCATCATCGCCAGGAGCGTTTTTTCAAGGAGGCATAGAAGTATGATAGTAACACTGAGAACGGCGTTATCGGCACAGGCCATGTTGGTGGAGTACTCGGAACACAGGTCTCGCATGGAGGCCCAGTCATTGGTGGTGAAGTGGTGCTGTTCCGCCGAGCAACTTACCCTTGCGTGCTGCAGCTGAAACTCCACTATCGCCTGCTCCTGCTCGCACAGTCTGGCCAGCATGTGCAAGGTGGAGTTCCACCTTGTGGGCACGTCGCATATGAGGCGGTGAGCGGGAAGGCCAAAGTTACGCTGCAGCGCTAACAGGCGAGCAGCAGCAGGGTGAGAACGCCGAAAGCACGCACAGACGGCCCGCACTTTATGCAGCAGCTCTGACATAACGGGGTAATTTTTTACGAATCTCTGCACCACAAAATTCAGCACTTGCGCCAGACAAGGGATGTGCGTCAAACCGGCTAGTACCAGAGCTGCTACGAGATTTCGCCCATTATCGCACACCACCAGGCCGGGCTTGAGGCTGACTGGCACAAACCACTCATCGGTCTGTTGTTCAAGGCCCGTCCACAGCTCCTGTGCGGTGTGGGGTTTGTCCCCCAAACAGATAAGTTTTAAAACTGCCTGCTGTCGTTTACCCCTGGCTGTGCTGAAGTAGATGGTGAAGGTGTTACGCTGACCGGATGAGGAGCTGGTAGAGGATGAGGAAGCAGAGTAGGAGAAGGAAGCAACAGGAGGCAAACTGAAGCGCCCTGCAATCCTCGGTGGTGGATGGACATGCGCCAAATTGCTATCCGCCTCAGGCCCAGCCGCCACTGCATTTACCCAGTGTGCTGTTATGGAGATATAACGGCCCTGACTGTGCTTACTGGTCCACGTATCCGTAGTCAGGTGCACCTTGCCACAGATGGCATTGCGCAATGCACACCTGATTTTGTCCCCTACATGGTTGTGCAGGGAAGGGATGGCTCGCCTGGTAGTGGCGGCTGGGCACGACGTACTGTGGGACAGCCACCGCCATAAGGTCTTTAAAACTATCCGTCTCCACCAGACGGAATGACAGCATTTCAAAGGCCAGTAATTTAGAAATGCTGGCATTCAGGGCTAGGGATCGCGGGTGGATAGGGGGGTACTTTCTCTTCCTCTCCAGCGTTTGGGACATTGTGGAGATGCTTGGTGACCCAGGTGTTGGTGTTGCTGGCAGATCCTCTGTTTGCGGGGTGGCAGGTGGCACTGTCACTCCAGAGGCCGAGACTGCAGCAGCAGAGGAAGCAGGAGGAGCCAGAGACCTTTCTTGGTTTTTGAGGGGTCTACTCCACTGCAGCTCGTGCTTTGCACTTAAATGCCTGGTCATGCAGGTTGTGCTCAGGTTGAGAACGTTTATGCCTCACTTCAGGCTCTGATTGCACAGCGTGCAAACCACTCGTGTCTTGTCGTCAGCACATTTTCTGAAGAACTGCCACGCCAGGGAACTCCTTAGAGCTGGCTTTGGTGTTCTCGGTCCCTTGCTGTGGTGGGCAGTAGCAGGCATACTGTCTAGAGGACGGCCGCTCCGCTTTTGCACCCTGCTCCCTCTTCTGCTGTGCTGGTGGCTCTGTGCGACCACCGCCTCTTCCTCCGAACTACATAGGTCACTCACATGACCTTTATTCCATGTGGGGTCGAGGACCTCATCGTCCTCCACATCATCTTCCACCCAGTCTTCACCCCTGCCTTCCTTGTCTGTCTGCACACTTTCGAAAGCCCCAGCAGTTGGCACCTGTGTTTCGTCATCATCCGAGACGTGCTGCGATGGTCCTCCCATGTACTCATCTTGAAAAATAATTGGTTGGGCATCGGTGCACTCAATCTCTTCCACTTCTGGGGCAGGGCTAGGTGGATGGCTCTGGGAAACCCTGCTAACAGAGTCATCAAAAAGCAGAAGAGACTGCTGCATGACTTGGGGCTCAGACTGCTTGGCTGATTTGCAAGGGGGTGAGGTGAAAGACTGATGGACATTGGCTGCAGGTGCCAACTGTGGTCTTTCAGCAGTAGACTGGGTGGGAGACAATGTGAAGGAACTGGATCCACTGTCAGCAACCCAATAGACTATCGCCTGTACTTGTTCAGGCCTCACCATTCGTAGAGCCGCATTAGGCCCGACCAAATACCGCTGCATGTTCTGTCGCCTACTCGCACCTGAGGAAGGGGTTTCACTTGTGCGTGTAGCTGGCACAGATCAACCACGTCCTCTCCCTGCAACAGCAGCTCCACCAGCAGCACCACAACCTGGGCCACGTCCTTTATTTGACACTCTCCTCATATTTTTTGAATTTAGGATCTTGCTTTAAATGGGTGTTTAATTAATAGTAGAATAGAACGACAGTATGTAAAGGGTGTATCTCACACGGCCTGAACCAGACTAGGCCTCAATTAAAGATTTCTTTGCCCAAAATTGCAGTATTTGAAATGCCTGAATTAAACCCCTGTATGTAAAGGGTGTATCTCACACGGCCTGACCCACTGTAGGCCTGAATTAAATATTGGTGCACCAAATGGCGGTATTTCAAATCTCTGAATCTAACCCAAATAGATTAAGGGTGTATCTCACAATGACATCTGCAGCAAAGGCTGCCAAATAAACTTTTTTTGCCCAAACGGGTGTTTGTTTAATAACTCAATATGGCAGCAGTATATAAACCAGGAATTTCAAACGTGCTGATGCTGCAAGGCCAGAAATATTGTGTATTTTGCCCCAAAAAGTGTGTTTTATTAATGAAAGAATATAAGCCCTGTATATACAGGGTGTATCTCACACGGCCTAACCCACTGTAGGCCTGAATTTGAGATTTCTTTGCCCAAAATGGCTTTATTTCAAATGCCTGAATCAAACCCTGTATGTAAAGGGTGTATCTCACACAGCCTGAACCACTGTAGGCCTGAATTAAAGATTTCTTTGCCCAAAATGGCTGTATTTCAAATGCCTGAATCAAACCCCTGTATGTAGAGGGAGTATCTCACACGGCCTGAACCAGTGTAGGCCTGAATTCAATATTTCTTTGCCCAAAATGGCTGTATTTCAAATGGCTTTATTTCAAATGCCTGAATCAAACCCCTGTATGTAAAGGGTGTATCTCACACGGCCTGAACCACTGTAGGCCTGATTTAAATATTGGTGCACCAAATGGCGGTATTTCAAATTTCTGAATCTAACCCAAATGTATTAAGGGTGTACCTCACAATGACATATGCAGCAAAGGCTGTCAAATAAACTTTTTTTGCCCAAACGGGTGTTTGTTTATTAACTCAATATGGCAGCAGTATATAACCCAGGAATTTCAAAGGTGCTTATGCTGCAAGGTCTGAAATATTGTGTATTTTGACCCAAAAAGGGTGTTTTATTAATGAAAGAATTTAAGCCCTGTATATACAGGGTGTATCTCACACGGCCTGACCCACAGTAGGCCTGAATTAAATATTGGTGCACCAAATGGCGGTATTTCAAATCTCTGAATCGAACCCAAATGTATTAAGGGTGTATCTCACAATGACATCTGCATCAAAGGCTGCCAACAATTTTTTTTTTGCCCAAACGAGTGTTTGTTTAACAACTGAATTTGACAGCAGTATATAAGCCTGTAATTTCACACGTGCTGATGTTGCAAGGCCTGAAAATAGTGTTTTTTGGCAAAAAAGTGTGCTTTTAAAACCACAGAAAATGATGGGTGTATTTCTAGCTTAAATTGCACACTGTTGTATATTGCCCAAAAAGTTTTTTTTTTTGTAACAGAATATGAAAGCTGTATATATTAAACTTGAATTTAACACTTGCAGATCAGGAAAATACTGTTTTTTGGGGGAAAAAAAGTGTGTTTTTAAAACCCCAGAAAATGATGGCTGTATTTCTAGCTTAAGTTGCACACTTACTAATCTAGATGTTGTATATTGCCAAAAATGTGTTTTTTTAGTAACAGAATATGAAAGCTGTATATATTAAACTTGAATTTAACACTTGCAGATCAGGAAAATACAGGGCTTTTTTTGCAAAAAAGTGTGTTTTTAAAGCCCCAGAAAATGATGGGTGTATTTCTAGCTTAAATTGCACACCGACTAATCCAGATGTTGTATATTGCCCAAAAAATTGGGATTTTCAATGTTCCAAAAGCTCAGATGCAGTGCTGGTGCACTGAGCCTGCATAAAATGTCCGCCGCCGCCCACCTAACTGACTTATTAAAGTTATTTTTTTTTCGGTCACTGGGCTCAGGGCAGGATAAAAAAATTGTGCCCTGCACCCACAAAACACAATGTATGTAGATCGCCGAGTTAGATTCAGATTTTGAGCAAAGAGTTCTCCTATTCTCTCCCTGAAATCACCAGCAGCATCCTCTCCCTACACTAAGCACAGAAGAGTGACGTGCAGCGCTACGTGACTCCAGCTTATATAGAGGCTGGGTCACATGCTACACTGGCCAATCACAGCCATACCATTAGTAGGCATGGCTGTGATGGCTTCTAAGGTCAGACAGTTAACCGCTTGTTGATTGACTGCTCTGCAGCCTTTCAAAAAGCGCAAAGAAAGCGCCGAACACTGAACACAAACTTTTACTGAAATGTTTGGGTTCGGGTCCGGGGTCCAAAAATCCTAAAGTTCGGTACGAACCCGAACTTTACAGTTCGGGTTCGCTTAACCCTACAGACAGGCAAGGTCTACACGTTTCGATTGTACGTCTTAATCATGACCACATTGTGTTATCACATACTCTGGTTTAAAAATTCTCTCTTGCCAGGAGGCACGCCCCCAGCCAGGTGCCGAAAAATAATCAGCTCCAAGCTAGAGCTGCCTCCAATGGCTTTCTTAAAATGCATGCAAAATGCTACTCAATTATAACACAACAATAAACAAAACGGGAGCGAGTCAGTGCTCATAGATCAAATCATACCATTATTCATACCCTTCGGATTTCTCGTGTTCAGTGTAACAAGTGCTTTCTTATTCTCACTTTCAGGCTGTTTAAGGTGCATTCCACGTATTGAACGCTGCAGGCTTTGCAGGTCACCAAATAAATGACATTTGTGTTCCAGTTGATGTACAATCTGATCTTGAAGGCCTCCTTGGTTACACTGGATTCCAATGTTTTACCCACTGTAATATATTGACAAGTTTTACAAATACTATGGCCACATTTGTAACTGACCACAACATTCAGCCACGTAGGTTTGCCATTATACGATTTTTCTATGAACAAACTTGGGGACAAATGGAGTACAGAGTAGGTGCCCGTCTGCTCACCACTTGCGGTTCGCCCCGGTGGTCGGTTCGCTGCGAACTTTGTGCGTTCGTGATCCGCCGAACATGCGAACATATAGCGATGTTCGTGCGCGCCATATTCTTTTGCATTGCGCCGCACTTTGTCCCATGACACATCCAACAGGTGGGACAGGACAGCCAATTTAAGCACATGGACACACCCCCAACCCTATAACAGAACCCGATCTGGCAGCAATTTTACATTATGTGTTTTGCCAGTGTTGGGAGAGGTTGCATTTTGGAGAAGGGAAAGGCTGTTAGGAACTTAGGGACACCAAGCACTAGCTAATAGGGTCACACAAGTCCTTTTAATCCTTTAAGGATGGAAGTCCGGTCCCCAAACATGGAGCCCGCTCGCACGTAAAGCGGGTGCCATAGCCGCCTGGTTTCTGCTATTTTAAATAGCACAGAGCCGCGGCACATTTATGCGATCATATATACCTGCTTCAACTAACAACTGATTGAGGCCTTCCATATATCAGCTTCCACAAAATAGTGATAGAGGTTATCCATATACCTGCGTCCACAAAATTACTGCTTGTGGGTGATATACCAGCTTCATCTAACAACTGATTGAGGCCTGCCATATATCAGCTTCCACAAAATAGTGATAGAGGTTTTCCATATACCTGCTTCCACAAAATACAGATTGCGGGTTTTGATATACCAGCTTCAACTAACAACTGATTGAGGCCTGCCATATATCAGCTTCCACAAAATACTAATTGAGGGGTTTGATATACCTGCTACCATGAAATACTGATTAAAGGGTTCTATATACCTGTTTCCACAAAATACTGATTGAGGGGTGCGATATACCTGCTTCTACAAAATACTGATTAAGGGGTTCTATATACCTGCCTCCACCAAATACTGATTGAAGCCTGGGAATTTGGGACTGGGTCATTTTGAAAATGACAGGCAGAGGAAGAGGCAGGCCGTTCCGCAGGGGTGGTAGGGGTCGAGCAGGTGCACCAGGCAGGAGCCTAAGTGGGAAGTTGGAGAAGGTGCGTGTGATTATGTCAAAGGACGCACCAGAGTTGGTTGAGTGGCTCACTCAGCCTTCAGCTTCTGCACCCTCCTCACTCTCTGCTGTGTGCACCCTCAAAGACACCACCACCACCACCATAGCCCCTCCACTCAAGTCAGAGGAATTATTTTCCCATCCATTCCCAGACCTTACCGATGCGCAGCCATTCTTGGCATAGGATGAGGAAGAGGTGGTAGCAACGACCGCCACCCAGCGGTCTGACGACAGTACCTAGATCAGCCCAAAGAGGGTGGTCCCCGCTGATGCTGCCTACTCTGAGATCTCTAATGTCAGTGGTGGTGAAGGTGACGATGATGACGTGTCAATGGACGTCACGTGGGTGCCCACAAGAGAGGAAGAGGAGGGAAGTTCAGAGGGAGAAACGGAGCAGCAGATAGGGAGGAGGAGGATGAGGAGAAGCAGGCAGAACTCGCAGTGCACAAGAGGCAAAAAGCAGACTGCAAATGTATCTGGAGCGAGCCATCCACCATGCACGGTCACATCTTGCGCTCCCAGGACGCCGGCACATAGCTCAGCAGTGTGGGCTTTTTTTTAACATGTCAGCTGCTGACAATAGTGTTGCCATCTGCAGCCTGTGCTGTTAACACATAAGTCGCGGTAAGCCCAACACTCACCTAGGGGCGACCGCCTTAAGAAGGCACCTGGCCTCCCATCACTGAGCAACGCTATCAGAACCCACAAAGCCACACTCCCGGCGCTCCATGTCCTGCCTCTTCTCCTCTTTCCTCCCATTTGTCCTCCACTCCACCTTCCACCGTGCCGTAGTCGCGTTTATTTGGCACAAGGCAGGCTTCCGTGGCCCAAATGTCAGAGCGTAAAAAAAATTATGACGCCGGATAATCCTCTTGCCCAACACTGTCCGCTGGCTTTGTCGGAACTGCTAGCCCGCCAAATACTGCCATATAAATTGGTGGACTCTGAGGCCTTTAGAAAATTTGTGCCCATTGGCACACTGCAATGGAAGGTCCCCGGAAGGAAATATTTCTCCCAGAAGGGCATCCCTGAACTATATGGCCACGTTCAGTGGCAAGTTAATATATCTCTGGCACACAGTGTCGGTGCCAAGATACATCTGAGCACAGACATGTGGTCTAGCAAACACGGGCAGGGAAGGTACATAACTTTTACTGCCCACTGGGTGAACCTTCTGACGGTCGTCAAGCATGTAACCTGTGGCACCTATGTGGATTTGGTGTTACCGCCATGGATGGCATGCAGGCCTGCCTCTTCTCCTCCTCCTACTCCATCCTCCATCTCCTCCTCCTACTCCATCCTCCATCTCCTCCTCGGCTGACTCCTCCTTTTCCACTGCTACCGCCTCTTCCGCTGCACCCCCCAAGCTCCCCAGAACCTATTCAACATGCCTGGAAGCCAAGAGCCAAACCGGTCCTGCACTGCTTTCAGCTCTGCGGTCACAGACCGATCAGTGGCTAACCCCGCTCAATTTGACAGTTGGTAATGTGGTGTGCGACAACGGTGCCAAAATGCTGCGCGCGCTGAAACAGGGCAAAATGACACACGCGCCGTGCATGGCACACGTCTTGAACTTAGTCGTGCAGTGATTCGTTGCCAAATACCCCGGAGTCCAGGACGTCTTCCGGCAGGCTAGGAAAATGGCCATTTTAGAAGATCTTACACGCCCATGGCTCACCTTGCTGACATTCAGCGGCAACACCACTTTGCCCGTCAGATGTCTGATTTGTGACTGCCCGACGCGATGGAACTCCACCTTGTATATGCTTGATAGGTTGCTCCAGCAGAAAAGTGCCGTTAACGACTACCTGTACAAACTATGCGGCAGGACAGGTTCTGGGGAGCTTGGTTTCTTTTCACAGCGTCAGTGGCTGCTCATGCGCAACGCATGCAGACTTTTGCGGCCATTTGAGGAGGTCAACCAAACTGGTCAGTCGCAGCCAGGGCGCCATCAGTGACGCCTTCTTTCTGGAGCGTGCATTGCATCGTGTCATTGATCAAGCCGTCGAGGAGCAGGAGCAGGAAGATGAGGAAGTCGCAATGCTGAATTAATTCCCAGAGGAGTCAGAGGAGGATGGTGGCTGGGGGGGAGGAGGAGCAAGAAGAACTTTTCAGGGATCCCTGGTGTTGTCCGTAGCTGGGGGAGGTGACCGAGGACGACAATCTCCTGGGCGATGAGCAGAAGCCAGGGCACTCCACCACTTCCAATTTAGTGCAAATAGGGGCCTTCATGCTCCAGTGTTTAAAGAGGGACCCCCGTATAAAAAGCATAAAGGTCAAGGACCTGTGCTGGGTGGCAACGTACTTAGACCCCCAGTACAAACACAAAATGGCAGACATGTTACCAGCATCACAGAGGGCTGTCAGAATGCAGCATTTCCAGGCCTTGCTGTGAGAGATGCTGCATTCTGCTGTTGCGGGCACTGGCAGAGGAATTTCCACCCACAGCGAAACAGGTGCGGGTACCAATCCTACAGCGCCTGCAAAAAGAGGGCGGTTTTAAGATGTGTTGGTCACTTCGGAAATTAGATCATTCTTGCAGCCAACCCATCGACAGCCGCCCTCCGGAATCAGCATCATGGAACGCCTAGACCGACAGGTGTCCGACTACATCGGGTTAACGGCACACTAATGAGTGTGCAGGCTTGACCTGTGGCCAGTTCTGGCACAATTTGCCATTGAACTCTTGGCTTGCCCCTCGTCGAGTGTCCTGTCCGAATGGACGTTCAGCGCAGCAGGGGGAATCGTGACCGATAAGCGCACTCGCCTAGCTCATGACAGTGTGGACTACCTCACATTTTTTTAAATGAATGAGGCATGTATCTCAGAGGAATTCAACACCTGTGATGACCACGTGTAATTGAATTTCCTCATGCCAGCCCACACATATTCTCCACCACTCAGAACAAAGAATGGTCCTTGCTTTATGTATATACAGTGGCATAAAAGGTCTTTTATGTCAGATGAATGCCTAATTTTTGGGGCCTGTACTGGCCGACAGTTACATTTTTATCCTGTGGCCACCTAATGTACCTCCAGCCACAGAATCCAAAGTTCTTTGCTGTCAGGTGAATGCCTATTGGCTAATTTTTGGGGCTTATACTGGCTGAAAGTTACATTTTTATCCTGTGACTGCCTAATGTACCTCCAGCCACAGAATCCAAAGTTCTTTGCTGTCAGGTGAATGCCTATTGCCTAATTTTTGGGGTCTGTACTGGCTGACAGTTAATTATTTTTTATCTCTAGCCACATAATCACACCCTTTTTCACTCCTCTGCCTCTCATTATGGTGGCGTATGAACCGCATTCACCATAAGGACCTTCTAATGTCACAGGGTCATGTGACTATGCCCCCACCTTGTTCTGTGCCCCCTCACCCCATACTGTGCCCCCCTGTGCAGTGCCCCTAGTCATTCCCTGTACTGTGCCCTCCTATACCCTTTTATCTGGTCACGGTATGGCAGTGTTATCCGGTCACTGTACAGAGGTGTTATCCGATCAATGTATGGCGGTGGTATCCAATAACTGGATGGCCATAACTGTATCCCTTTCCCTGCCCACGCCATCCTTTTTTAGACCTGGCACCAGGACCAGGTAGCGCTCTGTCGGTACATGGTGGCCTCCCCTCTCCGCCACGCTGCTCCTCTGTGTACTGGTGCTTATTTTGACACTAGGGCTGGGTTCACATCCTATTTTTGACATCTATTTAATGAGTACCAAAAATGTATGCGTTAACAGATGCCTCGGACTGATGCCGTACAGTGGCGTCCGTTCACCATGATAGAAAAGAAATTACATTAATGTATGCATTTTTTTAATAGACTCTGTAGGATACAAAAATGTGGAGTGCTGCACATTTGTATACATCAAACCGATGGGAAATAAAAAAAATTCTAGGCTCCAGTAAGGGCATATTTTTGAGAGGTTCCCTTTAAGACGCATAAAAATGGCCCCTGATTAAAAAACATATTTTTTGTGGGAATTTTTGCCAATGATCCTCCTCTGGTATGTCATTGTCCATGTTGTGGACTATTTGTGCACTCATAGTTTGTATTTGGTGGCTGCAAATATGACCTGAAGGTTTTTCAGGTTCGCCTGCTATTAAAGTCAATGGGCGTGATGCGAACGACCGGTTCGCGAACAATTGATCGCAAACTCGCGTTCGCAAACCGTCCCGGCCGATGTTCATCCATCACTACTTGAAATCCTGGCTCTAAAATTTGTCACAAGCTATCATCTTGAAATAAAATGGGTAGATATTTCCTGATAATACCTTGTATCTACTGAAACTGGCGACTGTAGGAGGTGACAACCCTCTGTCTGTTGTCCTCACCTTCCCTCCTCACTGTACTATGTGTAATCATTGCCTCTCTATTCACGTATTGCGTTCTCTCCTGCCTGGTTCAGAATACGATCACTGTATCTTCTAAATCCCTCAAACAGAGCTGTTCCTTCTGACTCAAATATTGAATCTTCTGAGCAGTTTCGGCAGACTCTAATGGTCTCACCATAGGGAATGCCTTTTATTACATGTTTCGGATGGCATGATGAGGCTAAAAGCAGGGTGTTATCGCTTGTGTCTCTCCTATAATTCCTGCTAACAACCCTTGCCAGCCTTATTTGATAGCTTAATGTCCAAAAAAGGACTATCCTCTGAGGACAAATGATATGGATTTTATAATGTAGTAATAAAGACATTGGATTTTCTCCTGAGTCTGCTGCTGGATGTTTTCTACTGTTCTGACAAAATACATCCGCTATACACTGTACTGCTCTGCAATACCAAACACATCCGCTATACACTGTACTTCTCTGTAATACCAAACAAATCCACTATACACTGTACTGCTCTGTAATACCAAACACATCTTCTATACACTGTACTGTTCTGTACTTGGTGAGCTGTGAGGAGGTGGCAGCGCTCTCCTGAGCTCCGGTGAGTACAGCTGGGAGGTGCCAGGAGTCGGACCCCCACAGATATCATATTAATGACGTGTCCTGGGGATAGGACATCAATATCTACTTCCTGGATAATCCCTTTAAATTCTTCAGCAGACCCCTATATGATAACATAAAGGTTCTGATGATCCTTTTAACACATCAGTCGGATGAAAACACAATAAGTAATGTCTGAGAAGATCAGCGCTATCACTAATACCTGCCCCCTGCTGTATAACATATAATGGGAGTAGTGACCCCCTCCCCGGATAACACACAGGTAAGTGTTCTAGGACTGACCTCACCAGAACCTGCATTGTGCCTCCACATGGAGGAGGTGTCATATGTCCTGAGAGACATCTGGAGGGACAGGAAGGACACATCTGCTTCTATGGGGCGGATTATGGGTCTGAGCAACTCCCAGGTTATACAGAGCTGTAATATGTACATGAGCCCTTACCGGCATAGAGCGCTCATCTCTGCCTGTGCTACATTACAGCTGTATGGCGGTATTATTACTGATGACCCGGCTGTAATTTACTCAGAATGGAGACGATTGCTGCTCGTTATCAATAAGTAATAATCAATTAAATGCAAGTGTTTAGAGAGGGCTCACCTGGATACTCAAAAATGGAATATGAAGTATTTACGGAGAATCATTTTTTAGATCAAACTCCACCCCATCACAAAGTAAGATCACGACAGAAAACACCAAGACGATCACCACAGTTATATCCAACACAGATAGAATCCCCAACACATCGATACAATTTAAGACACAGGGACACCAACCAGGATCAACACTATCACAAAACTTATCAACAATACAAGTCACCCCAACCACGACAAACAACACGACACGGGGAGTCCCATAATACACAAAGACACCAATACAGATCACAAAGACACGAAAAAGGAAATTACGTAGAGGACTTAAATCGAAAAAAACACAACAATCACTACAATTAGAAGACACAGATGCAATTGTTAATTTGAGCACGAGCACCCTCACTCCCTCACAGATAAAATTATTAAATAAAGGACTCAAATTTGCACCCTCTAACCATTTAAATAAGTTTGATACATTAATTGGCATAGAAAAATACATTAGAAAATTATGCCTGAAGAAATACTTCATTAAAAACCCTATATTGAATGGAGGTAACCGAATAGAAAAGAAAAAATATGTACATACAGATGTGAAAAGCAAATCGGTCAAATACCCACGTCAAGAAATTAGTGAGGAGATGACAGCTTTTAGACAAGCAGTAGAATCCGACATCAGGAAAATAAAAATCAATAATAGTAGAGATAATAACTTATCAAAAGCCGAAATACAAGCAATTAAACAATTGCAAAAGGATCAACAAATAATAATACGTCCAGCAGACAAAGGGGGAGCTATAGTTGTATGGGATAAAGATAACTACAATAAGGAATGTATCAGACAGTTGTCTGATACAACTACATATGAACGCCTACGTATTGACCCTACTATAGAATTTCACAAACAATTGATAAATTTATGTGAACAGGGTCAAAAATTAGGTATTCTATCCCAACAGGAACACCACTATATTACCAATAGCCAGTGTAGATTACCAGTATTTTACTGTATCCCTAAACTACACAAGGACCCTATTAATCCCCCAGGTCGGCCAATAATTTCTGGTATAGGATCGCTTACAGCAAATTTGTCACATTATATAGACAAATTACTGCAACCTATAGTCAAAACAATTAAATCATATGTAAAAGACACAACTTCAATAATAGAAATGGCTGAGAAAATACAGTATAGTCCTGGATGGATTATAGGAACATTGGATGTGCAGTCCCTATACACAGTGATAAATCATAAACAAGGAATAAAAGCTATGGGACAGCAATTACAACAAAATAGCCAGATACCTATGGAACAGATTGAATATCTGCAGACAGTTACACAATATATTTTGGACCACAACTATTTTTGGTTTGATTCGAATATATATCTGCAGATATGTGGTACTGCAATGGGCACCAGGTTTGCCCCCAGCTATGCTAATTTATTTATGGCTAATTGGGAGCAGGAGGTCATCGATCCCAAGCTGGGGACAGACCTGGTGCTCTGGAAGAGGTACATCGATGATGTCCTCTTCATATGGAAAAATGATCAGGAATCACTAGATAAATTCTTAGAGGATATTAATAAAAATGATTATAACCTACGGTTTGCAGGAAAGACCAGTCAAAAAATGGTGGAATTTTTAGATTTGGAAATTAAAATAGAAGAATCCAAACTAATTTGCAATACATTTCGGAAGCCAACATCAAAAAACAGTTATATCTTGTATAACAGCTGCCATTTGCCACAATGGCTCTTAAATATACCAACAGGCCAATTCAGACGAATTAGGAGAAACTGCTCAAAATTGGAAGTCTTTGAAGAAGAAGCTGTAATTATGAAAAACCAATTTCTTGAAAAACAATATCCCACAGAAATTTTAGAGACCGCTTTAAATGCGGTTAGACAATTAGATCGGAATTCTTTTTTTGATACAAAAATAAAAAAGGAACAGAAAGATGAAGGTATGAGAATAATTTTACCGTTCAACACCCAACACAAACAAATGAGGTATATTTTAAAAAAACACTGGCATTTTTTAAATAAAGATAAAATAATAGGCCAGTTAATCCCGCAATTCCCACAAGTTACGTTCACTAAAGCACCCAACTTAGCACTGATGGTAGCACCTACTATCCCAAAAATTAATAAAAATAAAGTAGACTTGTCCATACAAAAATGGACAAATACCACAGGTTTTTTTCGGTGTGGAAAATGTATGGGGTGTAGAAACACTTTGTTCCCTAAAAAGACATCGATAGTAAAATCTACAACAAACAGTCACCAACATACAATTAAAGACTTCCTTACGTGCAATTCTAATAGCGTCATTTATATTATACAATGTCCTTGTAAAAGACAGTACGTGGGAAGAACAAAAAGACAATTGAAGGTTCGTATAGCGGAACACATCTCAAATATAAAAAAAGGCTATACAAAACATACCCTGTCTAATCATTTTAAAAATATACATAATCAAAACCCTAAAGGACTTGTTTT
Source organism: Bufo bufo (assembly GCF_905171765.1). Classification (NCBI taxonomy): domain Eukaryota; kingdom Metazoa; phylum Chordata; class Amphibia; order Anura; family Bufonidae; genus Bufo; species Bufo bufo. The sequence goes on from NC_053399.1 coordinate 75,001,470, forward strand.
TTCGGCTCTTGAAAAAGTAGAAGTAGATTGGCGAGGTGGAGACCACATTAAGAGAATGTCAAGGATTGAATCAAGACATATCTTTGACTTCAACACCCTATTACCGGCAGGATTAAATGCTGAAATCGAACTATATGGATTTCTATAGCTAGATATTAAGAGGGGAGGGGGTTCCTCACCGGGGGGAGATCCGTGAGTATTTCCTATCTGCGGGTCTTCCCCGGGTGATAAACTCCCTCCTCAATATCCTCAATCGACAAATCTCCTTTCAGTCGAATCAAATAAATCTCACCTGTCCAACTCTTATTAGTATGTGTAATTGTTGGTAATATATACAACTTTTAACTTTTTACAAAAAGTTTCTATTTTTTATGTAATAAGCCCCTTTTTATATAATATATAAATTTTTTAAATTACATGTAACTTAAATAATATGTATTAATATTATATGTTCATTAATATACCGGTTATTTATATAAAATTAAAAAAGAATTGAATAAAAGAAAAGACGCAATGAAGCCGCAATGTATGGAAATATCAACCGCATAGTTTATGCGTTTCTTCTAATTTCCCCTATCCTTATGCAATTTTATATTTATGTGCATGAATGAACCCTATTTATAGGAGAATGAATTTTATTGTGTAAGGATACTTTGTAAAAATATTAAATACTTTAGGAAGACCTTGTGGTCCCATGTGTGTATATATACACATATGGGTCTATTTTTGTTTGTAACCTTATATGGACATATTTTATATAGTTTCTTCAAAGTGATATACCTATTCTACTATTTAATTCGTTTTTAGATTGAATTTGTAGGCAACATGCTTGCTATCCTTAATTGAAGAGGAATGCACGTCACTTCCTATTCAAAATTAAATGAATTAGCCCGCACCTGTTTGAGGGGTATAAAAGTTAGTCAATTCCATGGGTAAACTAGCCACTGAAGAAGGAGTCGTAGCCCACTCCGAAACGCGTTTGGTAACTACCGCATGGAACACAGTTTATTACCGGAGGATCGAAAGCGCTGAAAGAAAAGAAAAAAGTGAGGGATCGGTGAACCTTTATCTTTAAAAGTAAAGTCAAGCCGGACATCTGTTTTCCTGGAGAGTCGTTTTTTTGGCAAAGTCCACTCCTGCGATATACATCCAAAACGCAGAAGGAGTATATTACCGACTGATCTCCAAGACAGCACCGCCGCCTATGATCACCGAGGATCCCGAAGTTACACCATCTCTACAAACCGCAGCCTGTAAAAAGTTCATCACACGTGGGACGCCACCAGTGATTTACTAAAAGCCGATACTACTTCAAACTGTGAGTAAAACAGCTTCGGCTTATCTTTATTAACAGACAGCGAGATTGGAGCGACAATATATACGCAACGACTATTAAGTCGCAACAATACAAGTGACTACTTCAAAAACCGCATTCAAAAACTTAAACAGTCATTCCCATCTCTATAACTATATTTTTGGGACATTGAGTGTGGCAATTAGTTGGAAGGACACTACTGTACTAAAAATGCAGAAAACCTATAGAAATTAATAGAAATATTTATATATTTATATAGATATATGGTTTTTACTGCATGTATTTTATGTATTTTACTATTTTATAGTGTGATATTTTATGTATGTGTATTTAATAGTGTATATTGCTAAAATAAATATTATTATACTAATTGTCCGTGTGGAACCAGATATTGGTGTGCCCTACTATACTCCTTTTTGAAGTAATAATCAATACCAGCAGAATCTAGAGAAACCCTGAATGTAGTGAAATGTCTACTAATAATTCATCCCCCAAATAACTGACAGAGCGAGGGCAGAGCCACATGTGTCCTATAGTAATGTGAGGAGGAGAACGGGGGCCATAGACTGAGAGCCACAATAGATGGCAGAGGAAGGAGACTGATGGATAGACGGTGGAGGAAGGAGAATGGAGGACACAGGGGCTACAGACTGAGTGCCACAATAGATGGTGGAGGAAGGAGAATTGGGGCCACAGACGGAGGGCCACAATAGATGGAGGAAGGAGAGCTCTCAGCAGCTGATGACTCTGACACAAGTTCCTCCAGCTTCATGACTATTGTACATTCATGTGCTGCCATCATCGCTGATTTATGACATGCCATAAAGTGACGACACTCCTCAGGGGTTCTGGATTTCTAGGACATGGACATATCATATAGCTGCCACCATTCCTGACATCCACCACACACAAAAGGAGGCTTCTAGTGATGACATTTATGGATTTTACTAACAGCCGGGGACATTTTCTCTCCACAATCTACAGATTTTATACTAACGCTCTGTGGACGCCTCACCCACATCTCATCTTCTTATTCTTACAGATTGACCTGGAATAATCTACCAGACATTTCCTGCATCCAGTTGGCATCTGTAATAAGGAATAACCAGTACCTGAAGATACTTGACCTGTCATTTAACAATCTGTCTGGTCCTCACTTCATGGACTTGATGGAGGCTCTGTCCAGTCCGGCCTGCAGGATAGAGGATTTACAGTGAGTATAAGAGATGTAAACACCAATACTCAAATCAACCAATAGCCCCATACAAATACACATGAGACATAATCTAGAAAATATAGTACAAAAGATTATTAGACATACAGTACAGACCAAAAGTTTGGACACACCTTCTCATTCAAAGAGTTTTCTTTATTTTCATAACTATGAAAATTGTAGATTCACACTGAAGGTATCAAAACTATGAATTAACACATGTGGAATTATATACATAACAAACAAGTGTGAAACAACTGAAAATATGTCATATTCTAGGTTCTTCAAAGTAGCCACCTTTTGCTTTGATTACTGCTTTGCACACTCTTGGCATTCTCTTGATGAGCTTCAAGAGGTAGTCCCCTGAAATGGTTTTCACTTCACAGGTGGGCCCTGTCAGGTTTAATAAGTGGGATTTCTTGCCTTATAAATGGGGTTGGGACCATCAGTTGTGTTGAGGAGAAGTCAGGTGGATACACAGCTGATAGTCCTACTGAATAGACTGTTAGAATTTGTATTATGGCAAGAAAAAAGCAGCTAAGTAAAGAAAAACGAGTGGCCATCATTAATTTAAGAAATGAAGGTCAGTCAGTCAGCCGAAGAATTGGGAAAACTTTGAAAGTAAGGGCTATTTGACCATGAAGGAGAGTGATGGGGTGCTGCGCCAGATGACCTGGCCTCCACAGTCACCGTACCTGAACCCAATCGAGATGGTTTGGGGTGAGCTGGACCGCAGAGTAAAGGCAAAAGGGCCAACAAGTGCTAAGAATCTCTGGGAACTCCTTCAAGACGACTGTTGGAAGGCCATTTCAGGGGACTACCTATTGAAGCTCATCAAGAGAATGCCAAGAGTGTGCAAAGCAGTAATCAAAGCAAAAGGTGGCTACTTTGAAGAACCTAGAATATGACATATTTTCAGTTGTTTCACACTTGTTTGTTATGTATATAATTCCACATGTGTTAATTCATAGTTTTGATGCCTTCATAGTCATGAAAATAAAGAAAACTCTTTGAATGAGAAGGTGTGTCCAAACTTTTGGTCTGTACTGTATATTAATCCATATTAAGATAAAAACAAACAATGGGGGAAGATGACAAACCCACCCAAACCCCTGTCTACAAAGACGGGCCGGAGGCTCCCAGAAAACAAGTACCCACCAGAAATAAATCACAGTAAAATTGTACACACCAAAGGCTAAAATCAATCCTATAAGGATTGAAAGACAAAATGGTGTCTAACTGCTAGCCACTTGTGAGTATAAAAACCTTGAGAGCTTCAAGGAAAAATAATTAATCCAGAACTGGCAAAATAATAGAAAGCCAGTTGCCAAGGCTGAGCCCTGGTAACAAGTGACACACAAATGGGTAGCAGTAGTAAAAAGCAAATAGTAATAATCAATTACATAAATAATTTGCAATCAAAGTAATTGAAATAAAACCAACAAATAAGGAAACACCCCACACCTAGACATATCATGTCCTACATACATAAATCAACAATAAAAAAGCGCCATTAAAGAAAAGATCTATAACTTACTGCTTCATTTAAACCGCAGGGGATCTCAGTTTTCAGCATTACGATCCATCTTGTTTCCCTTTGTAATAATAGTTTTTTAATATCTCTGCCCCGACAACCCATGATGACTTTATCAATACCCCTAATCAGGCCCCTTGGGTCACAGTTATGTTTGTCTGTAAAATGTAGGGCTATGGGTTGCAGTTTGGTATGATCCTCCATTCTCATTGTTGCTGCCAGTTGAATTTTACTAGCGTGTTCCAAAATCCTAACACGGAGCTCTCTATTTGTCATGCCCACATACATAAGATTACATGGGCATGTGATTAGATACACCACCGCTGTAGACCTACAGGTAATGTGGTGAACTATTTGATATTCTCTGGCCCCCTTGGAGTCTACAAACACTGATGACCTCAGCATGTATTTGCATGCTTGACAATTCCCACATGAGAATGACCCCCATCTGGGGCCTTTACTGCCAAAGCCACACCGTGTTATTGGTGGAACATAGTGACTCCTTGTAAGGATGTCTCCCAAATTCTTAGCTTTCTTCCATGTAATCAATGGATAATCTGAAAGTGACTCTTGAATGTCACTATCAGAAAGCAAGATAGGCCAATGACTGGTCATTATTTACCAGATTTTTCGCCAATGTACTGTACATTAAAAGATGTAATGAAATGGGGTTTCACATCATTAGCCTTCTAACTACTTACCAGGAGGGAATCTCTAGATGAGAGTTTTGCTCTCAAATAGCCCTTTCTGATATCACGTTGGTTGTAGTCCCTATTGCGAATTCTTTTAGAAAGGTCTTCAGACTGGGTCTCAAAGCGTTCATCACTGGAGCAGATCCTACGGAGGCGTAAAAATTGGCCCGTAGGAATGGCTCTGATAGTCTGTGGATAGTGAGAAGATTTAGCATGTAATAAAGTATTTGTTGCAGTGGGCTTTCTAAAAAGATCTGTGAAGACCCTGCCATCCAGTTCCCTACCAAGTAGGATATCCAAGAACTCTATCTGTTGCCAGCTATATTTCTATGTCAGTTTGATGTTCCAGTCATTGACATTGAGTTGTTGAAGAAAAATATCCAAATCGGCTGTGGAGCCTTGCCAGATGAAAAGAACATCATCGATATACCTCGACCACGAGATCACTGAGCGATGGCCTGGTAGATTCTGGACTATCTCCCTCTCCCACAGCCCCAGGAAAATATTATCATATGAGGGCGCACATGTCGCCCCCATCGTCGTTCCCTGGAGCTGTAGAAAGAGGCGGTCCTTGAAAACAAAATAGTTATACCGGAGCACAAAGTCCAGAATCTTAATAATAAACCAGACCAAATCCGGTGCTAAATCCGTCATACGTAAAAAATATTTGACTGCTCGGATCCCGTGGTCGTGGCATATCGAGGTGTATAAGGCCTCCACATCGCAAGAATGATATGTACATGATATATCTAGGTGTGGGGTGTTTCCTTATTTGTTGTTTTTATTTCAATTACTTTGATTGTAATTTTTTTATGTAATTGATTATTACTATTTGCTTTTTACTACTGCTACCCATTTGTGTGTCACTTGTTACCAGGGCTCAGCCTTGGCAACTGGCTTTCTATTATTTTGCCAGTTCTGCATTAATTATTTTTCCTTGAAGCTCTCAAGGTTTTGATACTCACAAGTGGCTAGCAGTTAGACACCATTTTGTATTTCAATCCTTACAGGATTGATTTTAGCCTTTGGTGTGTACAATTATACTGTGATTTATTTATGGTGGGTACTTGTTTTCTGGGAGCCTCCGGCCCGTCTTTGTAGACAGGGGTTTGGGTGGGTTTGTCATCTTCCCCCATTGTTTGTTTTCACCTTAATATGGATTAATATACCGTATTTTTTGCCCTATAAGACGCACTGGCCCATAAGACGCACCTAGGTTTTTGAGGAGGAAAATAAGAAAAAATTTTTTTTACCAAAAGGTGTACTTTTGGTGGGTTTTGAACTAATGGTGGTCTGTGGATGACATTATTATGGGGATCTGTGGATGACGCACTGTTATGGGGGTCTGTTGATGACACACTGTTATGGGGGTCTGTGGATGGCACCATTATGGGGGCATCCGGGGATGGCACCATTATGGGGGCATCCGGGGATGGCACCATTATGGGGGCATCTGGGGATGGCATGACACTGCTATGGGGGGATCTGTGGATGACACATAGCATCTTATGCTATGTGTCATCCACAGATCCCCCCCATAACAGTGTCCCTGTGGGTCGGCATCTTGTTTTATAATGGCACTGATACATCACTTTATGAATGAAGCAGGTGGAGCAGGCGCGTGACGTAGTGAGTTACGCTGCCGGCTCCCGCCCACTCGCCTGGCCTCCTGCCTGCTATGCAAGTTAGTAGTAAGTACCGTACTAAAGCCTGGATAGGAGTTGAATTAACATTGCCTATATGATTACTACAGTGAGCAGGGCCTGGTGTAGTAGAATACAGTTACTGCACCAGGCCCCGTTGCCATTACAAAACAAGATGCCGGCCCCCAGTCCCTCCTCCCTGCCGCTGATACAGACGCTGGCCGCGCTGTGCGGCAGCGATATATCAGTGTAAAATTGCAGCATTCGCCCCATAAGAAGCAGCCCTATTTCCCCCCCACTTTTTGGAGGAAAAAGTGCGTCTTATAGGGCGCAAAATATGGGTATGTCTAATAAACTTTTGTACTATATTTTCTACATTATGTCTCATGTGTATTTGTATGGGGCTATTGGTTGATTCGAGTATTGGTGTTCTTGTATTACGGACTAGACCCCCTGGGATATTATTTTATATGGTCTGAGGTATTGTTTGGTTCTAAGTATAAGAGATGTGTACAGGACTGAGACATGTGGGACACAAGTTATACATGGATTTTATTTTATTTTATGCTCTGCACCATTGTTGATGTAGTGTCCTGAAACACACTGCTTAATACAGTGATTGTATTTCATGTTAATTGTGCTTGTATATGAGCTCCAATAAAGTTGCATAGGGAGGGGGAGGTTCTAACAAGCCTCCCAGGGCTGACTCCGCCCTGCATACAGTACAGAGGAGAAGGAAGTGAGTGTGTGTGTGTGTGTGTGACGTTTGAGGACAAAGCTGCACCTCAGTCGCCATCTTGGAGCGTTATAAATACTGCAAAGTCAGTTCCATGTACCAGCCCATAGAAGGGAAAGATCACAGAGGAATCAGGCAACTCAGAGAGGGAGTGAGAATATTGGCAAAGGAAGGTAATTGTCGTTTATCAGGCTCCAGTCTCCTTTGCATTAGGTGGAGAGATTCTAATCTACAAGCTGCCCACCATAACCAAGGACAGAAAGGCCATCTGTCAGAATATAGTATTCCTAGAGAGGATACAGAGGTATATGATTATACAGTACAGCAGATATAGTCCATCCCTCCAGCCTAAAGAAACAAGGGAAAGAGATTGATTGTCATATAAAACTGCCCCTTATGCAACTTCTGGGAACTAATTTGAATCACTGTAAAAGCTGCCTTGCTGTAAATGACTTTTGCATACATTGATGACCTTTGGATCAGCTTCAGTAAAGTAGTGGGAGTTTATTAAGAAACTTGGTCTCCTTATTCCACTTCATCTTCTAATTGCACCTAACGGTGCTGGCGTCACAAACAACACAGGAGCCCAGCCACCAAAGCACCAGAGGAATAACCATTACCATCAAGGGCACCTCAACCTCCATCTAGCTGGTGTTCCCTGCAATAGAGAGTTCCCCCGGAGGATTTAGTGCTGTTTTCCTCATCCCTGCATGCCGACCCAGGGAGCTGCAAAACTGTGAGTACAACTACTACCCCCATCAGCCCACCGTGCACTCACATACTGCCCCTGCGGTCCGGTCCGCTGCATTAAGTCTATGAGATATACAGCTGACTAGGTTTGTCACGATAACAACATTTTGATTAGATTTCAATACCATAAAAAAGTACTCTTTACCATTCGATACCATGCAAAAAAATATCTAAAACACCAAAAAAGCTTTGTGCGTTCCGCATTTTATGGAACGTCGGGCCCAAATAGAACCTATTTTTAAGGGGGACAAGGTGACAAAAAAAATAGCATATGGTGGAGGAAGGATAATGGGGGCCACAATAGATGGTGGAGGAAGGAGAATAAAGGACACAGAAGATACAGACTGAGGGCCACAATAGATGGTGGAGAATGGAGGCCACAGGGGCCACAATAGATGATGGAGGAATGAGAATGGAGGCCACAGACTGAGGGCCACAATAGATGGTGGAGGAAGGAGAATGGAGGCCACAGAATGAAGGCCACAATCAGGGTGGATTTGATTTAAATCAAAATGATTTAAATCACGATTTAAATCACTATTTAAATCACTAGTCAGTAAGGCTTGATTTAAATCATAGTTTTCTACATAAAGACTAATTCTTGCTGGTATAACTTATAATATGCAAGTACCGTATTTTTCGCCGTATAAGACGCACTTTTTTTCCCCCAAAAGTGGGGGGAAAATAGCAGTGCGTCTTATACGGCGAATGCTGCCGATTTTGTCGGGTTTTCAATGATACACCCGCCGGGATGCCGTGCGGCGGGTGTATCAGCTGTGAGGGAGGCGGGACTGGGGGCCGGCATCTGCTTTTATAATGACAGCGGGGCCCGTGCAGTGACTGTATTCTACTACACGGGCCCCGCTCACTGTATGATCCTATGTCTAATAGTTACCGTAATTGTATGTAATCAGGAGCGCTGTGTATTGCCGGTACTTACAACTAGAAGCGGTAGGTAGCAGAGAGGAGGGAGGAGGGAGAAGGCAGGTCGGGAGGACGGAAGCTGGCAGCGTGAGTCATACGTCATGCGGCTGCGCCGCCCACTTTATGAATGAATGAAGCAGGCGGCGTGGACGCATGACGTATGACTCACGCTGCCAGCGCCCGTCCTCCCGGCCTGCCTTCTCCCTCCTCCCTCCTCTCTGCTACCTACCGCTTCTAGTTGTAAGTACCGGCAATACACAGTGCTCCTGATTACATACAATTACAATTACGGTAACTATTAGACATAGGATCATACAGTGAGCGGGGCCCGTGTAGTAGAACACAGTCACTGCACGGGCCCCGCTGTCATTATAAAAGCAGATGCCGGCCCCCAGCGTGTATTGAGGGTCATTCACTACAGGGACACTTATGGAGGGGATCTGTGGATGACACATAGCATAAGATGCTATATATGTGTCATCCACAGATCCCCCCCATAACTGTCATACACAGATCCTCATAACAGTGCCATCCAGAGATCCCCCATAAGTGTCACCCAGAGATCCCCCATAAGTGTCACCCAGAGATCCCCCATAAGTGTCACCCAGAGATCCCCCATAAGTGTCACCCAGAGATCCCCCATAAGTGTCACCCACAGATCCCCCATAAGTGTCACCCACAGATCCCCCATAAGTGTCACCCACAGATCCCCCATAAGTGTCACCCACAGATCCCCCATAAGTGTCACCCACAGATCCCCCATAAGTGTCACCCACAGATCCCCCATAACAGTGCGCCATCCACAGATCCCCCATAACAGTGCCATCCACAGACCACAATTAGTTCAAAACCCACCAAAAGCACACCTTTTGGTTCAAAATATTTTTTTTCTTATTTTCCTCCTCAAAAACCTAGGTGCGTCTTATAGGCCGGTGCGTCTTATAGGGCGAAAAATACGGTAGATGAAGATTTAAACAACTTTTCATATTAGTTTGATTAGGTTGATTCTGCATTCATAGGTTTGTAGAAGTTAGGATTAAGGTATTTTTCTCAACTCTGTTCATGTTATAACATTTTTGCTGTGAAGAAGAGGCATGTGATCTCTGCTGAGTCAAAAGTAAACCAAGCATCTGTGATAATATCTTGTAGGCAGAGAAACTGCCCAATAATCTTACAAAAACCTCTGGAAGAGCATGACATTGTGAATGGATTAATGGAATGTATTTACCAAAAAAATTACACATATAGAAACATAGAATGTGTCGGCAGATAAGAACCATTCGGCCCATCTAGTCTGCCCAATATACTGAATACTATGATAGGGCATCTTATATGAAGGATGGCCTTATGCCTATCCCATGCATGCTTAAACTCCTTCACTGTATTTGCAGCTACCACTTCTGCAGGAAGGCTATTCCATGCATCCACTACTCTCTCAGTAAAGTAATACTTCCTGATATTACTTTTAAACCTTTGCCCCTCTAATTTAAAACTATGTCCTCTTGTAGCAGTTTTTCTTCTTTTAAATATTCTCTCCTCTTTTACCTTCTTGATTCCCTTTATGTATTTAAAAGTTTCTATCATATCCCCTCTGTCTCGTCTTTCTTCCAAGCTATACATGTTAAGGTCCTTTAATCTTTCCTGGTAAGTTTTATCCTGCAATCCATGTACTAGTTTAGTAGCTCTTCTCTGAACTCTCTCCAAAGTATCAATATCCTTCTGGAGATATGGTCTCCAGTACTGAGCACAATACTCCAGATGAGGTCTCACTAGTGCTCTGTAGAGTGGCATGAGCACCTCCCTCTTTCTACTGGTAATGCCTCTCCCTATACACCCAAGCATTCTGCTAGCATTTCCTGCTGCTCTATGACATTGTCTGCCTACCTTTAAGTCTTCTGAAATAATGACCTCTAAATCCCTTTCCTCAGATACTGAGGTTAGGACTGTATCACTGATTTTATATTCTGCTCTTGGGTTTTTACGCCCCAGGTGCATTATCTTGCACTTATCAACATTAAATTTTAGTTGCCAGATTTTTGACCATTCCTCTAGTTTTCCTAAATCCTTTTCCATTTGGTGTATCCCTCCAGGAACATCAACCCTGTTACAAATCTTCGTGTCATCAGAAAAAAGACACACCTTACCATCGAGGCCTTCTGCAATTTCGCTGATAAAGATATTAAACAATATGGGTCCCAGAACAGATCCCTGAGGTACCCCACTGGTAACAAGACCTTGGTCTGAATATACTCCATTGACTACAACCCTCTGTTGTCTGTCCCTCAGCCACTGCCTAATCCATTCAACAATATGGGAGTCTACGTACAGCCTTATTCTACATAATTAAAAAACTAATCTTTATTTCATGATGGAATAACCTTTGGATGGTAATATATTTTCCTCAAAAAGCATTTTATATTTAAAAAAAATAGATTTAAATAAAAAAAATCTGTTTTTTTGTTTTTTTTAAATCATTGATTTTTATCCACCCTGGCCATAATAGATGGAGGAAGAAGAGCTCTAAGCAGCTGATGACGCTGACACAAGTTCCTCCAGCTTATAGTACATTCATGTGCTGCCATCATCACTGATTTATGACATGCCATAAAGTGAGGACATTCCTCAGGGTTCTGGATTTCTAGGACATGGACATATCATATAGCTGCCGCCATTTCTGACATCCAATACATACAACAGGCGGCTTCTAGTGATGACATTTACGGATTTTACTAACAGCCGGGGACATTTTCTCTCCACAGTCACAATCTACAGATTTTATACTAACGCTCTGTGGACGCCTCACCCACATCTCATCTTCTTATTCTTACAGTTTGGATAATAATGATCTACCAGACACTTCCTGCATCCAGTTGGCATCTGGAATAAGGAATAACCAGTCCCTGAAGATACTTGACCTGTCTAGTAACCGTCTGTCTGGTCCTCACTTCAGTGACTTGATGGAGGCTCTGTCCAGTCCGTCCGGCAGGATAGAGGAATTACGGTGAGTAGAAGAGATGTGTACAGGACGGAGACATGTGGGGCACAAGTTATACATGGATTTTATTCTATTTTATGCTCCGCACCATTGTTATGTCTATGAGATAAACTGCTGACTGCTCCTTGATATGTGACGTCTCTACTAATGTCTGACTAATGCCCCAGGTCTAGTTGTCAGCGGCCACCGTCCCCCTTACCCGCACCACTGATTTTGGCACAGTCTGTATATAAGTGTCATCCGCAGCAGATTTATCATCTTCTCTCCACATTACTGATACATATTTTCCCTTTTGGCTTTTTTCCCCGACTTCTAAGAACCATAACATTTTTACTTTTCCATTCATATAGCCATCTGAGTTCTATTCCTGTCCTCAAAATGGAGAAGAATAAGACGTTTTATGTTTTTCGAGACCACAGGACAGACTTCAGGGTGTGGGGAGCACATGGTGTAATTTCTGCATGTTTTGTGGCCCCGTTGAGATTAATGGGTCTACATTAGATCCGCAGATCGGATGCAGACTGAGACTTTGATCGTGTGCATGAGGCGTAAGATGTATTTTTAATGGCTCAATTTAATTTATCATAACTTGTATTAAAAACACAGGAAAAAAATTATTTTTTGGGCTACAATTCCACCATTTTTTATGTTGTTTTTTTTTACGGGGTTGCCGGTGTGCCAAAACTGACATGACGACCTTATCCTGAGGATCAGTACAATTACAGCAATACCACATGTATATACTTTCTATTATATTTTACTATTTTTTAAGTAATAAAAACCTTTGAAAAATCAAAATTTCCGTCATGGCCATATCCTGACCCCATTTATATTTCCGCTTTATATTTCCATCTACAGGGCTGAGGCTTGTTTTTTGCCGGGCGAGCTGTAGATTTTATTGGTCCATTTTGGGTAACAATTAACTTTTTGATCTTTTTATTTTCTTATTATTTTCAGGGGGTGAAGTGACCAAAAAACAGCGATCGCTGTGCGGGATAATCACTTTTACATGTTAATAGTTTGGACATTTTCGGATGCGGCGATACCAATTATGTTTATTTTTTATTCTTTATTTTTATATGTAAAATTGGGAAAGGGGGAGATTAGAATTTGTATTTTTTAAAGATTTTTTTGTTTTTTTCTACGTTTTTAGCCGCGTTTCTTTCTGGACGTCTGTGCAATATTTTTTCCTCTATAGTGAAAGATGTAGAACCACCAGATCTCCAGCACACTGCGCTTCTGAAAAGAGGCAGAAAAAAACACATAATTAGAAAAACTCCAGGAATAAAACTCTTCTGTGTGATACTTTCCATAGACCTTTACTGCAAAAATCACACAACTTCAGAAAACACCAGTAAAAAGCTGTGTGTGAACGTGGCCTCTGGAGGGCGCTGCAGATTGGAGTTTGTGGCCGCCAGTGATCTCACCTTGCATGTATCGGCATGTAAAGCTGAAGGCTTCAGCAGCATTCTGCGCACTGTCCGCCTGCGACGTGTCACAACCTAAATTGTGACACGCTAAAACCACACGTGACATCATCACATATCAGGCTCCAGTGAACGCTTCTCTTCATCTGTATCACTATTAGTGCCCCATCATTTCTTCTACTAGGCTGGTCCTGAAGGGGTTAAAGCATCTGATGTGCCACACTGTGATGTGACATGACGAATGCAGTATGTGGCGGTACTTTATATTGTAGTATAGGTATAATATACGTCTCAGACAGGTGACAGGGCTCTCAGGGAGATGATATCTCCTGCCACATGAGTCTGTGTGCGCCACCTAGTGGTTGTGCGGTGACCTGCGGCCTGCCAAGGGTTTTCCTTACATTTCCTGATATTGTATTGATATAATGAGAAACTGGAGACCTTAACACGAGGGTGGACACATCCATCTATTAGTATTACATGAGCAGCGAGTCATGTGACCACAGTATGGCGGTATTATCATCTAGTCTACACAATATATAGTAATATATGTCAACTACTGGATTTTCCCTTTATAAGACGCACCCCAGGTTTAGACAACAGAAAATAAGAAAACAAATTTTCTAGATCCTCTATGAAGAGAATGTGGTTTAGTGAAGTGGAGGGGTCGAGGTCAGAAACTTCAGGTGTAACAACCAGTAATGGTGCATGTGGTCCCCTAATTAATGCACCTCCAAATAAATGTGTCTCCTGTCACTGCTCTGTGATGTCCGGCCACGCTTCTTCTTCAGCTAGGTTATTTTTAAGTATATGTGTGCGACACACATAGTTCTGATACACATACAGCTCTGCTATATACTCTCAGCACTGCCATACACACATATAGATCAGCTATACACACACAGCACTGTCATACACACATACAGCTCTGCTACACGCACTCAGCACTGACAAACACACATACAGCTCTGCTATATGCACACAGCACTGCCATAGACACATACAGCTTTGCTATCCACACACATAAATCTTTGCTATACACACTCAGCACTGCCATAAACAGACAGCACTGACATACATACATACAGCTCTGCTACACACATAAAGCAATGCTATACTCGTACAGCTCTGTTACAGACAAAGTTCTGTTACACTAATACAGCTCTGCTACACACATACAGCTTTGCTATATACACTTAGCCACTTTAGTAAAGACTCACATTTCCCTACACCAGTGCCAGGTGTACAATCGGCCTGCTCTGGCTCCTCCTATTGTTGACATCATCAAAGGTCCTTAAGCTGTAGTTTTCATCTCCTTTCAGTACAGCGTAGGACCTTCCTTCACCGTGCGCTGAACAGATGGTTCTCCTGCCTGCCAGCTCTCTCACTGATCAGGCAGATCTAGTATCTGCGCTCTGCCTGATCACTAATGAAGCAGTCAGGGGTCTGGCGGTATTATAAGACATTTTTATCAAGATTTTTTCTTACTAAACGGGCGTCTTATAAATTGAAAAATACGGTAAGACTGATTTTCAGTGATGTGGTCCCGGTCATGGGAGAGAACTGCTGAAAAGCATCTACATCTATGACTTTGATATTGATGGCCTGTCCTCAGGAAAAATATCTGACTGGTGGGGGCACCCCCGACACCCTGCCTATCAGGTTTTTGCAGCGGCGTTAGGTAAGCACTTTGGCGCATATTTATTAAGACCGGCGTTTTACACGCCTTTCTTAATAAAGCCCTACAAGAAAATTTAGACTAGCACATCCAAAATCACAGGTGAACATCCATAAAGCTAGCATGTGGAAGCCACCTTGATGTCGGTAGATGGGCACGACGCACGTATCATCAAATATGTGCGCACAGAACTTCCATTTTTCATGTATAGTAGGTATAGTTTTTTATTCTGTGGTCATTGGAATAGAGAACTACGTCTTTTTTTTTGGAAGCTGGGCATCCGGTCTTATTTTTATACAGTTCTAAATTTGGTGCCTTTTCCAAGCACAGTCCGTGCTTCCATCTCAAGACTGATCAGGTGAGCGCAGCCTCTGGAACTTTTTACCTTTGTGTTTTCAAACACATCCTTTATATAATGTACTGCTCTGTAATCAGGGCCGTCTTTGCCGCAGGGCAAAAGGGGCAGCTGCCCCGGGCCCAGTTGCTCCTGGGGGCCCCAGGCAGCAACGTTTCCCGTCTACCACATTCACTTCTCCTCTTCCTCCTAGCTCCTCCTCCCGACCTCCGACACTGGCCTGCCCTTGCGTCCCTACGGTATGTACGCTCAGGCATAGTTATTTGTATTGCCGTTCTCAGGAGAGGGAGAGATGTGTCTGGGATTCGAACCCACAACCTTCTGTATCAGAGGCAAAGCACTTACCCTCACAGCCATAAGAGGTGCATTGCCACTGACTGAAAAAATATGAGACTTCTACTGTTATAGCTGGCTAAGTGTACATCCATACACATGACAGCTGCCCCAACACACCCAGCACTGCTATATCTCTATATGACAGCTGTCCCAGCACACTCAGCTCTGCTATATCTCTATATACAATAGCTGCCCCAGCACACCCAGCTCTGCTACATCTATACACATGACAGCTGCCCTAACACACCAGCACTGCTATATCTCTATATGACAACTGTCCCAGCAAACCCAGCTCTGCTACATCTATACACATGACAGCTGCCGAAACACACCCAGCTCTGTACATCTATACACATGACAGCTGCCCCAGCACACTCAGCCCTGCTATATCTCTTGATACTGGCACATGGGGGGGGGGAGGAGAGAGGCACTTGATACTGGCACTTTTTTTTTTTGGGGGGGGGGATGGCACTATGATACTGGGACATGGGGGGGAGGAGAGGAACTTGA
The DNA here is from genome assembly GCF_905171765.1 of Bufo bufo. Taxonomy (NCBI): domain Eukaryota; kingdom Metazoa; phylum Chordata; class Amphibia; order Anura; family Bufonidae; genus Bufo; species Bufo bufo. Next base: position 75,017,578 of record NC_053399.1, read on the forward strand.
TACTGGCACTTTTGGGGGGGGGTGGCACTATGATACTGGGACATGGGGGGGAGGAAAGGCACTTGATACTGGCACTTTTGGGGGGGAGATGACACTATGATACTGGGACATGGGGGGAGAGAGGCTCTTGATACTGGCACTTTTTTTTTGGGGGGGGGGGTAGATGGCACTATGATACTGGGACTGCCATACATACGTGTAATTTTAGTAGGTAGAAAACTGTGGCTGAAATGGCCCTTAGCAGCGCTCTCTGAACTGAGCGTTGCTAAGGGACACCCGTCTTCTATTTGAAAAGGGGAGACGGGCTGTGCGGGAGCTGTGCTTCTGCCTCCTGTGCCCCCGCGGTGGCCACAGGCATCTTAAAATCTAATGCTCGGGTACACTAACTAACCTGCCTTCCCTGCGATAATCACTCATGAAGACAGATGGACCTTAGCATTTCAGGGGGCCCAAGGAAATTCTTGCCCAGGGTCCAATCAATAAAAAAGACGGCCCTGTCTGTAATACCAAACATATCCACTATACACTGTACTGCTCCGTAATACCAAACACATCCTCTATACACTGTACTGCTCTGTAATACCAAACACATCCACTATACACTGTACTTCTCTATAATACCAAACACATCCACTATACACTGTACTGCTCTGTAATACCAAACACATCCTGTATACACTGTACTGCTCTGTAATACCAAACGTATCCTCTATACACACATTAACTAATAAAGCATTGTTTTATCTACACTGGTGAGTGCCACCTTTTCTATTATCCTCCACAAGGTTGTTATACCTATTTTTTAAGGCTGTGCACCACTTTATGTGTTTTTTAAAGAAACTGGTAGTTGAGGACCTGGTGTATATGTTAGCGACGGTTGGCAGTGCCGCCTCATCTCTTGTTTTCTCTACTTTTGCCGATTTATGGACTTCTTTAAGTAGAGCACGCCTTATATTTATCGTCACTTCATACATATTTTTGCACTAATGGCGTCCGAAGAATCAACACCTAGTTTGAACATGGGCAGAGAAGGAGCAAGTGCGTTTTTCACAGATTGTAGCCACAAAGACACGCTTCAATCCATGAGTATCAAATCTCTGGAATTAGGAAAAATGAAAGAGGATGAAAATTTAAATTAATTCGGACACAAGTGGAAATTTAAGAAAGGAAAAAAGCCAAATTCTTAAGAGATAAATGTGACTGCGAAAATGGAAAATTAATTGAATGGAACAAACGCAAGCAGTGCAAAAGACGTCCAATGCGCAAAGTTTGGAGTGAATTTTGGACCACAGATTCCGACTCAAGTGCCTCAGAAGGGGGTCAAGCAAACAACAGGGTTGGAGTAGACTCTTTAGGAAGAAAACCCGAAGAGGTGGATGAAGGAGAAATAAGAGAACAAAGAAAATCCACCAGGAGGAGGAGACAAGTCTCGTGGAAACGTTAATCTCATCTTCTAGAGACAGTTACATACGAAATAATCAGAACACTGTTGTTAATCTCACGGATTAAGTGGAGTTAAAAAATAAGGAGTTCTAGAGTTGTGTGTGGTTTTGTGGGAGTGATTGCAGGTGGCTGAGTGTGGATTGCAGCAGAGATCATTGAAAGTTAAGTGTTTGTATTCTTGTACTTGCATTTAAAATCGCTTTTTTTTTTTTCTCTGCTTAATTAAGGCGAGTGCCCGGGGCAACCAGGTGCTATAAATTGAGCCACTTATACTCTTCAGAGCCTGCTCTTTCTGAGGCTTGCTCTACTAAGTGGCTTCTTATTAAGTGGAGTTAAAAAATAAGGAGTTCTAGAGCTGTATGTGGTTTTGTGGGAGTGATTGCAGGTGGCTGTGTGGATTGCAGCAGAGATCATTGAAAGTTAAGTGTTTGTATTCTTGTACTTGCATTTAAAATCGCTTTTTTTTTTTTTTTCTCTGCTTAATTAAGGCGAGTGCCCGGGGCAACCAGGTGCTATAAATTGAGCCACTTATACTCTTCAGAGCCTGCTCTTTCTGAGGCTTGCTCTACTAAGTGGCTTCTTATTAAGTGGAGTTAAAAAATAAGGAGTTCTAGAGCTGTGTGTGGTTTTGTGGGAGTGATTGCAGGTGGCTGAGTGTGGATTGCAGCAGAGATCATTGAAAGTTAAGTGTTTGTATTCTTGTACTTGCATTTAAAATCGCTTTTTTTTTTTTTTTCTCTGCTTAATTAAGGCGAGTGCCTGGGGCAACCAGGTGCTATAAATTGAGCCACTTATACTCTTCAGAGCCTGCTCTTTCTGAGGCTTGCTCTACTAAGTGGCTTCTTATTAAGTGGAGTTAAAAAATAAGGAGTTCTAGAGCTGTGTGTGGTTTTGTGGGAGTGATTGCAGGTGGCTGAGTGTGGATTGCAGCAGAGATCATTGAAAGTTAAGTGTTTGTATTCTTGTACTTGCATTTAAAATCGCTTTTTTTTTTTTTCTCTGCTTAATTAAGGCGAGTGCCCGGGGCAACCAGGTGCTATAAATTGAGCCACTTATACTCTTCAGAGCCTGCTCTTTCTGAGGCTTGCTCTACTAAGTGGCTTCTTATTAAGTGGAGTTAAAAAATAAGGAGTTTAAGAAAAGGAGTTTGGAAACTAAGGTTGGATATAATTTCCTTGTGTGTTGTTGGCTTAATTTTACGTGGTCCTTCAACTACAGCAGAAAGGGTCTAAATCTAAATCATTTATACTGTTTTACTTTTTTACTGTTGTAATCCCCATTTAGTATGTGTTGCACAATTTACAACGCAGTCCAGTGCACATCTTGCATGATGTATGCAGTCCTGGAACAGGAGTTCAAGGGTGTATATCTTTGTTCTAGATGTGAGCAAATTACCCGTTTGGAATCGCAGATCGAGTCTCTAAATGGGCAAGTTGCAACACTGAGAGGCATTGATAATTTGCAAAAGAGTTTGCTTCTCACCGAGCAAGCACTCTTTGGGGTAGATGAGGGGGAGGGTGACAGAGAGGAGGCTGAGGAAAGTGAGGTAGCTAGCTGGGTAAAAGTTAGAAAGCGGGGTAGAGGGAAGAGTGCCAGGGAGGCTAGCCCTGATCTGATACACCCCAACAAGTTTGCACGTTTGGCAGATGAGGGGGATGTCAGTCCGGGGACGGCACTGCTGCAGCCAGACACTTCCTCTGCCAGTCAGGGGAATGTCAGCTCCAGTAAGCAGGGAACCAGGAGAGCAGGGCAGGCCAGACAGGTGCTGGTAGTGGGAGACTCCATTATTAGGGGAACAGATAGGGAAATCTGTCACAAAGACCGTGATCGCCGAACAGTGTGCTGTCTTCCTGGCGCTAGAGTTCGACACATCGCGGATCGGGTTGACAGATTACTGGGAGGGGCTGGAGACGATCCAGCGGTCATGGTCCATATCGGAACCAATGACAAAGTTAGAGGTAGGTGGAGAGTCCTTAAAAATGATTTCAGGGATTTAGGTCAAAAGCTGAGGGCAAGGACCTCAAAGGTAGTATTTTCCGAAATACTGCCTGTACCACGAGCCACACAAGAAAGGCAATGGGAGATTAGGGAGATTAACAAGTGGCTCAAGAACTGGTGTAGGAAGGAGGGGTTTGGGTTCCTGGAGAACTGGGCCGATTTTTCTATCGGCAACAGGCTCTATCGTAGGGACGGGCTGCACCTCAATGGGGAAGGGGCAGCTGTGCTGGGGAGAAAGATGGCTAGAAGGTTGGAGGAGTGTTTAAACTAGGGACTGGGGGGGAGGGTAATTACGTTATAGGAGGGGAAGATAGTGCAGATAGAGACCGGGGGCAAGGTAATAAGAATGGGGGAGGAATGGAAGGAGGGACTAGAACAATTCAGAAGGAAAGGTGTAGGGTAAAAAATATACATAAACCTCTCAAATGTATGTATACTAATGCCAGAAGCCTGACTAATAAAACTGGTGAACTGGAATTAGTGATGTGTGAGGAGGACTATGACATAGTGGGAATAACTGAGACATGGCTGGATGATAGCTATGACTGGGCAGTTAATGTACAAGGTTACAGTCTGTTTAGAAAGGATCGTCAAAACCGGAGAGGGGGAGGGGTCTGCCTTTATATAAAGTCCTGTCTAAAGCCCACAGTCCGAGAAGATATAAGTGAGGGACATGAACATGTGGAGTCACTGTGGGTAGAGATACATGGAGCTAAAAACAACAATAAATTACTAATAGGAGTTTACTATAAACCATCTAATATACCAGAGTCCACAGAAAATCTACTACTAAACGAGATAGACGAGGCGGCAAATCATAATGAGGTGGTTATTATGGGGGACTTCAACTACCCAGATATAGACTGGGAAACTGAAACTTGTATATCTCATAAGGCAAACAGGTTCGTGGCTATAACCAAAGACAATTACCTCTCCCAACTGGTTCAGGACCCGACTAGAGGGACGGCCATACTGGACTTAGTATTAACCAATAGACCTGACAGAACAACAGACGTGCAGGTCGGGGGACACCTGGGAAATAGTGACCATAAAGTAATAACCTTCCAATTATCATTCAAAAGAGCGTTTCTACAGGGAGGAACAAAAATACCAAACTTCAAAAAAGCTAAATTTAGCCAACTAAGAGAGGCCATAGGCCAAACTAACTGGGACAAAGTCCTCACAAATACAGACACAAAATGGGATATCTTTAAAAACATCCTAAAAACTCATTGTGAGAGGTACATACCGTATGGTAATAAAAGGTTAAGGAACAAAAAGAAATCAATGTGGATAAACAGAACTGTAAAGAAAGCAATAAATGACAAAAAGAAAGCATATAAAACACTAAAACAGGAGGGTTGCATGGAAGCACTGAAAAACTATAAGGAAAAAAATAGAACATGTAAAAAACAAATAAAAGCGGCCAAACTAGAGACCGAGAGATTAATTGCCAAAGAGAGTAAAACTAACCCTAAAATGTTCTTCAATTATATAAATGTTAAAAAGTATAAAGCTGAAGGTGTTGGCCCTTTAAAGAGTAATGAGGGGGGAGTCGCAGAGAGCGACGAGGAGAAAGCTGTTAAATATTTTTTTCTCCAATGTATTCACTGAGGAAAATAAATTGTCAGATGACATGCAGAATGCAAAAATAAATTCCCCATTAAAAGTGTCCTGTCTGACCCAGGAAGAAGTACATCAGCGGCTTAAAAAGATTAAAATAGACAAATCGCCAGGACCGGATGGCATACACCCCCGTATCCTAAAGGAATTAAGTAATGTCATAGCCAGACCCTTATTTCTGATATTTGCAGACTCTATACTGACAGGGAATGTCCCACAGGATTGGCGCGTGGCATATGTGGTGCCAATATTCAAAAAGGGGCCAAAAACAGAGCCTGGAAACTATAGGCCGGTAAGTTTAACATCTGTTGTGGGTAAACTGTTTGAAGGTTTTCTGAGAGATGCTATATTAGAGCATCTCAACGGAAATAAGCAAATAACGCCATATCAGCATGGCTTCGTGAGGGATCGGTCATGTCAAACTAATTTAATCAGTTTCTATGAGGAGGTAAGTTCTAGACTTGACAGCGGTGAATCAATGGATGTCGTATATCTGGACTTCTCCAAAGCATTTGACACTGTACCGCATAAAAGGTTAGTATATAAAATGAGAATGCTCGGACTGGGAGAAAACATCTGTATGTGGGTAAGTAATTGGCTGAGTGATAGAAAACAGAGGGTGGTTATTAACGGTACACACTCAGATTGGGTCACTGTCACTAGTGGGGTACCTCAGGGGTCAGTATTGGGCCCTATTCTCTTCAATATATTTATTAATGATCTTGTAGAAGGCTTGCATAGTAAAGTATCAATTTTCGCAGATGACACTAAACTGTGTAAAGTAATTTACACTGAAGAGGACAGTATACTACTACAGAGGGATCTGGATAGATTGGAGGCTTGGGCAGATAAGTGGCAGATGAGGTTTAACACTGATAAATGTAAGGTTATGCACATGGGAAGGAAAAATGCAAGTCACCCGTACATACTAAATGGTAAAACACTCGGTAACACTGACATGGAAAAGGATCTAGGAATTTTAATAAACAGCAAACTAAGCAGCAAAAACCAGTGTCAGGCAGCTGCTGCCAAGGCCAACAAGATAATGGGTTGCATCAAAAGGGGCATAGATTCCCGTGATATGAACATAGTCCTACCACTTTACAAATCGCTAGTCAGACCACACATGGAGTACTGTGTACAGTTCTGGGCTCCTGTAAACAAGGCAGACATAGCAGAGCTAGAGAGGGTTCAGAGGAGTGCAACTAAAGTAATAACTGGAATGGGGCAACTACAGTACCCTGAAAGATTATCAAAATTAGGGTTATTCACTTTAGAAAAAAGACGACTGAGGGGAGATCTAATTAATATGTATAAATATATCAGGGGTCAGTACAGAGATCTATCCCATCAGCTATTTATCCCCAGGACTGTGACTGTGACGAGGGGACATCCTCTGCGTCTGGAGGAAAGAAGGTTTGTACACAAACATAGAAGAGGATTCTTTACGGTAAGAGCAGTGAGACTATGGAACTCTCTGCCTGAGGAGGTGGTGATGGTGAGTACAATAAAGGAATTCAAGAGGGGCCTGGATGTGTTTCTAGAGCGTAATAATATTACAGGCTATAGCTACTAGAGAGGGGTCGTTGATCCAGGGAGTTATTCTGATTGCATGATTGGAGTCGGGAAGGAATTTTTTATTCCCCTAAAGTGGAGAAAATTGGCTTCTACCTCACAGGGTTTTTTGCCTTCCTCTGGATCAACTTGCAGGATAACAGGCCGAACTGGATGGACAAATGTCTTTTTTCGGCCTTATGTACTATGTTACTATGTAATCTCACGGATTACGAATAGAGTTGAGCGAACACCTGGATGTTCGGGTTCAAGAAGTTCGGCCGAACTTCCCGGAAATGTTCGGGTTCGGGATCCGAACTTGACCCGAACTTCGCCCCGAATCCGAACCCCATTGAAGTCAATGGGGACCCGAACTTTTCGGCACTAAAAAGGCTGTAAAATAGCCCAAAAAAAGGGCTAGAGGGCTGCAAAAAGGCAGCAAAATGTAGGTAAATCCCCTGCAAACAAATGTGGATAGGGAAATGAATTAAAATAAAAATAAAATAAATTAAAATTAACCAATATCAATTGGAGAGAGGTCTCATGGCAGAGAATCAGGCTTCATGTCATAGCAGAGAATCAGGCTTCAAGTCATAGCAGAGAATCAGGCTTCATGTCATAGCAGAGAATCAGGCTTCACGTCACCCACCACTGGAACAGGCCATTGTCAGATATTTAGGACCCGGCACCCAGACAGAGGAGAGAGGTCCCATAGCAGAGAATCAGGCTTCATATCATAGCAGAGAATCAGGCTTCAAGTCATAGCAGAGAATCAGGCTTCATGTCATAGCAGAGAATCAGGCTTCATGTCATAGCAGAGAATCAGGCTTCATGTCATAGCAGAGAATCAGGCTTCACGTCACCCACCACTGGAACAGGCCATTGTCAGATATTTAGGCCCCGGCACCCAGACAGAGGAGAGAGGTCCCATAGCAGAGAATCAGGCTTCACATCACCCACCACTGGAACAGGCCATTGTCAGATATTTAGGCCCCGGCACCCAGACAGAGGAGAGAGGTCCCATAGCAGAGAATCAGGCTTCAGGTCATAGCAGAGAATCAGGCTTCATGTCACCAAACACTGGAACATGCCACTGTCAGATATTTTTAGGCCCCGGCACCCAGACAGAGGAGAGGTTCATTCAACTTTGGGTTGCCCCGCAATATAATGGTAAAATGAAAATAAAAAAAGGATTGAATGAGGAAGTGCCCTGGAGTACAATAATATATGGTTAAGGGGAGGTAGTTATAAATGTCTAATCTGCACAAGGGATGGACAGGTCCTGTGGGATCCATATTTGTTTCATTTTTATGAACGTCAGCTTGTCCACATTGGCTGTAGACAAGCGGCTGCGTTTGTCTGTAATGACGCCCCCTGCCGTGCTGAATACACGTTCAGACAAAACGCTGGCCGCCAGCACCTCCAAGGCATAAAAGGCTAGCTCTGGCCACGTGGACAATTTGGAGACCCAGAAGTTGAATGGGGCCGAACCATCAGTCAGTACGTGGAGGGGTGTGCACACGTACTGTTCCACCATGTTAGTGAAATGTTGCCTCCTGCTAACACGTTCCATATCAGGTGGTGGTGCAGTTAGCTGTGGCGTGGTGACAAAACTTTTCCACATCTCTGCCATGCTAACCCTGCCCTCAGAGGAGCTGGCCGTGACACAGCTGCGTTGGCGACCTCTTGCTCCTCCTCTGCCTTCGCCTTGGGCTTCCACTTGTTCCCCTGTGACATTTGGGAATGCTCTCAGTAGCGCGTCTACCAACGGTGTGCTTGTACTCGCGCATCTTCCTATCACGCTCCAGTGCAGGAAGTAAGGTGGGCACATTGTCTTTGTACCGGGGATCCAGCAGGGTGGCAACCCAAATGTGGGCAACTCTGCTGTCATTGCGCAGGCACTGCAGCATGTAGTCGCTCATGTGTGCCAGGCTGCCCAGAGGTAAGGACAAGCTGTCCTCTGTGGGAGGCGTATCGTCATCGTCCTGCGTTTCCCCCCAGCCACGCACCAGTGATGGGCCCGAGCTGCGTTGGGTGCCACCCCGCTGTGAACATGCTTCATCCTTATCCTCCTCCACCTCCTCCTCATCCTCGTCCTCCAGTAGTGGGCCCTGGCTGGCCACATTTGTACCTGGCCTCTGCTGTTGCAAAAAAACTCCCTCTGAGTCACTCCGAAGAGACTGGCCTGAAAGTGCTAAAAATTACCCCTCTTCCTCCTCCTCCTGGGCCACCTCCTCTTCCATCATCGCCCTAAGTGTTTTCTCAAGGAGACATAGAAGTGGTATTGTAACGCTGATAACGGCGTCATCGCCACTGGCCATGTTGGTGGAGTACTCGAAACAGCGCAACAGGGCACACAGGTCTCGCATGGAGGCCCAGTCATTGGTGGTGAAGTGGTGCTGTTCCGCAGTGCGACTGACCCGTGCGTGCTGCAGCTGAAACTCCACTATGGCCTGCTGCTGCTCGCACAGTCTGTCCAGCATGTGCAAGGTGGAGTTCCACCTGGTGGGCACGTCGCATATGAGGCGGTGAGCGGGAAGGCCAAAGTTACGCTGTAGCGCAGACAGGCGAGCAGCGGCAGGATGTGAACGCCGGAAGCGCGCACAGACGGCCCGCACTTTATGCAGCAGCTCTGACATGTCGGGGTAGTTGTGAATGAACTTCTGCACCACCAAATTCAGCACATGCGCCAGGCAAGGGATGTGCGTCAAACCGGCTAGTCCCAGAGCTGCAACGAGATTTCGCCCATTATCGCACACCACCAGGCCGGGCTTGAGGCTTACCGGCAGCAACCACTCGTCGGTCTGTTGTTCTATACCCCGCCACAACTCCTGTGCGGTGTGGGGCCTGTCCCCCAAACATATGAGTTTCAGAATGGCCTGCTGACATTTACCCCGGGCTGTGCTGAAGTTGGTGGTGAAGGTGTGTGGCTGACTGGATGAGCAGGTGGAAGAAGAGGAGGAGGAAGCCGAGTAGGAGGAGGAGGCAACAGGAGGCAAAGAATGTTGCCCTGCGATCCTTGGCGGCTGAAGGACGTGCGCCAAACAGCTCTCCGCCTGGAGCCCAGCCGCCACTACATTTACCCAGTGTGCAGTTAGGGAGATATAGCGTCCCTGGCCGTGCTTACTGGTCCACGTATCTGTGGTTAGGTGGACCTTGCCACAGATGGCGTTGCGCAGTGCACACTTGATTTTATCGGATACTTGGTTGTGCAGGGAAGGCACGGCTCTCTTGGAGAAGTAGTGGTGGCTGGGAACAACATACTGTGGGACATCAAGCGACATGAGCTGTTTGAAGCTGTCTGTGTCCACCAGCCTGAATGACAGCATTTCATAGGCCAGTAGTTTAGAAATGCTGGCATTCAGGGCCAGGGATCGAGGGTGGCTAGGTGGGAATTTACACTTTCTCTCAAATGTTTGTGAGATGGAGAGCTGAACGCTGCCGTGTGACATGGTTGAGATGCTTGGTGCCGGAGGTGGTGGTGTTGGTGGTACATCCTCTGTTTGCTGGGCGGCAGGTGCCAACGTTCCTCCAGAGGCGGAGGAAGAGGCCGAGGCGGCAGCAGCAGAAGAGGTAGCAGGGGGAGCCTGAGTGAGTTTCTTGTTTTTAAGGTGTTTACTCCACTGCAGTTCATGCTTTGCATGCAGGTGCCTGGTCATGCAGGTTGTGCTAAGGTTCAGAACGTTAATGCCTCGCTTCAGGCTCTGATGGCATAGCGTGCAAACCACTCGGGTCTTGTCGTCAGCACATTGTTTGAAGAACTACCACGCCAGGGAACTCCTTGAAGCTGCCTTTGGGGTGCACGGTCCCAGATGGCGGTGGCCAGTAGCAGACGGACTCTCTTGGCGGCGGGTGTTCTGCTTTTGCCCACTGCTCCCTCTTTTGCTACGCTGTTGGCTCGGTCTCACCACTGCCTCTTCCTCCGAATTCTGAAAGTCAGTGGCACGACCTTCATTCCATGTGGGGTCTAGGACCTCATCGTCCCCTGCATCGTCTTCCACACAGTCTTCCTCCCTGACCTCCTGTTCAGTCGGCACACTGCAGAAAGACGCAGCAGTTGGCACCTGTGTTTCGTCATCATCAGAGACGTGCTGAGGTGGTATTCCCATGTGCTCATCATCAGAAAACATAAGTGATTGTGTGTCAGTGCATTCTATGTCTTCCACCGCTGGGGAAGGGCTAGGTGGATGCCCTTGGGAAACCCTGCCAGCAGAGTCTTCAAACAGCATAAGAGACTGCTGCATAACTTGAGGCTCAGACAGTTTCCCTGATATGCATGGGGGTGATGTGACAGACTGATGGGCTTGGTTTTCAGGTGCCATCTGTGCGCTTTCTGCAGAAGACTGGGTGGGAGATAATGTGAACGTGCTGGATCCACTGTCGGCCACCCAATTGACTAATGCCTGTACCTGCTCAGGCCTTACCATCCTTAGACCGGCATTGGGCCCCACCAAATATCGCTGTAAATTCTGGCGGCTACTGGGACCTGAGGTAGTTGGTTCACTAGGACGTGTGGCTGTGGCAGAACGGCCACATCCTCTCCCAGCACCAGAGGGTCCACTAACACCACCACGACCATGTCCGCGTCCCTTACTAGATGTTTTCCTCATTGTTACCGTTCACCACAATAAGAAAAAAATTATTTGGCCCAATGTATTGAATTCAAATTCAGGCCTTTTTTTTACAGGCACCTAACACTATCTGGCTATCTATTTAGGTACCGTATTACACTAATACAGGCACAGCAGTAACGACAGATTTAGCTGAATATGAATTGTAGGCCTAGTATTTAGGCCCTGGATGACAGGTATCCCTTTTACGGACAGAATTAGACTTGGAAATGCACGGTAGAGTGTGAAGTTATTGAGGATGACCCTATCCGCACCTTCAATCTAATATACCCTTTTATGGATAGATTTAAACTTGGCCTGATACAGCAAAAACCACTGATTTAGGGAATTGCTAAGTTGGGAATTGTATTTCAACCCAGAACAAAAACTGTGCTTTGGCGGACACTAAATAAATTGACCAGCCACAGCAGTTACAACAGATTTAGCTGAATATAAATTGTAGGCCTATTGTAACGGTCACGTACACACATACACAGGGGGGAGGGAAGTGACCACTGCGCTCCACCCTCACCCCTGGCCCTGCCTACTTGCCTCGTGAGTCCTAATGACAGGGGACAACTGGACGGCAATCCCTAGCTTGGAATAAGTGCAGGGATGACAGACAGACAAACAACAGAACGTGAACGGACCGAGTCAATACCAGGAAATCTACAAAGTACAAATGGAGCAAGCAGAGAATAGTCAGGAGAAGCCGGGGTCATAAATACCAGGAGAGTCGTGAAGTACCAAAAGAGTCAGCAGAGGATCGTCAGGAGTTCAGCAGGGGGTCAGTGCGCCAGGAAAGACAAAATCGCAGGTGGAACCTAAATTAACAGGCAACCTGTGGCCAGCAGGCTGCCTGTATTTATAGTGGGGAGTGAGGGTCATGTGACGTGGCCAGCCTCACATGACCGACAGACCAACCAGTCGAGCACGAGTGATCAGCTCGGCGCTCAAGGCAGACTAGGAGCAGGGAGCCACCCAGCTAGTAAAGCCGCCCTGGGAATGAGGTCAAACACAGATCCTCATTCCCAAAGCTAAGCAACAGGTCTGCGGGCAATGGGGGACCGAGTGCACCCTCGGAACCCCGTTACAGTACCCCCCCTTTTACGAGGGGCCACCAGACCCAAGACTTCAGGCGATGGCTTTTCAGGGTGTTCTAAATGAAATTTTCAAACAAGTCTAGGAGCATAAACCTCCCTGGCAGGTACCCAAGATCTCTCTTCAGGTCCATACCCCTTCCAGTGAATCAGGTACTGCAAGGAATTACGCACATTCCTGACATCCACTATTTTAGACACCACATACTCGACAGCATCATTAACAAGGACCGGCGGAGGCGAGGCTTTTGATGGTACTACCGGTTCGAAATATTTTTTAAGTAGAGACTTATGGAACACATTATGAATGTGGAATGACTCGGGCAGCTCCAACCTAAAAGATACCGGGTTAATCACCTCCGTGATCTTATATGGTCCAATAAAACGAGGAGCAAACTTTTTAGAATCTACCTTAAGAGAGAGATTCTTGGAGGACAACCATACCTTATCCCCAACCTGAAAATGTACCCCCCTTGAACGTCTCCTATCGGCCTTGAGTTTCTGAGTATCTTGAGCCTTTTCCAGGTTCGATTGCACCCGAGCCCATACTGTGCACAGTTCAGAGGAGAGCCTATCCGCCTCAGGGATAGTGGAGGAGACGGATGGCCCAGAAAGAAAATGAGGATGAAAGCCATAGTTACAAAAAAAAGGAGAGACCCCAGCAGAGGAATTAACACGGTTATTCAAAGCAAACTCGGCTAATGGAAGGTATTTCACCCACAAATGTTGATCATCTGCAACATATGCCCTGAGAAATTGTTCCTCCGACTGATTGAGGCGCTCAGTCTGTCCATTACTTTCAGGGTGATAAGCAGATGAAAAGGACAGAGAAATCCGGCATCTCAGACAGAAGGCCCTCCAAAACTTGGACACAAACTGCACACCCCTGTCAGATACAATATTTTCTGGAATGCCATGTAAACGTACAATTTGTTCCACAAACAAAGATGCTAGGGTCTTCGCACTCGGGAGTTTAGGCAGGGGAATAAAGTGAGCCATCTTGCTGAATCTATCGACCACTACCCAAACCACAGTTTTACCCTCTGCAGGTGGCAGATCCATCGAGATATGAGACCAGGGTCTACTGGGAATGGGTAAGGGTCGTAGGTCCCCAGCCGGGCGAGTCCTAGGGGTCTTAGACCTCGCACAAACCTCACAGGCCAACACATAAGACTTGACGTCGCTAGTTAAAGTAGGCCACCAGAATGATCTGGAAACCAGCTCTTTAGTGCCCTCAATAACCGGGTGTCCACAAAAAACAGAGTCATGACACTCACCCAGCAGTTGGAGACGAAACTGTACGGGAACAAACAACTTATCTGTAGGAGTGGATGACGGAGCTAGGTGTTGTTCAGCCTTGATGAGAGTCGTGATGTCCTGAGACAAGGCTGCTACGAAGACCTTAGGTGGTAAAATGGTTTCAGGTGGAGTCTCTGTAGGCTGGTACGCACAGAAACTCCGAGAGAGTGCGTCGGCCTTCACGTTTCTACTTCCAGGTCTGAAAGTTATGGAAAAATTAAAGCGAGTAAAAAACAATGCCCATCTAGCCTGACGGGGATTTAACCTTTTAGCCGACTCGAGAAACATTAGGTTCTTATGATCGGTAACAACAGTAACACAATGTTTTGCCCCCTCAAGAAAATTTCTCCATTCTTCAAATGCCCACTTAATGGCCAGTAACTCCCGATTTCCTATGTCATAATTTCTCTCAGAGGGGGAAAACTTTCTGGAAAAAAAAGCACAAGGTCTCAGGTTAGTGAGGGTAGCAGGACCTTGCGAGAGGACTGCTCCTGCCCCGTCCTCAGAAGCATCCACCTCCACGATAAAAGGTTTTTCCTGATCTGGCTGGGTTAGAACGGGAGCGCTACTGAAAGCATCCTTTTGGGTTTCAAATGAATCTAAGGCCTCAGTAGACCAATTTTCCAGATCCGCCCCTTTTTTAGTGAGGTCGGTCAGTGGTCTAGCGATTACCGAGAAATTCTTTATGAACTTACGGTAGTAGCTAGCGAATCCAAGGAAACGTTGTAAGGCCTTTAAGGATGATGGTCTTACCCATCCCTTAATCGCTAAAACCTTGCTAGGATCCATCTTTATGGCATGGGGAGTCAGAACATGTCCGAGAAATATAATCTCCTGCACCCCAAAAACACATTTTTCCTGTTTAGCAGATAATTGGTTCTCTCTCAACACCTCCAACACCTGTTTAACATGAAACACATGACTCTTAAAATCAGGGGAAAATATCAAAATGTCGTCAAGATATACAATGACAAATTTTCCCAAGAACTCCTTAAGAATATCGTTCCTGAAATTTTGGAACACAGCCGGGGCATTGCTGAGTCCAAAAGGCATAACGAGATATTCAAAGTGACCAGCCGGGGTATTGAATGCTGTTTTCCACTCGTCCCCCTCCTTGATTCGGATTAAATTGTATGCTCCTCTTAAATCAATCTTAGAAAACCAAGCCGCCCCTAATACCTGGTTAAATAAATCCAGAATCAATGGGAGGGAGTAAGTATTCCGGATAGTGATCTCATTTAATTTCCGGTAATCTATACAGGGTCTAAGACCACCATCCTTCTTCTTAACAAAGAAAAACCCCGCCCCATGGAAGAAACCGAGGGTCTAATGTGCCCCTTAATGAGACTCTCCTTAATGTAATCTTCCATGGCCTCACGTTCAGGTTTGGAAAGATTGTAAATATGCCCCTTAGGAAACCTTGCCCCCTTCTCCAGGACTATGGCGCAATCATAAGGTCTATGGGGAGGAAGAGCCTCTGTGGACGACGACGAGAACACATCAGCATACTCCTTTATGACTGCAGGTAATACCTCAGTCTCCACAGAGAACCCAACCCGTATTCTAGCCAAACACGAGCCGCACTCAGATCCCCAACTCACCAGTTCCCCTCTGGTCCAATCAATCGTAGGATTGTGTAATTGGAGCCACGGCATCCCCAATACCACCTCGACTGGTAAGTTCTCTAGGACTAACAGGGAACATTTCTCTAAGTGGCACACTCCCACAGCTAAGGAAATCTCTGAGGTACATGACCTCACAGTACCCCCCACCAGGGGAGTGGAGTCGATTGCCATGATATGGATGGGCGTGGGTAAAACAAAAATTGGAATACCCTGTCTAGTAGCATACCCCTGGTCAATAAAGCTGGCCGCTGAGCCCGAATCTATAAAGGCCTGACCCGACCACTTATTAGAACCCAGAGAAATTGTTATAGGAACTAAAAGCTTACTCTTAGTAATAACAGGGAGTACCTGGTCCCTTAGTGGTCTTGTCTTGGAAGCCTCATCAGAAAAGATCCTCTTTGGACACTGATTGATCCAATGGTCAGGATCTCCACAGTAGAAACAGATCCCATGTCTGCGGCGCTGATCCCCTCTGGTCATCCCAATTTGCATAGGTTCTTCAGAGGAGACCTCCACACCACTCCTGGTGCAACCCTCAGACTGGACCAGTACCTGAGAAGAGAACTGTCGTTCCTGTCCTCTTTCTCTCACACGTCGGTCGAGTCGGACTGCTAGGGTCATAGTCTCCTCAAGAGTCTCAGGGAGCTGATAACTCACTAGTAGGTCTTTTAGATTATCAGATAGGCCTGACCTGAATTGACACTTAAGAGCTGGCTCATTCCACCCTGAGGGAACACAAGACCTTCTAAATTGGGTGCAATACTCCGCAGAGAGGTTGCCTTGAACCAATGCTTTCAGCGCAGTTTCGGCTACCAGGGCCCTGTCTGGTTCATCATACAGGGTACCCAGAGCCTGAAAAAAACCCTCTACCGTGGTTAAACAACTAGCATCAGGGGGTAAAGAAAAGGCCCACTCCTGGGGATCCCCCTGTAAGCGGGAAATAACAATGCCCACCTGTTGGCTTTCCGACCCGGAAGACAAGGGGCGTAAACTAAAATACAATTTACAGCTCTCCTTAAAGGAGTGAAACTTCCTCCGAACTCCAGAGAAGGGCTCTGGAAGCTTGATCGGTGGCTCCATATGAGGGCTCAAGTTCGGACCAGAGGCCTGAGGAGCAGCGGCGTATTGTTCTATTTCTAGGGAAAGAATCTTCTCCCCTAGCTCCTGCACCATCTGCGTCAGGTTTGACACATGGTACAGTGGTTTCAGTAGGCCTGTTAATCTGTAATGGTCACGTACACACACACACAGGGGGGAGGGAAGTGACCACTGCGCTCCACCCTCACCCCTGGCCCTGCCTACTTGCCTCGCGAGTCCTAATGACAGGGGACAACTGGATGGCAATCCCTAGCTTGGAATAAGTGCAGGGATGACCGACAGACCAACCAGTCGAGCACTGAGTGATCAGCTCGGCGCTCAAGGCAGACTAGGAGCAGGGAGCCACCCAGCTAGTAAAGCCACCCTGGGAATGAAGTCAAACACAGATCCTCATTCCCAAAGCTAAGCAACAGGTCTGCGGGCAATGGGGGACGAGTGCACCCTCGGAACCCCGTTACACCTATTATTTAGGCGCTGGATGACAGGTATACGCTTACGGACCGAATTAGACTTGGAAATGCACTGTAGCATGTGAAGTTGTTGAGGATGACCCTATCAGCACCTTCAATCTAATATACCCTTTTATGGATAGATTTAAACTTGGCCTGATACAGCAGAAAACAATTATTTAGGGAATTGCTAAGTTGGGAATTGTATTCAACCCAGAACAAAAACTGTGCTTCGGCAGACAGTATTACAATTGGCTAGCCACAGCTGAAACACCAGATTTAGGGTGCAAGCACAGCCAAGCCCCTGATGTAGGATATAGCAAAAAAAAACAACACACTATTGATGGTTAAAAATGGACTTGGTGGCAGCTTGTGCTGGCGCACCACAAGACACAAAATGGCCACCGATCACCCCAGAAAAAAGTGACTGAAAAACGCTCTGGGCAGCCTTAAAACAGTGAGCAATTGAATAGCAGAGGTTGTATGATACACAGCTGTATATCGATCACTTCAGTAAGTAAATCACTGCCTAATCTCGCCCTAACAGCAGCAGCTGCATCCTATCCCTACACTGATCAGAGCAGAGTGACGTGCGGCGCTACGTGACTCCAGCTTAAATAGAGGCTGGGTCACATGTTGCACTGGCCAATCACAGCCATGCCAATAGTAGGCATGGCTGTGATGGCCTCTTGGGGCAAGTAGTATGACGCTTGTTGATTGGCTGCTTTGCAGCCTTTCAAAAAGCGCCAAGAAAGCACCGAACACCGAACCCGGACTTTTACGAAAATGTTCGGGTTCGGGTCCGTGTCACGGACACCCCAAAATTAAGTCCACCTTTCCCCCCCCCCTATGCTGGCCGGCAGTGGAATCGACATCTTCCACAAGCGTGTGATGAGAGATATTAAAGCCCTTATATATCCCACAATACATGATAATGTTACTCCCAAAGAAAAAGCCACCTTGAAGTGGCTAGGTATTCTGGAAGATGTTGTGGTCAAGCCCGCCGACAAGGGGGGCAATGTTGTACTACTCACAAAAGAGTATTATATTAGTGAGGCGCAAAGGCAGCTGGATGACACAGCCGTGTATGAAAAATTAGGGAAAGATCCCACAATAGGCTTACTGTCACAATTGAATGATTTATTGTTTAAATATATAGCTGTAGATTTTTTGCCCTCCAATATAATTGATAAATTTGTACCACAATATCCAAATAAGCCAGTCCAAAAATCCAAACCAGGCCATCCCACTGTGGCGGGCGTGGGGACTTTAACGGAACCTCTCTCCCAATACGTTGATTGGTTATCAGACCTCTATTATCTAGGTGTAATGACCGGCGTCACGCACAGGGAGGGAAAAGGGAAAGCCCTGCCCAAGGGAGAGGGTAAGGTGGTGACCCCTGACTCACCTTGCAGCTGGCACCTGACTGCCCTGACGTCCCTAGACGGGTTCCTCACCCGTGCGGCGATCACGTGCCTAAACCCTGGCTTTCCCTGAAATGAGCCCTAGATAGTGAACGGGCCGGTGGGATCGCTAGTCCGCACCACTGAACTAAGAGGGAAACACCAGGGTGTATGGAATCCTAGCTAATCGGAAACTAAAACTATAATGTCAGTTATAGGTCTAAGATAGATTTTGGAAGTCCCATTCTTTGCAATCTTGACCTCCACCTTCCTAACCTTGCCATCCCTGCTTGGTAGAGCATTGACAATAAGTCCTACAGGCCACTCGTTCCTGCTCTCTTGGTTGTCTTTCAACAGAACAACATCACCCACTTTTACATTTGGGGGATCCTCAGTCTATTTCCTACGGTGTTGCAGATTTGACAGATACTCCCTCTTCCATATTTTACAAAAGGTGTCTGCCAAGCATTGTACTTGCTTCCATTGTTTCGCATGAACTTGTGTTGTACTTATGGTTCCGGATGGAGCAGACAAAGAGTTCACTTTTTGAGTCAACAACATTGCTGGGGTAAGGACCATAGGTGTATCTGGGTCTGAGGACACAGGAACTATAGGCCTGGCATTCATAATAGCTATAACCTCTGCCATAAAGGTGCTTAAAGTCTCATGGGTCAAGTGAGCAGTTTTGGTTTGTAGCAATATAAGAGTCCAAGATTCGCCTGGCAATACCTATAAGTCTCTCCCAGACACCACCCATGTGTGAAGAGTGTGGAGGATTAAAAACCCATGTACATCCTCTGTCTTGGAGAAAGTCTTGCAATTGTCATTCGCTGGCACAAATGTTAAGTTCCTTGCAGGCTCCTACAAAGTTTGTTCCTCTGTCAGAACGGAGAAGTTTTGCTGGGCCACGAATTGAGAAGAATCTCCTCAAGGCATTAATAAAGCTTGATGTTGACATGGTTTCAAGTAGCTCTATGTGAACAGCTCGGGTGGACAAACAAGTGAAAAGGACTGCCCATCGTTTACTGTCCGCGCTGCCTCCTCTAGTGCGGCGGGTTAAAACAGACCACGGACCAAATACATCTAAGCCCACATTGGTGAAAGGTGGTTGAGCAATTACTCTGTCCTCTGGTAGCTCTGCCATCTTTTGACTTTGTAACCTTCCTCGCAGCTTGCGACAGATGACACATTTGTGTATGACAGCTGATACCAAGCGTTTGCCACCAAGAATCCAGAAACAGGCGGATCTAATTGCACCCTCTGTAATGTGTTGCCCTTGGTGAACTACTTGTTCATGATAGTACCTAACAAGCAGTGTCGCAATGTGGTGATCGTAAGGTATAAGGACAGGCTGTTTCTCTTCCTCTGAAAGTTCTTCAAGAGACAAACGTCCACCTACTCTCAACAACCCATTTTTGTCTAAAAAGGGGCTAAGCTTCCTAAGACGGCTTAGTTTTGGGAATGTCTTTTGTTTTTTGATGCAGTCAATTTCCTTCTGGAAATGTTTGTTTTGAACAGAAGAGATTGTAACAGACTTTGCCTGAGCAAGTTCTTCTAGATTGACCTGTTCATGGAAACTTTCCCACCTTCTGACCTGATTGCTGCTGGTTTCCCTCCGGAAGGTTTTAGCGACATGGATGAGTCTGGCTAGGGTCTTAACTAATATCTTCCAGCAAGAAAATCTATCAAAGCAATGTGAGTGAAGTGTGGCTTCAGAAGCTCTGGTGCTGAAGCTTGTAATTTCAAATCTGATTTCAGGGTCAGCTTCAGGCTCTATGAGTGGAAAAACATTAGCAGTGTCTATATCCTCCCACTGTGGTTGGTACAGAAAGGATGGGCCTGAGAACCATATAGAGTTCTGAAGGCATGCTGCTTGAGTAGGCCTAGTGGCATAATCTGCAGGGTTTTGGGCTTAATTTGGACTTTCCCATGACAAATCCAACATGACATACATTTTCTGCATCAATTACTTTCAAGTAAGTTACTGCACCTATAGCTGTGGTGGATGCGTCTGAGAATATGCATAGTTCTTTCCTGCAAGCTAGTGATAGAGATACGGGCACATAGCATCTGTCTATCTTTAGGTGCTCTAACGGTTGCAAGGATTCTGTCCATTGAACCCACTCACTTAGTCTCTCCTGTGGAAGCAATGCATCCCATTCACTTTTCCCAGATGACAGTTCACGAACTAAGGCCTTACCTCTTATAGTCACAGGTGATACAAACCCTAGGGGATCATAGAGGCTATTTACGGTGGATAGAATACCTCTACGTGTAAAAGGCTTTTCCTCTGAGGAAACTCTGAAAGCAAAACTATCATTTTCTAGATCCCAACTTAGGCCTAGGCTTTTCTGCAAGGGAAGGGTGTCTGTACCAAGGCAAAGATCTTTAAGGTCCTTAGCTCTGTCTGCTACAGGGAAGGCTTCCATTACTTTTTGGCTGTTGGAAGCGATTTTATGAAGACGCAGATTGGATTCTGCCAGCATTTGTTTTGCTTTACTAAGGATGGATATTGCATCTTCAGGTGTGCTAGCAGAAGCGAGTCCATCATCTACATAGAAATGTCTCAATACAAAGTGTTTGGCTTCTTGTCCATAGCACTCTGCATTTTTCTGGGCAGCCTTTTGCATGCAGTATATAGCGACGGCAGGAGAGGGGCTATTGCCAAATATGTGCACTTTCATTCTGTACTCGACAATTTCTTTGTCTATGTCATGGTCTTTGTATGTAGAATAACGTCCTGCATTTCTCTATTTTTCAAGAAATGCTTTAGAAGGAGCCCAACAAAATGTGCAAAGTTCGTGATGAAAGATAAAAGTTAGAAGGATTTAATTCTCATAAAAAGAAAGTTACAAAGTTTAGAAAGAGAAAAATATAGCACAGCAATAAGTCTTGAAAGGTTACAAGCAAGCAATAAAACAATTAAAATAAGTGAAAAAGCTTATTTCCCCAAAATAACGTGTATGTGTGAATCTGTGTGTGTGTGTGTAGAGAGCAACAGGTGTCCGTGCAAGAATGCTCTCCTATGTCATGAAACAAAGCCATTTTATAGGTTGACTCTACATAGAGTTACATTGTATCCTAAATTTAACATTCTAACAGACATATATGGTTAACAAGTAAATTCCCTTACATCATGGTCTTCTATGTATACCTTATTTGTAAAGCTAATAATAATAATATGCTGAGAAGGAGGATTCCTAACCTTCCCAAATGCTATTGTCGTCTCAACCTGTCAAAATTGACACTTCAACACAAGTGCTGCCCTTGCATGGTCCTTGAAATAACCCTATCCTACTAAAAAAGTGTTAGTTTTATTATTTTACATTTCCCCCTGATTATGATTTGAAATATAAATCTTCAATCATAACCTCCTAATCTAATGCAATTACTCATCATTCGTATCTCATTCGTATCACATTCACTCATTGACCATGTTATAGCACTTGGTTGTTTGATCCATTTTTGATTCAGTATTCCATATAGAATTGGTATACTGAGTTCTTTTTAACATTTCTTTCAAAATGTTATCTCCTTTGTTAATTTCTTTCTTTATATTACTATATGTTTTCTTGATCCTATACATAACAAAAACTTGATAGATAATACACAAAAATATAATAATAAATATAATAATAATAGGATGGGATAACGTATTCTCAACTGCTGTTTGTGTAGAAGATTTTGACCACATATTTACAGATTTCTTCAATTTTCCCCACCAAGATGTTCCAGACATGATATTCCATTCATGTTCTATTTCTGATAATTGTCCTTGTTTATGATTAAATGCAATTTCTGCTTCTTTTATTTGTTCACTTAATATTTTTAAAAGACCTTTATCTTTTTTAATTTCTTTTGTCCACTCATCCCACGGAAATTTGTCAATTTGAGTGAGATTAAATTTCATTGGAAGGATTTTCAATTGGGTTGTATTTATGGAAGAAATATTGAGTCTTCCTAAATTCATAGAGATTGCTCTCCAGTCTCCTTCCAAACAATATAAACCCTTGGTTAAATTCTCGTGATGTACACAAGAAGAAAAGAATGCTACAACCTTTTCTTTCTCAGACATCACTTGTACACAAACTTTGTTTGGACCAACTTGAGTTACCAAATCATGAATTGAGTTTACATTCTCAATTCGTGCATGGCAAGAAGTTTGATTATGGAAACAAGAATGATAAATCTCCTTATCTTGTTCCGGTAAACAGATTATTTTAGAAACAAAGTGTAAACATGAAGAAAGATCCAATTGTTCTATATGAGTACCATCATATGCAAATTCCGTATATTGCAATTGATAAAAAATCAACTGTGTTTCACTCACGGGAATTCCTAAAACAGTTACTGGAACTACCATTTGTTCTCTTCCAGCTACTGGAATCAATGAGGTAGCTATACATGTGTTCTTATTACATCCTAACCACTTATTTACCCATAAATCTATGTGTCTCATACTATAATTATATTTCATAGGTAAATTTTCCAATAAACCAAGTGGAGTAATTCCACTTTGTAAAGCCTGAGCCATTATTTTTAAATTCGTAGAATATTCTATTTGGATTTCCATACATGCCCTGGCTACTTCTGACTCTTGTTCACTTTGGATCAAACCTAAAGTAACATCTTGAAGATGTGAAACAGAAGATCCTAAAACAACTACAGAATTAACTATCATTTTCTCTAAAAGTTGGTTTTGACTTTTCTGTACTTTAATTCCTTTCTTTTCCAGATAACCTATGGTTTTTAAATCTGATTGTAATGAATTTACATTCATTGTATTTACCAAACTTCCAAAGGTACCTATTCCTCCTAAAATACCTTCTACTATACCTCTTTTAGTTCTGGTTTGCTTGGAAACACTCTTTTTAAACCATCTTTCTAAACCTTCCTCCATATTAGCAAGATGCTTTCCACATTTAGGATATTTTGATGATATTTTCCAGTCTGATATATTAAATGTCCACATTATGGTGACATATTTACCATTCCTCAAAAGAGGCTTGGACTGGAAATGGTTAATCTGGAAAGGACTAGATGATTCAAATTTAACTTTGGTACAAATATTTTCTGTAGGTGACCATACAGTAATATTTACAGTTTCACATTGTTTATGGTTGTTTATAGTTAATATGCAACACTGATAAATTCCTGAATCTTTAGGAGATGGATGATCTTGATAAAATATGAACTTTTTATCAAACCATTTCACATTCCCAGATTGACCTTTATGAATCATGTTAGTTGGACCATTAGAGAAACTACCTAAAAATACCTCTCCTTTTGTCCAAGTTACCACAGATTCGGATGGAATCTCCAATCTTGTGTTGCACTTTAAATATAATGGATCTGTTCCTTCCTGAATATTCACCAATGTTGGAGAAACTTGAAGTTCGGGATTAATAACATTTGTTCCTATGAAGTTAATGGTTATGTTAACTACAACAGGTTCCCTAATTATTTGGAATCTCCAATTTTTCACCCAATCTTCATCAACCTTTCCTGTTATGGGAAGAATTGATGGATCCATTATTTTTACATAGTTCTGGGTTTGAAACCAAATTTCCTCTCGAGATTTTCCCACTTTTCCTAATGCTATCTTATCATTTGTGAGATCTCCGTACCATGTAGCTGGCTCATTTCCTTTTATCACAATACTCCAGTATAATACATCTATTGATGTACATTGCCATGAACCAGTTCTATTGTTATGTATGAATGTTCCTTGTAATTGTGTGAACTTTGGTTTGGGTCCTGCTGTTACATGTAATTCAATGTGTGTATCATGTCTGAAGTGTATTTCAATACAACAGCTAGCACCAAAACCCATACAAAGACTTCCGGAAATGTCTCTGGAATTGTCCTGAATTTGTTCTTCCAGAAAATCCTCAAGACGAAATCCTCTTCTTCTTCGTACAAGGATTAAAGTCTCTTTGTCATGATTACTCTTTTTATCATCAAGGAATTCTGTGAACGTAGCAGTTGTAAATATCATCATCAACGATGACATTCCCATCATGAAACAGCTTTTCCGAAGACATCCTTGTTTGTTGTGGATTGTGTATAACGTAAAGAGTTTCATTCCTCAGGTACCGTGTATGTCCCCTTCTTACGTCTTCTTCCCACAGTCAATGGAAGGATCTCTGTGTAGTAAATTCTTCACAAGCCTCCGTCTGTAATACGTCTGGGAAGTGACACTTGCAACAGATGTATGGCTCAACTTCTTCTTTAGATTCGTTGTTGTTGTTTTCCTGAAGCTTGTAATAATAGTAATTACTCTCTTGGGCCCACCTCTTTACAAACTGAAGGAATTCAACAAAAATCCGCTGGCTCGCCAATGTAGAATAACGTCCTGCATTTCTCTATTTTTCAAGAAATGCTTTAGAAGGAGCCCAACAAAATGTGCAAAGTTCGTGATGAAAGATAAAAGTTAGAAGGATTTAATTCTCATAAAAAGAAAGTTACAAAGTTTAGAAAGAGAAAAATATAGCACAGCAATAAGTCTTGAAAGGTTACAAGCAAGCAATAAAACAATTAAAATAAGTGAAAAAGCTTATTTCCCCAAAATAACGTGTATGTGTGAATCTGTGTGTGTGTGTGTAGAGAGCAACAGGTGTCCGTGCAAGAATGCTCTCCTATGTCATGAAACAAAGCCATTTTATAGGTTGACTCTACATAGAGTTACATTGTATCCTAAATTTAACATTCTAACAGACATATATGGTTAACAAGTAAATTCCCTTACATCATGGTCTTCTATGTATACCTTATTTGTCAAGCTAATAATAATAATATAAACCTAAAAAGTCGTTACACAAACAACAATTGAATGCCCAGTATAAAAGTATATTTTATTTCATAATAGTAAATAATACATAATAATAAAAATATAACAAATAACAAAAGAATAATGAATTTTAGAAAGTCAGTGGAAAAACTCCGGATGCCGCAGTCCCCCGGGCCTGTGTCTCTATAGCCCACCACAAGATGGATCACATGTAGGGCATGTATTGGATACACAATGTGGTGATGGGACAGAAAAGTAGGGAGTAGAAATATACATCCAATACGGTCATCTAGTCTGTAACCATCACCAAAATGTGTGGCCTGAGACGTATGGATCCTAATATGTCACAAATGTAGACATGGACAAAAAATATATAAATATATCATAAATTGCCCATGTAGGGTACTACAAGTAAAAGAGACCCCATGAATAGGATCAACTAAAAAGCTGTAAGCAGAGGGACTCAACCTGAAGTGTAAGATGAAAAAACACAGATCACAACATACCCTGAGACATGGTGGAGGGCAGAGACAGCAGGCACAGGACAGGCAAAGGACCCCGACGCGCGTTTCGCCTCAGCTTCGTCAGGAGGTAATGTGAGTATGGCCATAAACTCCTATTTATACCCCCCATATAGCCTCAGGCATGATATAATAAAATGCAGCAGCTGATACCTACTATTGAGCGCTATTGCCCGGTGATGCACGCCGAGTCAAACATGGCGGCGCCGCATTCATCAGGAGGAGGGGTGGAACGCAAGCCATGCGTTCCAGCCCGCCTCCCAAGGAAACGTAGCGGGAGAGATGGTGTGGACACAAGGTGTCAACAAGGAACGGGATATAAGATACATTATGGGCATGGAAGATGGATCATCTCACTTGCATTGGAATGGACTTCCACATATGGGACCTATACATTTTTGATTTTGTATTCATTATTCATTTCCATTTATTTTCTTTGATATACATGGGTTGAAGGTGTTTATGTTTTTGCTGCTATTAATGATCTATCCCGAGCTATTATATAGGAGTTGAGGGATCTTGTTTATATTAGGTGTATAATAACTCCACCCTAATGGTGGGTGAGCACTTTGACACTGACGATTGCCGGTGCCAATATTTCAGTTGTTGGAGAGCTATTGCGATAAGGCTAGGGATTTAGCAATCGTGATGGTATTATTAATTTATAACTCACATTTATTACCCTGTCCAAATAGTGAACGGTTTGATATCATCAGGGTTTATAAAAATTATTATATATATTGTATAGTATACACTTTGCACTTTATTTTGTTAGTTTTTGAATAATTATACAATCATGTTCCATATGTGGTATATATGTTTTGATACAATCATGTTCCAGATGTAATATATGTGTTAGTAACTCGTGTGATCATGCTTGATACCTTTTCCATATGCATGTTTGACGATCCTATTGTGGAATGCCGCTATTCTATGGTATTTTGCTGTGGGATACGTTTTTTGGATATGTATGAAATTTATCTATTATATTATATTTTTTCGTTTTCTATTTTACTTTTGGTGTGGATGCTGATAGTGTTGTCGCGTGGTGGGGACATACATGTATCACTGTTGTACCTCTGTACTATTGCATATATACATTATTTCTGTACCTCTACATTATTGATATTTTCATGACCCTATATGATATTTTTTGTGTCATGAATTTGTTTTTCATTTATTTATGGAACATATGTGGTGGGAATGTTGTATAAAAAAAAAAAATTTTGGCAGGTTATGAGGTGGGTGGTGTATGCTGTTCCCCACCACGTGAAGGATGATGTATGGTATTGATATGGATAGTAATGATTGATGTATGTTTCGATATGAATGACAATGATGTATACTATTGGGCATATCTCCGATGTGTATTGTATTTATATATCTAACTGTACACCGGTTGAGGTATTGCCCATTCATGATATCCATTTTTGTATTTGCATTTATAGTTGTTTAAATATTTTGTTTTATGTGATCATGTCTCTCTCCGGACAATGAG
The DNA here is from genome assembly GCF_905171765.1 of Bufo bufo. NCBI lineage: Eukaryota > Metazoa > Chordata > Amphibia > Anura > Bufonidae > Bufo > Bufo bufo. The sequence goes on from NC_053399.1 coordinate 75,044,589, forward strand.
AATAATATATATATATGTACTCAGATGCATTTGAGTCGTCATGCGATACCCCCTGTGTAGTCTTAGTTCCCTTTTTTGACCTCATTTTGTTCTGTAAGGCTGATACAACGCTGTGCCTTGATGCGCTGTGCGCGGGGTCACGTGGGGACGCCGCTACGTTTCCTTGGGAGGCGGGCTGGAACGCATGGCTTGCGTTCCACCCCTCCTCCTGATGAATGCGGCGCCGCCATGTTTGACTCGGCGTGCATCACCGGGCAATAGCGCTCAATAGTAGGTATCAGCTGCTGCATTTTATTATATCATGCCTGAGGCTATATGGGGGGTATAAATAGGAGTTTATGGCCATACTCACATTACCTCCTGACGAAGCTGAGGCGAAACGCGCGTCGGGGTCCTTTGCCTGTCCTGTGCCTGCTGTCTCTGCCCTCCACCATGTCTCAGGGTATGTTGTGATCTGTGTTTTTTCATCTTACACTTCAGGTTGAGTCCCTCTGCTTACAGCTTTTTAGTTGATCCTATTCATGGGGTCTCTTTTACTTGTAGTACCCTACATGGGCAATTTATGATATATTTATATATTTTTTGTCCATGTCTACATTTGTGACATATTAGGATCCATACGTCTCAGGCCACACATTTTGGTGATGGTTACAGACTAGATGACCGTATTGGATGTATATTTCTACTCCCTACTTTTCTGTCCCATCACCACATTGTGTATCCAATACATGCCCTACATGTGATCCATCTTGTGGTGGGCTATAGAGACACAGGCCCGGGGGACTGCGGCATCCGGAGTTTTTCCACTGACTTTCTAAAATTCATTATTCTTTTGTTATTTGTTATATTTTTATTATTATGTATTATTTACTATTATGAAATAAAATATACTTTTATACTGGGCATTCAATTGTTGTTTGTGTAACGACTTTTTAGGTTTATATAGTTGTTTTTTTTGTTTGCCCTTGACTATGAACATATAGATGAGGCCTTCTTCTTGTTTAGGTTCTATAATAATAATAATATGCTGAGAAGGAGGATTCCTAACCTTCCCAAATGCTATTGTCGTCTCAACCTGTCAAAATTGACACTTCAACACAAGTGCTGCCCTTGCATGGTCCTTGAAATAACCCTATCCTACTAAAAAAGTGTTAGTTTTATTATTTTACATTGTACCAGAGAAAACGTAGAAAGTCTCTGTGGTCTTCTCTGACAAGAAAGCAATAAAACATTTGTTGCACATCTGCTGTGAAAGCAACGGGCTCTTTTCTGAAGCGCTTGAGGACACCTAGCAAAGTATTGTTTAGGTCAGGGCCACTCAACAGTACGTCATTTAAAGACACTCCTTTATACTCTGCGCTGGAATCAAAAACTATTCTGATTTGGTTAGGTTTGTGCGGATGGTAAACACCAAACATTGGTAGATACCAGTGTTCCCTGTCTGTCTAAAGTGGTCCTGCAACTTCAGCGTGATCATTGTCTAGCATCCCCTTAATGAATTCAGTGAAATCTCTTTTCACTTTTGGCTTTCTCTGCAGTGTTTTGCTGAGTGAATGCAAACGCTTCATGGCTTGCTCCCTGTTACTAGGCAGAACACGTCTGGGTGTGCGAAAGGGGAGAGGAGCCACCCAACTGTGATTGTCATCTTGGTAAGCCTCTGTCACGACTGTGACTGATCCAGACAGGTCTGGGAGGAGAAGGTCGCAGCGACTTGCTACTCGCGATAGCTTGTGAGTTTGCTCCATGGTTCAGGGTATGTCATCTGGGTTTTGCCTTGTGAACCTTTTTGTCCTGACTGGGAGTTTGTAGGCATCCTTCTCAGGTGAGTCCTGTCTGCCACTCCCAGCTACTATATTAGTTTCAGTTTCACTTGCAGTCATTGCCAGATATAGTCTTTACTTCCAGTTCTATTCTGACCATTGAAGGAGATCGTTTGATGGTGTTGCTGTGGAGCTCTTGTCCGGCGTGGACTGTCGTGATTGGGATCGCCTTCTCTGCTCGTGACTGGATAAGTCTATCTCTTATATAGTTTGTTTGTTGCTGTCTTCCCCTGCTGTTCTCCTAGACATGAGTGATGGTGACTAGTGCTCCCATCGGCCTTTCCCCACTCTAGGCTTTTTAGGGCGACTGAGGGTTTAGGCATCCAGCTCGACGCACGGGTTCACACCCCGTCTAGGGTATCAGGGCAGACAGGTGCCAGCTTAGGGTTAGTCAGGGGTGGCCATTCTATTCCCATCCGTAGATAAGGGTCCCCCTTCCCCTCCGTCTGGTGCGACACGACTGCTGCTGGGGTAGCGTTCGTGACAGCCTCTTTATCCATAATCTGCAAGAAGATCTGATCCTCTATAGAGAGGGCCTGTTTATCATCATCTTTAGTTTTCTGAAATACTGTTATCCCTAGATTGTCCGTCTCAATGTTGTAATTGACTTCTTCTTTACCATATAGTGTAGAAGAGTCACAGTGTTATGTTGACCTGCCAAAGCTTTCCTTGACAATGAAGTTGTTGTGACAGGGACTGAGAAGGGATGTGCGTCCATTTGTTAACACAGACGTCTTCAAAGTGCTAATGTTGTCAGGATGGTGCACTGTCCCCAGGCAAACTTCTCCTACAATGACCCACCCCAGGTCGAGTCTCTGTGCATAGGGGGCATTATAAGGTCCATTGATTTGCTGGTGTACCTTGTGTACCTGAAGGATATCTCTTCCAAGAAGTAGAAGGATAGAAACATCTGGCTCAACAGCTGGGATAAGGTGAGCAATTGAGCGGAGATGGGGGTGGTGATGAGCTACTTCTGGAGATGGAATCTCAGTTTTGTCGTCAGGTATCATGCCACACTCTATTAGGGTAGGAAGTGGGAACTGCACTTTCCTATTGAAGGATTCAATGGTAAAGTCAGTAGCTCTTCTCCCTGTGGTTTCAATTGTCCCTGCACATGTCCTTAGAGTGTATGGAACTGCACTTGCCTTAAGGTTAAAGATATCAAAGAAATCTGACTTTGCAAGGGATCTGTTGCTCTGTTCATCTAGCACTGCATACATTTTCACTGCCCTCTCTCTTTTGCCAGTGGGATACACAGTCACTAGACAGATTTTAGAGCATGATCATGCACTCTTGCCTTGTCCACATACTTCGGTGCAATTAGACATTACAGAGGAGAGTGGGGTCTCTTGTTGCTCCCTGCCCTGATCTTTCCTGGGTTCTACAGTCTCTAGTGGGGCAGGAGCAGGGCCAGGGTACAAAGCTGCAATATGTCTCTCACTGCCACATTCTGTACAGTCTACTGGTATTTTGCAGTCTTTGGCAATGTGATAAGTAGATCCGCAGCACTTGAAACAGATGCCGTTTTGTTTAAGGAAGGACATCCGCTCTGCAATGGGTTTGCTTCTAAAGCCTTTGCTTTTCTTTAGTGGATGTGTTTTTTTGTGTATTGGACAATGTCTATCAGGGTTTTCTATGGTGTGTACCTTGTGGGTGCTTTGGCAGTCTGTGACTTCTGAAGGTACAGCTGTTTTGTGTGTGGATACAGAGGTCCTACCATGAGGTCTGTGAGGTCTCTCAGGTCTGTGTGATTGATTGCCGCTGGTGGTGAAGGCGAAACTGGGATCACTTCGGATTTTCCCTTGCTGTCGGACAAACCTAGAAAACACAGAGAAAGGGGGAAAAGCGACTCCATAATCTTCTTTGAATTTACCACCTACAGACATCCACTTGTCTTGCAGATTTGAGGGTAGTTTCTCTACTATGGGATTAGTGCCTCTAGCTGTATCTAGATACGAAAGTCATTGCAAGTAGCCATCCTCTTTGGCATATTCTATCTCTAGTAGAAGATCACTTAGTTCTTGTAGCCGCACGTTGTCTCTGTAGCCCACCTTGGGAAAGACTTCAAGTTTTTTCAACAGTGCTCCTTCTATTACCTCTGGGGATCCATATATTTCTTCTAGTCTTCTCCAGGTCATGTTGAGTCCTGCTGCAGAGTTGAACAAGTTTGCTCTTCTCATCCTCTTAGCATGCTCTGCTGACTCAGTACCAAGCCATTTTATCATTAAATTAAGCATTTCTGCTGGTGATAAGTTCAGACCTTCAGTGGCATTCAGAAAGGAAAATTTCCATGCCCAATAGTTTTCAGGACAGTCATCAAATTGGAGAAAGCCTGAGCTAACCATTTCTTTGCGGATGAGATATTTGGTGACATCCACTGCACATTGTTGTTCGCGTATGTAATCTATAGGTTGAGGTGATGGGAACACTTGTTTTTTGTTCTTAGGGGTTTCTGGTGCTTCCTTCTTGGTTTGCTGGCAGCCGCTGACCTCATGAGGTTGATTGGGCCTGCTCAGGGGGTATGTTGATCTCGGCCTGAATTCCTTTCAGAGGCGGCTCTTCCATTAGGCCATTTAGGCAGCTGCCTAAGGCCTCGCGCTGGTGGGGGCCTCGCTCTGGCTCCCACCAGCACCTGACACCGCCGCAATTTAATTGTTTGCTCCTCCGGACCGGACGGACCCGTCACCTAAGACACACACACACACTAGTAGTAACTAAGTTAAGACGAGCCGCCGCGGCCAGGCCACTCGAGCCCCTCTGCTCTCTGCCTCTTTAAAAGAGCAGAGGCTGCTGGCCGGCTCAGAGCGTGCCGTCGCACAGGCACATCTCTATGCAACAGCAGACACGCCCCCTTCCCTCAGAGCGCTGCGCAGGCAGGGAGAGAAGAAGTGCCATCTCACCTCACCGCCACCGGCTGTGTGCCTGTGTCTGTTGTCCGGTGACCCGACGCCGACCCAACTGTTCTGGCTGCCGGCAGCGCCGCCCTGAAGACAGTGTCAGTGGTGGTGGACTCACTGGACTGTCTGTCACTGTGGAAGAATTCGAATCCTCCAAGGACCAAGGTGGTCAGGTGTGTGTCCCACTCCCTGTCCTGCTGGCCGCTGTACCCCTCAAGAGAGGGAATAAGTTGGGGACTGAGAAATGTGCATTTGGGGGGGGGGTAAGATGTTGCTGCAAGGCAAGCCTCATGATGGAGGGGGTCTAGGGGACTGAGAAATGTGCAATGGGGGGGCCTTTCTCAGTCCCCTAAACCCCCTCCATGAGGCTTGCCTGGCAGCACATCTTCCCCCCCCCCCCCCCCCCCACTTGCACATTTCTCAGTCCCCCTCCATGAGGCTTGCCTGGCAGCACAATTACACGTGCAATTTGGGGGGGGGGGTAGGATGTGTAAGGCAGCGTTCGGGTGTCCGCCTGGCCGTGCGGAGGCGAGCGGATCCGTCCAGACTTACAATGTAAGTCAATGGGGACGGATCCGCTTGAAGATGACACCATATGGCTCAATCTTCAAACGGATCCGCCCCCATTGACTTTCAATGTAAAGTCTGGACGGATCCGCTCAGGCTACTTTCACACTTAGAAATTTTTCTAAGCTATACGGATCTGAACGGATCCAAACGTCTGCATTATAGGAGCGGATCCGTCTGATGAAACATCAGACGGACCCGCTCCGAACGCTAGTGTGAAAGTAGCCTAAGATGTGCTGCCAGGGGGACATGTAGCCTTAGGCTACTTTCACACTAGCGTTCAGAGCGGATCCGTCTGATGTTTCATCAGACGGATCCGCTCCTATAATGCAGACGTTTGCATCCGTTCAGAACGGATCCGTCTGCAAGCAACGTTCAGGTGTCCGCTCACTGAGCGGAGCGGGGGCTGAACGCTGCCAGACTGATGCATTCTGAGCGGATCCGCGTCCACTGAGAATGCATTAGGGCTGGACGGATGCGTTCGGGGCCGCTTGTGAGCCCCTTCAAACTGAACTCACAAGCGGACACCCGAACGCTAGTGTGAAAGTAGCCTAATAGACAGACTAAGGATACTATACCAAGTGTTTTTGTTTGTAGTTAATCTTTATTAGCGCTTGCATATCTTGTGTTCGTGGGGGCCTCATGTTCGAGTTTCGCCTAAGGCCTCACAAAGTCTAGAGCCGCCTCTGATTCCTTTGCTTCAGGTTTAAGAGACTGTTCCTTTGTATGCGCATCAGTAAGGTTCTGGACGTATTCACTTGTACGATCTGCAGAGAACAGAGGTTTTTCTGGAACCTCTGAGTCTTTATATGATTTTTCACTTCCTGACCGACTTGTTCCCATGTAGGCAGCGGCCTCTGCTTCAGCAACTGCAACTGCAGTCTGTCGCTGCAGGATGAGCAATTTTGATTCTAAAACTGCTTCTTCTTGTGCTATGGCAGCTTGCCTAGCTGCTCTCTCTTGAGCTATGGCAGCTTCCCTAGCTGTCTCTTGTGCCAGGGCAGCTTTCTTTGCTGCTAACTCCTGCATCATCATGGCTTCTTTTTCTGCGTACTGTAGCTGGACGCGAGCAGCTTCTGCCTTGGCACGAGCTCTAACTGCTGAGGAACTTGCTGAGGACATCTTGCTAGCCCGTGAAGTTCTGGACACATGCGACTTTGCATCGTCTTGCTGGGCACTGGGAATGTTCTCCCTGCCTTGCTGTGCCGGCGGTAGCATGGCATCAGCCTGGTACTTTGTTCCTGATCTTAGACTCATGCTGCAGTAATGGCGTCTCAGTTTATTCCAGACCGCCACGTGGGTTGTCTTTTAACTGTTCTGCTTCGCATTATTGAACCGTTGTATAACATTAGTCAGACAGCTAACAATAATTCAGAATTCAAGAAAAGTGAGACATCAGATCTGTATGTACAGGGTGGGCCATTTTTATGGATACACCTTAATAAAATGGAAATAATTGGTGATATTAACTTCCTGTTTGTGGCACATTAGTATATGTGAGGGGGGAAACTTTTCAAGATGGGTGGTGACCCTGGCGGCCATTTTGAAGTCGGCCATTTTGAATCCAACTTTTGTTTTTTCAATAGGAAGAGGGTCATGTGACACATCAAACTTATTGGGAATTTCACAAGAAAAACAATGGTGTGCTTGGTTTTAACGTAACTTTATTCTTTCATGAGTTATTTACAAGTTTCTGACCACTTATAAAATGTGTTCAATGTGCTGCCCATTGTGTTGGATTGTCAATGCAACCCTCTTCTCCCACTCTTCACACACTGATAGCAACACCGCAGGAGAAATGCTAGCACAGGCTTCCAGTATCCGTAGTTTCAGGTGCTGCACATCTTGTATCTTCACAGTATAGACAATTGCCTTCAGATGACCCCAATAAGGGGGTCAGATCGGGAGACCTTGGGGGCCATTCAACTGGCCCACGATGACTAATCCACTTTCCAGGAAACTGTTCATCTAGCTGGCACGTTCCCTGAGTTTTTCCAGCAAGATGGTGCACCACCACATTATGGGTGTCAGGTCCGAGCATTCCTAGATGAACAGTTTCCTGGAAAGTGGATTGGTCGTCGTGGGCCAGTTGAATGGCCCCCAAGGTCTCCCGATCTGACCCCCTTAGACTTTTATCTTTGGGGTCATCTGAAGGCAATTGTCTATGCTGTGCTGTGATACGAGATGTGCAGCACCTGAAACGACGGATACTGGAAGCTTGTGCTAGCATTTCTCCTGCGGTGTTGCTATCAGTGTGTGAAGAGTGGGAGAAGAGGGTTGCATTGACAATCCAACACAATGGGCAGCACACTGAACACATTTTATAAGTGGTCAGAAACTTGTAAATAACTCATGAAAGAATAAAGTTACGTTAAAACCAAGCACACCATTGTTTTTCTTGTGAAATTCCCAATAAGTTTGATGTGTCACATGACACTCTTCCTATTGAAAAAACAAAAGTTGGATTCAAAATGGCCGCCATGGTCACCACCCATCTTGAAAAGTTTCCCCCCCTCACATATACTAATGTGCCACAAACAGGAACTTAATATCACCAACCATTCCCATTTTATTAAGGTGTATCCATATAAATGGCCCACCCTGTATTCTCTTTTCTGAATAACTTTGTAAAACTACAATATAAACATAAACAAAACATATGTGTCAATACATTAGACATAATACAGCAGCCTCACTCCATCAGTGAGAGTACTCACAGACAATTCCATCATTAGTCCAGGAATAGATCAAGAGCTCCTCTGCATGCAGCCTGCTAGATCCAGGAGCAGTCATGAAATGGAGGAAATACAGTTCCAGGTTAAAGGTTACTGCCTCTGACTCAGAGAACAATACACTTCCTGTAAAGTTCTGGCGAAGTAGAAACTAACTTCGACCACTAGATGGCAGCAACGTCAAACATAACATTCCAGTATAATCTTTACAGCACATTACACACATTTATTATAAACAAAATGGGCAGAACAGTCTGGGCTACCTAGGTAACCGGACGCTGTGACGTATATAAAGTGCATGTGATAGCGCAATGAGGTCATTGGCCTGACGAAGCGCAAGTTAGCGCGTAACGGCCGTCGCCACCAACTTTATCTGTGTATATCAGCACTGTATGCTCAAGCCCGCAGATTTTACACATGAACGAATAAAGCATTGTTTTATCTACACTGGTGAATGACGCCTTTTCTATTGTCCTCCACAAGGTTGATATCCACTGTACTGCTCTGTAATACCAAACACATCCTCTATACACTGTATACACAGAGGAGACCATTGGTACAGCTGCTGCCAGTAGGAGGGGACACCAAGATAAAGTGTTGGCTCCTCCTCTTAGCTATACCCCTCCGTCGCCAGAACTGCCTGCCAAATCTGTCAAAACGTATGCAAACTGATGCTATTTGTCAGACGGATCAGGATCCTGATCCATATGACAAATGCATTGAAATGCCGGATCCGTTTCTCCAGTGTCATCCGGAAAAACGGATCCGGCATTTTTTTTTTTCTGTCTGAGCATGTGCAGACAGCGATACTGGATCCGTTTTGCCACAACACTCGGCATTAATGCATTTCAATGGGAAAAAATGCCAGATCCGGCATGTACTATGTTACTATGTTACTATGAGATAAAAGCTCCGTCCTGAAAAGGCAAAAAGACTGAACTGAAGACATCCTGATGCATCCTGAACGGATCTCTTTCCATTCAGAATGCATTAGGATAAAACTGATCAGTTCTTTTCCTGTATAGAGCCCCTAGGATGGAACTCAATGCCGGAAAAGAATAACGCTAGTGTGAAAGTACCCTAAGCAGAAAAAATCCTATTTTCTTGCTCGTATCATTGGGGGAAACAGGAGACCATGGGACTTTCTAAAGTGGTACAATGGGGAGGGAACAAAAGACCAGAACAATCTAAGGCTGGCCATGAGATCCCGCATGGAAAAAGAACCCTGAATAGGACAGGAAGAGCATGAACCAGGAGGGCCAGCCAGAGAGCATAGAACACGCAGTGATTTAGACTGGGCAGAAAGAGGAAAACCCAGTTAAACAAAAGTTGGAGATACGTCAGAAGAAGTGGATGCCAGCACAGAATATCCATAAGAGGGACAAGCATTTCAGATGGCTGAAAATTATATCCAGAAGGTACATCTGGATTTTGAGTACCACAGGACTGGTGTGGAAGTCCGGACTGAAAAGCAAGGACATCTTGCATGACAATAAGCCCCATGGAAAACCGAGGGAGATCTGCAAAATAGGGGCTGTAGAATCCGGGTATGTAAGATATCCGGCTAAGAAGCAACAGGAAACCCCATTGAAAACTCTACCCAATGTGTATGTGATGTGTACGGGATTTCAACATGGGAAAAAAACTTGGTGATCTGGAAGGAATCAACTGGGCAGAAGGTAGAGTAGGAGAGTAGACACTCCCTTGTGGACGACAAGAGGGAAAAAAATTTTAAGAATATGGTCACTCATCAAGACAGAGATAAGGGAGATGAACAGGCACAACGGAAACCAATCAGAGGTTTAATAGGGAGTAGTCTGAGGGGGGATCAATAGCATCCCAGCCATGCCACAGAGAGGATTGTGGCATAAGAGTGTAGCCAAACCAACCTCTGTCACTGGACGAAAGGAAGACTGTGAGTGATGCTGGCTCCAGGACTGGCCTTAGACAGCCTGAGGTAACGTAGCAGAGACAGGGCAACCGCACTGTAAAAAAAGAGCAGGCTAGAATCCGTGCGAGAGAGCACATACACTTGCCAGGAATACACTCTTCGAAGCAGATCCAAAAGGTAAGAATCGCAGCGTACACCTCTGCTCTAAAATGAACGCTCCATAAGGAGAAGCTAACCTGGTAGACAGATACCCCCGAGGCGTAGAGGCTTTATCGTTAGTCCTCTAACGAGAGAAGCTGCGTGATACATGACAGAGAAACTGCCTGGATCAGGCAGACCCAACAGTAAGCTGAAGAAAAAATACCTTGGTGATAGGCAGAAGCGATGCCAGAAACATCAGAGGCAAGTAGACTCGTCAGAGACCACCTACCATCATATTGTAGCAACTGTGCCTGAAGGGCAGAATGTGGTCATCAGAAGAATGCACAAAGTGGCCAGAGATGGGAGAAACACTCCGGCAGAAGAGAGTGTGATGCCGATCCCCATTGTCACAAAAGTACCAGAGAAAAACTGGTCATATAGAAAAATAGTGCCAGTGCAGACATTCCAGAGCAGTGGACGCCAACCTCCTGAATATGGATACTGACCAGGTAGACAGAAACAGTATCTAGGGGTGGACTCGTCTTGCAGAAGGGCATAAAGTAGAAAGGTTGTTGCGTGCCAGCAACGAATCATCTATTAGCAGTGACAGCACAACTGCTCTGTCCGGTGAGTGGAGTAATGTAGTCAACTAACAGTATGTGCACTGAATAGGTATGTCCACTACAGATGGACATGTCAGAGCCATTACCCATCTCCTAAGAGAGGCAATGCTGATGGTGTCACAGCATCAACTGTTAGTGGCAATGTCACAGTTGTAAAGGGAACAATGTGGTAGACCAGTACAATAGAAATGAGGAGGTTATGCCAACTAAAGAACCCTGTAAAAGTGCACACCAGAAGTGAGGGGCTTATCAGCTATAGCTTTCCATGCTATTGCAAATACCTGGTTTGATTAAGGAAGTAATGCAGATGACCAGTGCCATCAGGAATAAATGGACATGTCAGCTACAACGGCAAGCTCCAGCATAAAGACTACACCTGTCAGAGCTACAGCGTAGGTAAAATGAGCAGGAGATCCACCTGAGAAGGAACTGTAGATAAAATGGCTACACCTAGGACCAGTGTGAAGGTTCCACCTATAGAAGGGGGAATGTAGTAGAAGCTACAGCATACAAAGCCAGGGCTAAAACATGGTGTGGAATAGAAGGCAATGTGGTAGCAACCACTGAACCAATACCCAGTGCAAATGCATCATGTGAGGAAGGAAACAACGTGGGAGCCATCATGGCTTGCAGGGTGAACGTAAGCACTGAACCTGAGAAGGGAACCACACAGTAGTAGACAAAGTACAGTATTTAGGGCTAAAGCAAATTCTACACCGGAGAAAGGGACCATACAGGAGTAGCCACAGTATCTGGTGCTAGTGCAGTACTCCATGAGGAGGAGACCATATGGAAGAAGCCATAGTATCTAGTGCTAACACAATACTTCACCTGAGAAGGAGGCCATATAGTAGTAGCCATGGTGTGGAGTACTAGCATAAATACTCCACCTGATAAGGAGGAGAGCTAGTAGTGGATATATTGCTCAGACTTGACTCACATGGTAGTAACCACAGTATTCTGTTCTATGGCAGATGCTCCATCTATTGAAGGTGTCAAGTACAATGACCAACCGTGTAGTGTGGTGTCTCACCGGGACTTAAAGCAGTGTTGTGTGGTAACACCCTGGGAGGACAGAGATTGCCATGTAGGCACTCAACACCAACACATAAAAATGAAGGGGTTAATGCGATAGTATCCACAGTATCCAGTGGTAGTAGATATCAAATACCAAATGCAAATGCTACACCTGTGGAAAGCCACAGTATCCAATGTTGGTGCAAGTACTTCACTTGTTAGTGTGATTACTTGCGGAAGGATTAGTTTTTTTTTTTGCCATCCTCTGGATCAACTTGCAGGATAACAGGCCGAACTGGATGGACAAATGTCTTTTTTCGGCCTTATGTACTATGTTACTATGTTAAGGAGGCAATGTGAAAGGATGTACGGTATGCAGTGGTAGTGCGATTACTCCGCCTGTGGAAGGAAGGTAATATGACAGGATGTACAGCAACCAGTGTTAGTGCGTGACTGGGAGTGAGGAGGTAGCCATGCACCACATGTAGAAGGGGTTAAATCTGTAGTACTCACACAGTTAACTGTTGTTTTAAAAAAGTGAAATCTGAAGCCCCAGCCTCAACTGGGTGAAGAGGCAGGAAGGGGTTACATTTTAATTATATATTTATGGAGTTAAACCTTAGACAAGGAAGGGGTTAATTTTATTTTATATTTTTATAAATTATTGGTGACCAGGGGCAGAGGTCAGCAGGCTCCTGGAGGAGGTAAACGTCTAGGTAAGAAGATTTTGTGCCTGGGGGACGGTATTCTCCCCCCCATATATCAGCATGGAAGTTGTGGCCTAGTAGTAGCAAGCCAACCGGAAAAACTTCTGGCCGGAATGGAGGGCGGAAAGAACGGCCGTGAGATACCCAAACCCTGGACCAAGAAGGCATGGGACGGGCATACTCAATGCCCAGTAGTGAGAAGCAGCGGGCAGCCAAGGAGGGGATGCAACCGCTGGAAAATGGTACCGGCAGGCCCGGTAGGGAAGGAGGTGGAGGGGGCGAGAAGGGTCGCAAGCACTAGGTGAAATCCAGAGGAGAAAACTCAGGCCAGGAGGGGAATGAAGGATGAGAGGAATGGAGAGGGGAGGTGTTCACCATACTCACTCCATCTTCATCCTCTTCCATTCACCCCTCCTCGGGGTACCAGTAGGGTCATCTCTTCAGCCGCTAGCACCGAGGTGGTAGGGAGGCTGGAGTGGAGGGGGGACTGCAGAAATGCAGGTGATCCCATGGCTGGCGGGATGCAGAGGAGATAGGCTGCCCTGGTCCACTTTGCCTTCTTAGTGGAGGTTGGGCGGGGAGGGGAACCGACACCGGCCTTCCTCCCCCGGTAAACAGAGAGGCAAGGTGTCTGTTTCCCATGCCTAAAGGGAAAAAAGGTTAAATAACAGGCTAAAATAATAAATAAAAATGGCGGATAGGTGCCCTGCAAATCAGGAAGGTCTGCCTCTTACAGACACTAAGCTAAAACTGACTAGCTCGGTAGGGGTATAACTGGGCTAACACTTTTTTGCTTAGTGTCGCTTCTTTGTGCCAGCAGCTATACCCATGGTCTCCTGTGTCTCCTAATGATACGAGTGAGAAAATTATTTTTCAGCTGCACAGTGTCTGTGAAACGAATGACACACGGACAGCAAAAAACAAACTGATCCTTCACCGAGGCATCTTTTCATTGACCATCATAGACCACCTTTTCATGGATTTGAACACGGACACTGATGTGTCAATGAGACTTAATACTGCCGCCAGATACTGTTAGAACTAGTAAACGCTCGGTCACCGGGTAATTGGAATCTTTCAATAGATTTAAAACTCATTGGTCGGTGGCAGATCGTGCTTTGTAATCCTGATCTGCTGCCGGCAAACGATGATTCAGTGATGTTACATAGCGAGCTTTCCAGACATCACCAGTCCCTTCATCAGGCGTCCTACAAGGATGTATGAGGAAACAATAAGAACAGAGACATGGGGGGATGAAGGGACATTTAAAAAAACAACAGAATATCAAAGATCTTGAGAAGGAGTCCTTAATTATCTGACAGATAAGGGGTGTGAAAGTTTTGTGGTCTCTAAATTGATGTTATCTCAGAGACCTGGTGCCCCCACTATGTCCATTCATTGTCTCTGTTCTTATTAGATATGTAGTGCTGTTTCTTCATATATTGTAGTATACCTGATGAAGGGACTGTTGATGTCTGGAAATCTCACTATGTAACATCATTACTTCTATTTTTTTTGCCATTAAAAGGTATCAAACCTGCAAGACTCTGATTTAGTTTCTCTTAATGAGAGCACTGAACCAAAGGCGAGATTTACAAAACACACAAGATTGTAGACATCCCATGTTCAGGAGATCAATTCACTGACTGGTCTGATGTCAGGAGGAAACCTCACAATACAACCTCACTAATGCTGGGGGCGCTGTTTTCTCTTCTAGTCTGTCGGACAATGGATTATTTGAAGAGGAGAAGGAAGCCATAAGAAAACTGAAAAAGCAGAAACCAAATATGAAGATCATTTAGTGAACAGAGAAGAAGCCGGATTCCTCTCAGTGATGAGCAGATAACAGGACTTTGGTGGTGAAGACTTCTTCAGAGGTCTGGAATTAGGAGCGTCTCCTGGTGCATTATGGGTAATATCAGTGATTTACAGAAGATGAGGAAATGTCTAATATTATAATAAAGATGATACCAGAAATGTTCCTCTCTAGCTAATTATATGTCCAGTAACTAAATCCCTTCATAATGAGCCCAAATCCAGGCCTATGGGATGTAGCAGCGTCTCCTGAAGGTCATGTAGGTTGTCAGCAGTATAATACTGGTTGTCACACCGGAGGAGGCCGCACATTGCACACAGTGTAAATAACAAATCACACAAACTGTTATTTTTCAGTTTCTAATTTAACTTTTACTTGATGTGACTCCCGGACATACCAGTGTTCACATCATCTGTCTCCCGATCACCAGGACCAATAGAAGTGACATGGCGGTGAGCGGTATTTTACTGTACATACACAGTGCGAGTGCTGTGTAAAATGACAAAAAGAAGACAAAGGGTATAAAATGGTCCTAAATGGACTCTGCTTGAGAGGACGCCCAGCTGCCAGCCTACACATGAACTACAGTATGAAAAGAAACACGATACGGGGAATCTCCCCCTTACCAGCTCAATCAGAGAACCACAATACCCACAAGGCTGTCAGCGTGTCACCGTGGGTAGAGACTTGAATCCAAGTGAGAAAAAAAAAAAAAGGCCTATGGGATGTAGCAGCGTCTCCTGAAGGTCATGTAGGTTGTCAGCAGTATAATACTGGTTGTCACACCGGAGGAGGCCGCACATTGCACACAGTGTAAATAACAAATCACACAAACTGTTATTTTTCAGTTTCTAATTTAACTTTTACTTGATGTGACTCCCGGACATACCAGTGTTCACATCATCTGTCTCCCGATCACCAGGACCAATAGAAGTGACATGGCGGTGAGCGGTATTTTACTGTACATACACAGAGAAAAAAAAAAAAACAGCACTGCCGTATTCCAAACTGGTCACTTTATTGGAAGAAAAACACTCAAGCAATAAAAAACACAATTGTCAAAATAATGCCATGATCATGAAAAACTAGAGTTAAAATACATGTTAGAAAAGAGATTTACCTCCCAAGAGAAGCCACGTCATCAACAGGTGGGAGTAAACCTGGTGTTGGCTCCAGGGTGACAGGCATCTGTGGATGGAATGTGCTACAACAATTCATCAGCACAAGTGAATAGGACACTGTTCAGACACACACAGGATGTGCAATATCAACACCATGGAAAAGGTACTAGAAATAAAGATGGTAAATTAATAAATGTATAATTTCCAACATCAATAATAATAAATAACATTCTGTCTCCTATTTAAACCTGTTAGAAATCTAGTCTCAAGCATAAAAATCCAACAGGTTTCCCTTGCCAATAACTTTTTCCTGTGATCGCCCCCTCTGTATGGTTTAAATACCCTTTTAATTCCACAGAAGGTGAAAAAAGATAAATCACCCGCGTGAACATCTTGCAGTGTCGAGAAACCGCATTGTTTGCATCGGATAAATGTTTCCGAATCCTGGTTTGTAAGGTATTAGTAGTGCATCCCATGTACTGCAGTCTACAGGAGGTGCAGCAGATGAGGTACACAACGGATTTCGTATTGCGGGATACTGCCGGGTGCGGCGCTGCTGTGACAGGGGCCCGATGGCAGGGAAGGCAGCCCGATGCCGTGATAGCCTGTGAGATCCAGCCCCCTGGATCTCACAGGCAGGAAGCTGTAAGTGTATTACAGTGTGTAATACACTTACAGCCAATGCATCAGAGAAGTATTGTAATGCATTGTAAAGGGGGTCAAGACCCCCAAAAGTTGAAGTCCCAGAGTGGGACAAAAAAATAAAGTGAAAAAAGAAGTTAAAAAGTTTTACAAAAATAAATTAAAAGTTTCAAGTCCTTTTGCCAAAATAAAGTTAAAAAAATTGTAAGAAATAGGGAGAAAAAGAAAAGCAGACATATTAGGTATCGTCGCGTTCGTATTGACTGGCTCTATAAAAATATAACATGACCTTACCCCTCAGATGAACACCGACAAAAAAATAAAATAAAAACTGTGCTAAAAAAACAATTTTTTTGTCGCCTTACATCACTAAAAGTGCAACACCAAGCGATCAAAAAGCTGTATGCCCCCCAAAGTAGTACCAATCTAACCATCACCTTATCCCGCAAAAACTGAGCTATCCCCCCAAAAAACAAAAAAATATGGCTCTCAGAATATAGACACTAAAACATGATTTTTTTTGTTTCAAAAACCTCAGTAACAACTAGCTCTATTAAAATACCACATGACCTAACCCCTCAGTTGAACACCGTAAAAAAGATAAAATAAAAACGGTGTCACCTTACATGACAAAAAGTGTAATAGCAAGCGATCAAAAAGTCATCTGCACCCCAAAATAGTGCAAATCAAACCGTCATCTCATCCTGCAAAAATGATACCCAACCAAAGACAATCGCCCAATAAATAAAATAACTTTGGCTCTCAGACTATGGAGACACTAAAACATGATTTTTTTGTTTGTTTCAAAAATTATATTATTGTGTAAAACTTAAATAAATAAAAAAAAGTATACATGTTAGGTATTGCCACGTCCGTAACGACCTGCTCTATAAAAATATCACATGACCTATCCCCTAATACCTGCAGTTATCCACATTATGGCCAGTGCTGGAGAGCATTCACTTGTTTGCTGGACGTGCCCTCCCCATACATAGGCTGGCACATCAGGTGTAGAATGCAGCGAAGCTTCACCAGTACAAGGATTTGGCGGATGCCATTCCATTATGGGACAACCCAATGTTTCCTCACTTGCAAAACCACGAGGGGGCGGAAATTTGGAAGGAGTAAAGAATGCTCACGCCAAAAGATTTTTATAATGTTCATTCACACAAATACAGGGAAAATCTGGACTCACTTCTATAGATATCTACAGGTGTGCCACGCTCTTTACACACAGTTTCGAGATGGTAGACGGGCTATTTCTAAGTTTCCCCTGATAGGAGCTCTCACCACACAATGACCAAAGGGTATTATATCTATTCTATATACCCATTTATTGAGCAACTGCATGGCTTTAAATCAGCTGAAGGTTGAATCTAAATGGAGGGAAAATGTCTCTCTTTTAACTGCGGAGGAATGGCAGAAAGCATTAGAATCTCCACTATATGTCTCACCCTCTTCCAACAACAGGCTAATACAATTATTTATTCCACATAGATGTTACCTGACCCCCACTAGACTATACAAGATGGGTAAACTATCGAACACTAGGTGCCACAGATCGACACAGACAAATGACTTCTGGCATATGATCTGGGACTGTAACTACATCAAGTCCTATTGGCAGGAGGTCACTAATATGCTATCTACTCTGCTTTCTAGTCCGGTTCCCCATGACCCTAAAGCATGTTTGCTAGGAATTCTGGAGGAAGATATATGGACTCACCATAATAGAATATTTTTAAGAGAGACATTGTTCCTGGCAAGGAAAGCTATTGCAATTAGATGGATGGCAGACCGGCCACCCACTGTGAATCCGAGGAGATCTCTGGTTAACCAAATTGTCCCCTATCAAAATGTGGTGTTCAAAAACAGGGGGTGCCCGCAGAAGTTTTGGAAGGTGTGGGGAGCGTGGTGCACATCACCCTTGACAGTTTTCCAATTAAGACATATGCAGTCTGTCATAATGAACCTACAATAATGTAGAACACCATGTATGCACAGATGTCAATGTACTTGATCAAGGCTTTATTCACTGTAAATGACATGTAAACATTTGCAATCTCTAATGGATGTAACATTGCTTTACCTTATGTGTTTATTCTCCAATAAAACGAGTAAAAAACAAAAAGTTGCTGTATTGAAATATGTAGCCAGTCTCAGGTCGGAGTCCAGTCACGTGAGATTTTCTATGGGACCAGGGTTTTCACCGTGAGCTTTGATATCACTTGCACCTAGGGTTGCTAACTTTTTAAAAGCCCAAGGAGGGGCAATAGTAGTGGCCAACACCCTGTTGTGGCAAACTTTTTAACACTAAGCAACAGCTGACTCCGCCTAGAGTTGCCACGTGCCCAGTATTGCACCGGCCAATCCGGTATTTTGTTCTCCACACTGGTACCGGTAATTTTTTTCTGGCCTGCACTATCTGACCAGATCACACAGTGGCCGCCTGTCCCAGCCACATTGGGAAAGCTGTTTATTTGCATATGTGTCCAGGAATGCAGGCTGAGAGCTTCCACCGCCCTGCAGTAAGGAGGCCTCTGATTGGTGAGAGCAGGCACCTCTCACAAGTGCTGGGCTGTTCCTGTGACCCAGTATCACGACCGGCGTGCCGATCACATACGTGACGCAAAGGGAGGGAAAAGGGAAGGCCCTGTCCAAGACAGAGGGAAAGGTGGTGACCCCTAACTCACCTTGAGGCTGGCACCTGACTGCCCTGACGTCCCTAGACGGGTTTCTCACCCGTACGCCGATCACGTGCCTAAACCCTGGCTTTCCCTAAGATGAACTCTAAGTAGTGAATAGGGCGGTGGGGACACTAGTCCTCACCACTAACACTAAAGGAAAACACCAAGGAGAGGACAGACAATACATATAATCCCAGGTGGGCGACAACAGTGGACAACAAAAGCCCAACAGGGATCCGGAGGGTAACGCTCTGGAACAACAACCAGGAATCACAGCTACACAGCATCAGTGGGTCAGTATAGAAGTCCAGGCAGGAAGCTCTATATCTGGCAACCAGAGAAGTGGGAGGGAGAATATAAGGAGGTTGGGAGTGACAGACAAGAAACAGCTGAGGAGAAGAAGCTACGGATCCCTGAGTGAGACAAAAAGGATTGCAAGGCAAACACAGAAAGCTATCATTAAGGAGCAGCGTGATCTTTAGACATAGAGTGCGCAGCCACCCGCTGTGACTTCCTGACCCCGGGTATAACGGAGTCAGACGTGGCTCTTGACACCCTTGTGACAGTACCCCCGTTACCACGAGGGGCCTCCGGACACTCAGGACCAGGTCTCTCAGGATGAGAGGCATGGAAAGCCTGAACTAACCTGTTGGCGTTTACCTCTGACGCTGGAAACCACATTCTTTCCTCGGGACCGTAACCCCTCCAATGCACCAGATATTGAAGAGAGCGGCGGACCCGACGAGAATCAACAATTTTGGATATTTGAAACTCCAGATTACCATCAACAATAACAGGAGGGGGTGGCTGCGGTGACGGTTCTAGAGGTGGAACATACTTTTTGAGTAACGACCTATGGAAGACGTTATGGATTTTAAAAGTCTGAGGTAGCTCCAGGCGAAAAGCCACGGGGTTAATGATGGCTACTATTTTGTAAGGACCAATGAACCTAGGACCCAGTTTCCAAGTGGGAACATTTAACTTAATATTCCTAGTGAATAACCACACAGTCATTCACTCCTAGGTCCGGACCTGGCGACCGTTTCTGATCAGCCATGCATTTATATTTACCTCCCATATTTCTCAAGTTAGCTTGCACCTTCTGCCATACAGATGAAAGAGATGACGAAAACCATTCCTCTTCGGGAACCCCTGATGACCCCCCTTCTTTAAAAGTACAGAACTGGGGATAAAAACCATATGCACCGAGAAATGGTGACTTGCCAGTGGATTTCTGACGGCGATTATTTATAGCAAACTCAGCTAACGGTAAATATGATGACCACACCTCTTGGTTTTCAGACACAAAACACCTTAGGTATGTCTCAAGGTTTTGGTTGGTACGCTCAGTCTGTCCATTCGACTGAGGATGGGAAGCTGAGGAAAAGGACAAGTGTACCCCCAAACGGGAACAAAAAGCTTTCCAAAACTTTGAAATAAACTGGGTTCGCCGATCCGAAACAACATCGGAAGGGACCCCGTGAAGCTTCACGATTTTACTGATGAATACCTGAGCAAGAGTCTTAGCATTAGGTAGTGCGGGTAACGCAATAAAGTGTACCATTTTGCTAAACCTGTCTACTACTACCAAGATAACTGTTTTACCCGCAGACAAAGGTAAGTCAGTGATGAAATCCATTGATAGATGTGTCCATGGCCTATTGGGAATGACAAGTGGCAAAAAAGACCCTGCTGGACGTGTATGAGAGACTTTTGTGCGTGCACAAGTAGACACAAAATCCTTTACATTCTGACGCAACCTTGGCCACCAAAAACGACGAGACAATAGCTCCAAGGTTGCTTTACTACCGGGGCGCCCAGCAAGTGCCAAATTATGATGTTCCTTTAATAATTCGAGACGCAGGTTTAACGGTACGAACAATTTCTCTGAGGGGCAAGAGACCGGGGCGTCCCCCTGGGCCTCTAACACCTTTCCCTCCAGAACAGAGTGTACAGCATAGACAACCACTCCTCTTTGTAAAATGGGTACCGGATCACCCACATTACCCCCTCCAGGGAAACTACGAGATAATGCATCTGCCTTGGTATTTCTTGCCCCAGGACGATAGGTGATGAAAAAGTTTAACCTGGTAAAAAATAGCGACCACCTAGCTTGTCTAGGGGTGAGACGCTTAGCTGATTCGAGGTACAGAAGGTTTTTGTGGTCCGTAATCACCGTGACGGGGTGGAATGCCCCCTCTAAGACGCCATTCTTCAAACGGTAGTTTAATAGCTAATAGTTCCATATTGCCTATATCATAGTTCTTCTCCGCTGCAGATAGTTTTTTAGAAAAGAAAGCGCAAGGACGCCATTTGCCAGGAGACGGACCCTGAGACAGTACAGCCCCCACTCCCACCTCTGACGCATCTACTTCAACAATAAAAGGCTGGGAGACATCAGGTTGGATTAGTACAGGTGCCGAGGTAAACCTCTCTTTTAGAGAGGAAAATGAAATTTTAGCAGCGTCAGACCATTTAGAAAAATCTGTCCCCTTCATAGTCATGTCAGTAAGGGGTTTGACAATCACAGAATAATTTTTAATGAACTTTCTAAAGAAATTTGCGAAACCCAAGAACCGTTGCAGTGCTTTAAGGTTCTCAGGAAGATCCCAATCTAAAATTGCCTGGACCTTCCTAGGATCCATACGGAAACCTGACACAGATAATAGATATCCCAGGAACTGTATTTCCTGAACGGCGAAGACACACTTTTCAATTTTCGCATATCATTTATTCGTCCGTAGGACCTGCAGTACCTGTCTGACATGTACCTCATGTGTTTTCAGATCAGACGAATAAATTAAGATATTATCTAGGTATATCACCACAAACCTGCTGATAAGATGACTAAAAATATCATTAACGAAATGTTGGAAGACAGCAGGAGCATTGGTCAGACCGAAAGGCATGACTAGATTTTCATAATGCCCCTCAGGGGTGTTAAAAGCTGTCTTCCACTCACCCCCTTCCTTGATACGAATCAGATTGTAGGCCCCCCTAAGATCAAGTTTGGAGAACCATCTATCACCCGCAATCTGATTAAACAGGTCAGGAATGAGAGGAAGAGGGTATGGGTCTCGGATGGTTATCCGGTTTAGTTCGCGGAAATCAAGGCAAGGACGCAAGCCCCCATCTTTCTTTTTAACAAAGAAAAACCCTGCAGCCACGGGTGATGAAGAGGGTCTGATGTGTCCCTTAGCCAGGCTCTCGGAGATATAATCTTTCATGGCTTGTCTCTCGGGACCTGAAAGATTATATAACCTGGTCTTGGGTAATTTTGCACCGGGAATGAGGTTAACCGGGCAATCATAAGGACGGTGCGGTGGTAACTTCTGACAACCCTTTTCAGAAAAAACGTCCTCAAAGTCCGAAACAAATGTAGGTAGAGTAGCTATGGAGGCGACTAAGCAATTGCTATTTAAGCAATTTTCTCTGCAATGCTCACTCCACTCCAATATCTCCCTGGCCTGCCAATCCACCACTGGATTGTGCGCTACCAACCAGGGAAGACCCAATACCACAGGAGAGGGAAGTCCCTCCAGAACGTAACATGAAAGACACTCGTTATGGTGGTTCCCTAACCGAAGGTGTAAGTTATAGACAATGTGAGTGAGGTTTCTCTGAGACAGAGGAGCAGAATCAATAGCGAATATGGGAATAGGTCTCTGTAGCGTACAGAGAGAAAAACCCATAGTGCGGGCAAAATGGGCATCTATCAAATTTACCCCTGCTCCACTGTCTATAAAGAAAGAAATAGTCTCCGTTTTAACACCAAAAACAACAACCGCTGGCAACACAAATTGAGATGTTCGTATGGAGGAAACGTATACTCCCCGGCTGACATCCTCCACACAGCCTGGGGTTAGCAGTTCCGACGGTCTTTTGATTTTGAGAAAGAAAGGACAGACATTAATGAAATGACCCCTCCCCCCACAGAAAAAACAAACCCCACGCCTACGGCGAGCCTCAGGAGGACGGACCTGACGAGTAGTTCCTCCTAGCTGCATAGGCTCTTCTAGGTCCGTACAGACTAACTGCTTCTTCGGAGGGGTTACCAATTGCTCAGTATTTTTCAATCTGTCCATAAGAAGTCTATCTATTCTGATAGAAAGGGACATAACAGCCTCAAGGGAAAGGGGGGTCTCATACAGTGCAAGCGCATCCTTAACCCTTTCGGATAACCCAGAGCAGAACTGACTCCTGAAAGCCGGGTCGTTCCACTGGGTATCCGTAGCCCACCTACAGAACCCTGAGCAATACTCCTCTGCTGGCCGATCTCCCTGTAGGAGTCTCCGTAACTTTGACTCAGCCGGGCGACTCGGTCAGGGTCATCATATATGAGACCCAAGGCCCCAAAAAATTCATCCACTGACCGGAGAGCCTGGGAATCAGTGGGTAAAGAGAACGCCCAGGATTGCAGGTCCCCCTGAAGCAGGGAAGTAACAATCCCCACCCGCTGTTCTTCATTACCAGAGGAGTAAGGGCGCAGCTTAAAATATAACTTACAGGCCTCACGGAACATCACAAATTTGTCCCTTCCCCCAGAAAATCTGTCAGGAAGAACAACCTTGGGTTCCGCAGCAACCTGGTTACCCATAGCAACCGCTGGGCTTACGGTCTGTAGCAATTGCTGCTGTTGCTGGAGGACCGACGCCTTCAATCCTGCCACCTCCAAAGACAGGCCTTGAAGTTGCTTTGTCAAAGCAGCAATAGGATCCATGCTGGATTCTAAATAGGCAGAAAGAAAAAGTATATATATATATATTTTTTTTTTCTTTTTCTTTCTACCTACACAAAATAAGGGCCAGATATAATATCACGACCGGCGTGCCGATCACATACGTGACGCAAAGGGAGGGAAAAGGGAAGGCCCTGTCCAAGGCAGAGGGAAAGGTGGTGACCCCTAACTAACCTTGAGGCTGGCACCTGACTGTCCTGATGTCCCTAGACGGGTTCCTCACCCGTACGCCGATCACGTGCCTAAACCCTGGCTTTCCCTGAGATGAGCCCTAAGTAGTGAATAGGGCGGTGGGGACACTAGTCCTCACCACTAACACTGAAGGAAAACACCAAGGAGAGGACAGACAATACAGACAAAACATATAGTCCCAGGTGGGCGACAACAGTGGACAACAAAAGCCCAACAGGGATCCGGAGGGTAACGCTCTGGAACAACAACCAGGAATCACAGCTACACAGCTCCAGTGGGTCAGTATAGAAGTCCAGGCAGGAAGCTCTATATCTGGCAACCAGAGAAGTAGAAGGGAGAATATAAGGAGGTTGGGAGTGCTGGACAAGAAACAGCTGTGGAGAAGAAGCTACGGATCCCTCAGTGAGACAAAAAGGATTGCAAGGCAAACACAGAAAGCTATCATTAAGAAGCAGCACGATCTTTAGACATAGAGCGCGCAGCCACCCGCTGCGACTTCCTGACCCCGGGTATAACGGAGTCAGACGTGGCTCTTGACACCCTCGTGACACCCAGGTGCTGTGAGAACATGATGGGGGGAGTAATCCCTGAACACAGCAGGTAGCAGCATACACAGCATATACTGTATAGCAGCTTCCCCCTGCCTCCTTGCACTGCCTGTAGTGGGCGCTTACCGCTCACACAGGCATCGCTCCCGGCGGTTGGTTCATTAGTCAGCGCTCCTGGAGTGCAGGGGGAAAGCTCACTGACAGCGCCGGCCACGCTGGTCCGTGAGCTTATACATAGTGTACAAGTCCATCATATTTTATAAAAAGGGGGAATGTATATTTACTTGATAAACACATAAGGCTCCTGTCTCCACCAGGATGTGAGTGAGCAGGGCAGGCAAAGGCCGCAGCTCCCGCACAGCCCGTCTCTCCTATGCTGATAGAAGACGGATGTCCGAGAGCACTGCTAAGGGACATTTCAGCCCCAGTTTTTTACCACAAATAAACATTTTCCATAAATAAAGTAATTAGAAAAATGTTATGTTACTGTCCCTACACATTAGCAAAAAAAATAAAAAATAAGTGCCATTTACTCTTTAAAGTCCCCTCCAAAGATAACTTATCAACCTGTAAGAAGGAAAGGCTTAATTCTCATGAAGAGACTTTTACGGTTCTAATTTGTCTGGGGTCCATAGATGTTAATGAGACTCAATGAGTCTCAACTTGAAATATGAGATTTTTAAATTAACCACTAAACAAACTCAGGCTGAGAACATTGCAATGCCACTGCCACAGAGGCCCCCTAGAAATGGAAGATGGGTTACTGTAGGTTCAGGTAGACTGAGAGTTGTGGATAGAAGGCATGTCCCACAGTCTGTGGTTCTCCATAATTCATTTGCAGCACTTTCAGAGTGCAAGAGCAACATGGAGGATGGCTCAAGCACAGTGGGTGAGAAACAATCATCTCCCATGCCTAAAGTATGCAAGACTGCAGCCAAAGACAAAAAGGAGAAGGTGAGGATTGATAGTAAGCAGCTGTTGGTGGGCGATTCCATCATAAGAGGTGTGAAGTTTGAGGAGAATGGTGTTGTGAGATGTCTCCCTGGTGCTACCGCTAGCAGGGATAGACGACGGATCCTAAATATAGTTAGGCAAGCAAAGCAGGAAAGGGAAGTGGATGTTATTCTCCATCTTGGGACAAACGATCTGGCTTGCAATGAGGTTTCAAAGGTGAAAGAAGCTTTTCATACACTTGGAAAGGATATACGGGAGGTTGCATCAACTGTTTCATTCTCTGCAGTATTGCCTGTGCATAACCTTCAGCATGACAGGAAGATGTGCATTAAGGAATTCAATGTATGGCTTGGTGAATGGTGTCTGAACCAAGGGTTTGGCTTTGTGTCTCATGATAGCTCTTGTTGGAATGGAAAAGAACTGTACAAGAAAGATGGTTTGCATCTTTCTCTCAAGGGAACGAATGTCCTCGGTGAACAGTTCCAAGTATTTGCTAAGAAGCATTTAAACTAGGAAAGGGGGGCAAAAGAGTGATAATCCAGCAGTCCGACTGCCCCCCGAAACAATGCCAGAAGAGGCCAGTAACACAAAGGTTAAGAAATGACAAGCTCAGAGTCTTGTCTACAAATGCTCGCAGTCTAGGGAATAAGATCAATGAGCTTGAGGCTATAATGGCATCTGAGAATATAGATGTAGTGGCTGTTACTGAGACGTGGTTCAAGGGGAGTAATGACTGGAATATATCAATACCAGGGTTCTCTCTATACAGGAAAGACAGAGAAGGCAAGAAGGGGGAGGGGTGGCCCTGTATGTGAAAGATCGCATAAAATCGAATTTGATACAAGTTAGCGAGAACAATTTAGAGTCAGTTTGGGTTACCTTGCAGCTTAATAATCATAAGGTAACTCGTGTAGGTGTTATATATAGACCACCTACCCAAGTCAAAGAATTAGATGATCTACTAGTTGAGGAAATAGCTAAAATGACATTGAAGGGGGAAGTTATCATTATGGGAGACTTCAATCTTCCAGATGTAAACTGGAAAACCAAAATAGCTAGTTCTGCCAAGAGTACAGATATTCTAAATTCCCTACTGGGATTATCTCTACAGCAAGTAGTGGAGGAGCCAACCCGGAACGAGGCCATTTTAGATTTAGTATTCACAAATGTGAATTTGGTATCTGATATTACTGTAGGGGAAAGCTTGGGATCTAGTGATCACCAGTCAGTGTGGTTTACTATAAGTACAGTGACTGAGTCACACCACACAAAAACAAAAGTTTTAGATTTTTAGAAAAACAGACTTTTCTAAAATTAGATTAGTGGTATATGAGTCCCTATCAGACTGGAACAGTTTCATTGGAGTCCAGGAGAAATGGGACTACTTAAAAGTGGCACTATTGAAGGCAACAGAAAATTGCATTAGGCTTGTCAGTAAAAGCAAAAAAAGGAAGAGACCACTGTGGTACTCAGCAGAAGTGGCCAAAATCATTAAAAACAAAAAGATAGCATTTAGGAATTATAAAAGCAAAACAAAACGAGGATGACAGACAAATTTATAAGATTAGGCAGAGAGAGGCCAAACAAGTTATAAGAGCTTCTAAAGCACAGGCAGAAGAGAAATTAGCTCAGTCAGGGAAAAAAGGCGATAAGGCATTCTTCAGATACATAAATGAAAAAAGAAAACTAAAACAAGGAATTACCAAATTAAAAACTAAAGAAGGAAGGTATATGGAAGAAGATAAAGAACTAGCTGACTGCCTCAATGAATACTTCTGTTCAGTTTTTACAAAGGAAAATGAAGGAGAAGGACCTCAGTTGGGAAAGAAGACTAATGAATCTTTTGACGCATGTGTCTTTACAGAGGAAGAGGTTCTAAGTCAACTGTCTAAAATTAATACAAATAAGTCACAGGGGCCTGATGGGATACACCCAAAGCTATTAAAAGAGCTCAGCGGTGAGCTAGCAAAACCATTAACAGATTTATTTAACCAATCACTTGCAACAGGAGTCATCCCAGAAGATTGGAAATTAGCAAATGTTGTGCCCATTCACAAGAAAGGTAGTAGGGAGGAATCGGGCAACTATAGGCCAGTAAGCCTGACATCAATAGTGGGGAAATTAATGGAAACCATACTTAAGGAGAGGATTGTGGACCATCTAAAATCCCATGGATTGAAAGATGAAAAACAGCATGGGTTTACTTCAGGGAGATCATGTCAAACTAATCTTATTGATTTTTTTTGTTGGGGGACTAAAATAATAGATGGAGGAGGTGGAGTAGACATCGCTTATCTAGACTTTAGTAAGGCTTTTGATACTGTCCCACATAGAAGGCTTATCAATAAAGTGCAGTCATTGGGCTTGGACTCCCATATTGTTGAATGGATTAGGCAGTGGCTGAGGGACAGGCAACAGAGGGTTGTAGTCAATGGAGTATATTCAGACCAAGGTCTTGTTACCAGTGGGGTACCTCAGGGATCTGTTCTGGGACCCATATTGTTTAATATCTTTATCAGCGAAATTGCAGAAGGCCTCAATGGTAAGGTGTGTCTTTTTGCTGATGACACAAAGATTTGTAACAGGGTTGATGTTCCTGGAGGAATACACCAAATGGAAAAGGACTTAGGAAAACTAGAGGAATGGTCAAAAATCTGGCAACTAAAATTGAATGTTGATAAGTGCAAGATAATGCACCTGGGACGTAAAAACCCAAGAGCAGAATATAAAATCAGTGATACAGTCCTAACCTCAGTATCTGAGGAAAGGGATTTAGGGATCATTATTTCAGAAGACTTAAAGGTAGGCAGACAATGTCACAGAGCAGCAGGAAATGCTAGCAGAATGCTTGGGTGTATAGCAAGAGGAATTACCAGTAGAAAGAGGGAGGTGCTCATGCCGCTCTACAGAGCACTAGTGAGACCTCATTTGGAGTATTGTGCTCAGTACTGGAGACCATATCTCCAGAAGGATATTGATACTTTGGAGAGAGTTCAGAGAAGAGCTACTAAACTGGTACATGGATTGCAGGATAAAACTTACCAGGAAAGATTAAAGGACCTTAACATGTATAGCTTGGAAGAAAGACGAGACAGAGGGGATATGATAGAAACTTTTAAATACATAAAGGGAATCAACAAGGTAAAAGAGGAAAGAATATTTAAAAGAAGAAAAACTGCTACAAGAGGACATAGTTTTAAATTAGAGGGGCAAAGGTTTAAAAGTAATATCAGGAAGTATTACTTTACTGAGAGAGTAGGGGATGCATGGAATAGCCTTCCTGCAGAAGTGGCAGCTGCAAATACAGTGAAGGAGTTTAAGCATGCATGGGATAGGCATAAGGCCATCCTTCATATAAGATAAAGCCAGGGGCTATCCATAGTATTTAGTATATTGGGCAGACTAGATGGGCCAAATGGTTCTTATCTGCCGACACATTCTATGTTTCTATGTAACTCTTGTCCCTTCTTGTCCCCAAGATTAAACACCTCTCCATTTCTAACTCGATTATACTTAGGCATTTGAACGGTGCGGTAAAAAGAACCGCCACTCCGCTATACAGCTCGGCCGCAAGAGACCAGTAGGAGGGCCCTCATCGCAATTCCCTCCTGGCTTTTTTACAACTTCTGCCAAAAGTCTAGTCTCCTGCAAAAACTAAATATCCCACATGATAGGGTTAGATACAGATGTGCTGGGTGATGCAGGCTGTCTCCTGGTGAGGGAAGCTCCTGTGGACTGTCACTAATGTCATCCAGCGTCTCACAAGGAAGAGGCGTGGCTACTGCATACTGAACGGTGTGGAGGGCGGGGCCAGCCCTGTGACACATCACACTACAAAGCATGCTGGGACAGGAAGTGCTGGATGTAAACATGCTGTCCAGACATGGGGAAGAAAAGCACCGACATGAAAAACAGGTATCTGGGGCAGAAATCTGCAGTGGAAGGAGCAAATTTTAAAAAATTGTTCTGGGACTGGAGAACCTCATTAACCCATTCTGCTGCATATCACTAATGCTGGGTTCTCAGAGCTGGAGCTCAGCTGTACGTGGAGACGGCACGTGCGCACTACGCTTTCCTTCTCCTCATACAGCGGATCAGTGGGGGTACTGGGTTTTGGATCCCTGCCAATCTGATATTGATTACCTATCCTGAGGATGGGTGATCAATAGAAAAAGCCCGGAGAACCCCTTTAACACGTGGTGTTAAGTCTCTATGTCATAATGTGGCTCCCAGTATTAATAATGCTCCCATTAGCACCCCCCAGTATTAATAGTGCCCTCAGTAATATTAAGTGATGATGCTGTAGAGGATCAGGTAAGTGAAGATGCTGTAGAGGTTCAGGTATGTGAAGATGCTGTAGAGGCTCAGGCATGTGATGCCACTGTAGATGCTCAGGTAAGTGATGATGCTGTAGAGGATCAGGTATGTGAAGACGCTGTAGAGGATCAGGTAAGTGAAGACGCTGTAGAGGATCAGGTAAGTGAAGACGCTGTAGAGGCTCAGGTAAGTAAAGACACTGTAGAGGCTCAGGTAAGTAAAGATGCTGTAGAGGCTCAGGTAAGTGAAGACGCTGTAGAGGCTCAGGTAAGTAAAGATGCTGTAGAGGCTAAGGTGTGTGAAGATGCTGTAGAGGCTCAGGTAAGTGATGATGCTGTAGAGGATCAGGTAAGTGAAGACGCTGTAGAAGCTCAGGTAAGTGAAGATGCTGTAGAGGCTCAGGTATGTGATGATGCTGTAGATGCTCAGATAAGTGATGATGCTGTAGAGGCTCAGGGTATGTGATGCCACTGTAGATGCTCAGGTAAGTGATGATGCTGTAGAGGATCAGGTATGTGAAGACGCTATAGAGGATCAGGTAAGTGATGATTCTGTAGAGGCTCAGGTAAGTGAAGACACTGTAGAGGATCAGGTAAGTGATGATGCTGTAGAGGATCAGTCATCTCAGACATTGGGGGCAGATCGCTAGGATATTCCCCCAATGTCTGATAGGTGCAGATCCCAGAGTTGGTCCCTATCTTTAGAACAGAGCCCAAAAAGTGAAGGAGGGTGTACCGCGCATGCACAGCTGCCCTCCATTCTCTTCTGTGGGAATTCCGAAAATAGCCCAGTGCTAGCCCGACTATTTCCATTAGCCCATTAGAAGTGAATGAAGCGGTGACTGCGCATGCCCTTCATTTCAATGGGACTGCCAAAAATAGCTGGCTATTTTTGGTGCTCCCATAGGAATGAATGGAGGGTGGCCGTGCATGCAGGGTGCGCCCTCCTTCACTTTGCAGGCTCCGTTCTAAAGATAAGTGCGGGTCCCGAGGTGGGACCTTCACCCCTTCACCTATGAGACGTTGATTGCATATCCTAGCAATCTGCACCAAATGTCTGAGATGATGCCACCCTTTAGTATTTGAGATGGACTATCTTAACTTCTCCAAACAGTCCAGGGGTGGAATGAAACAACATATCTACAAGTGAAACGTTGGGAGGAGGATTTAGGTGTTTCCATAGATGACATTTTGTGGGAGAAGTCTTTTGTCTCAGCTAAGACACATTCTTGATGTATCAAATATCTTGAAGCCTCTCGTAACTTGTGTAGGAAGGCGCAAGGGTCCGTCATTGACGGAAGGTATGTGTCACCGAGGTTCTTGGCCTCGGTGAGATAAGAATCGGTAATTTTGTGTGTCAGCGGTAGCTAGTGCTCGTTGACACTGTTTTACTTAATGTGGCTGTAAAGGCCGGTTCTTATTGGGAGCAGCCGAAGAGCAGGGTGGGTGGCTGTTCCCCACGTCCAGGCCAGATTTTGGGCTGGGGTTTAAAAACCCAGCCAGCAGCTCAGCTAGGTGTGGTATGTTCCTCCAAGTGATAGTGGAGCTGTAGAAGCGCTGTGTTTTTGGGAGATGAGGAGATCCGCCATACTGCACGGCTGGGAGCTGCATGAGAGCCGCCTGCTGGTAGTCAGGCGTCCTAAAGCCTGCTGTGGTCTGCCAGGTGATTTGTGTTATTTTGGGAGCTCTTGCTGTGTGAACTAACTCCAGGACTCTGTAAAGCATTGTTTTTTCTTTTCTGCCTTTTCTGTGTGAATAAACACTGGACTTTTGTTTTTTCAACCGTGATTTTGCCTCTGTACTGCGTCCGCTTACCCTGCCTACCAGAGCAAATCCCTACACTTGGTACTTGATGGTACTTTACTCCCAAACACTTAGCTTTCATATTTCCTAGATGGTGGAGAGGTCGTCAGGATTTGGGTACTATTTTTGAGATTACACCCTAACTACCTTAAGAGAATTGTCCCCCTAAGTGGATGTAAACTACCCGTTGGAAGGTGTTATTGCTTTCATCCAAGGTTCTCATAAAAGTATTCTCTTCAGTGGCGTCGGTGGAGGTGGATAGCCAACCGATTGTACTTGAGATGTCGCCTGAAGTGTCATTTCATGTAGGATCTACACTTAGGTTTATTGATGCTATTATCCTGTGATTTGGTTCGTAACTCGCGAGAACAGACGCGTTCGCCATAAGCAAACTACACCTCCCATGATGCTTTGCGCGGCAGTACGG
Source organism: Bufo bufo (assembly GCF_905171765.1). Taxonomy (NCBI): domain Eukaryota; kingdom Metazoa; phylum Chordata; class Amphibia; order Anura; family Bufonidae; genus Bufo; species Bufo bufo. The sequence goes on from NC_053399.1 coordinate 75,076,228, forward strand.
TGGCCGGTTGACATTTAGGATGTCGTTTAAACGGGACGGAGACGATGGCAGTCAGCTGAACGTGTTAAAAGTGAGTAGTGGCAGGGTAGAGGGGAGCTACACGAGGACTGGGGGGAAGTGTAATGATCGGCGTCACGCACAGGGAGGAAAAAGGGGAAGCCCTGCCCAAGGGAGAGGGAAAGGTGGTGACCCCTGACTTACCTTGCGGCTGGCACCTGACTGCTCTGACGTCCCTAGACGGGTTCCTCACCCGTGCGGCGATCACGTGCCTAAACCCTGGCTTTCCCTAAAATGAGCCCTAGATAGTGAACGGGCCGGTGGGATCGCTAGTCCGCACCACTGTCACTAAGAGGGAAACACCAGGGAGAGGACAGACAAAACAGACAAACACATACACCCAGGTGGGCGACCACAGCAGACCACAAAGGTCCAACAGGGATCCGGAGGGTAGCGTTCTGGACCAACTACCATAGAACGCAGCAACACAGCTCCAGAGGGTCAGAATAGATGTCCAGGCAGGAAGCTCTATATCTGGCAACCAGAGAAGTGTGAGGGGAATATAAGGAGGTTTGGGAGTGCTGGACAAGGAACAGCTGAGGAGAAGGAGCAACGGATCCCTGAGTGAGCCAAAAGTGTTTGCAAAGCAAACCCAGAAAGCTACCATAAGGAAACAGCCCTATCTTACATAGAGCGTGCAGCCAACCGCTGCGACTTCCTGACCCCGGGTATAACGGAGTCAGGCGTGGCTCTTGACACCCTCGTGACATGAAGACGTCTATTTGCTGGGGGACTACAAGTCTAAGAATGTCCTGAGCAGATTCCAGCTACTGCAATGGACATGCTGGGATTTCTAGTGCTCTGTGGTAAGGCTAGGGCTTTGCTGATGTGAAATAGTGAAAATCTGTCACTTTCGCACCTTAGAGGTGATGTATTATCTCCCTGCTAAGCGCCATCCATTAATGTTAGCACTTAGTCCCATCTCACCATGGACAATCCCTTTAAGGACACATCCATTAAGAGCCATGACTTTTTATTATTTTTCTGTTATATAAAGATAGTGGACGTGGGAGCTTCACCGTCCCCTTCCCCCTGCCAGCAGCCTGGGGTCACTTTGCCGATGGTGCCCTGGTCAGATCCATTAGATGTGGCGAGCACTATACGCCAGCATCTAATGGGTTAGACAGGATCAGAAGCAGCTCCGATCCCGGCCGTATGTCTCTGCTCATGCTGCGGACTGCCATGATATTATGAAGGGGTTAAGAGGGCGGAGTCAGAGAATCTAATATGGCTGATACCCTAAAACCTCTCCCTGTTAATTTCCTTATAGAAAAGGAGGGTCGCCGACCTACTGGCCGGTTTCATCCCCGAGGACGAGGCGCTGCTCCTTAATAATGGAAGGTAAGTGACGTCCAGGCGGTTCTTACCCACCTGCTGACATCTCGACAACAGGAAGTGCTCAGGAATGGGATTGTCAGATGTCTGACTCCTCAACTACCTATGTAAGAGCGATGAACAGCGCGGCACGATTCAGCCATGTCTGCCAGACACTCCCGGACCCTACAGAGGTGATGACTGACAACCCCACGCTTAGACATTAGAAGCTGTCAGGAGAAAGAAGAGGCTTTTTCCTGCACGGTATTGTAATGTGAGAGGATGGGCATGCTGGGAGTTAAAGTTTCAGTAGAACCAAAGCCTATAGCTGACCAGGTGTGAGACCTGCTCCTTTGTACTTACCTTTCAGTTTATTTTCTCTATAATTCAGACTACTGAGCGCCAGACTAAAGGGATTTTCCTGTACGATCCTGTGTTTCTCAGGTACGCCTGCACCGTGTGTCACCACAGGCCGGTCTTCAATACCATCGATATGCTGTCCGTGCACCGGAGTGGAAGGAAGCACGTGGCCTGTGAGTACATGTAGAGCGAATCACCGTCCTGATCCCATGACAACACTGCCTGTCCGTCAGGTGGACATTGTGCACCTACCATCTCCATCCAGATCCAAGGTGGGGGAAGTTCAGTAATTAACTCCCTGACATAAAATATACCGCACCAGGAAAGAGATAAGTAAGTGTACAAGATAATATACGGCCTCTAGGCTGGCTGGACTAAGGTGAGATACGGCCTCTAAGCTGTACACAAGATGAGATATGGCTGGACACAAGGTGAGATATGGCCTCTAGGCTGGACACAAGGTAAGATACTGTCTCTAGGCTGGACACAAGATGCGATACGGCCTCTAGACTAGACACAAGGTGAGATACAGCCTCTAGGCTGGACACAAGGTAAGATACGGCCTCTACCCTGGATACAAGATGAGATACGGCCTCTAGGCTGAACACAAGGTGAGATACGGCCTCTAGGCTGAACACAAGGTGAGATACGGCCTCTAGGCTGTACACAAGATGAGATATGGCCTCTAGGCTGGACACAAGATGAGATACGGCCTCTAGGCTGGAGACAAGGTGAGATACGGCCTCTAGGCTGGACACAAGGTGAGATACGGCCTCTAGGCTGGACACAAGGTGAGATACGGCCTCTAGGCTGGACACAAGGTGAGATACGGCCTCTAGGCTGGACACAAGGTGAGATACGGCCTCTAGGCTGGACACAAGGTGAGATACGGCCTCTACCCTGGACACAAGGTGAGATACGGCCTCTACCCTGGACACAAGGTGAGATACGGCCTCTACCCTGGACACAAGGTGAGATACGGCCTCTACCCTGGACACAAGGTGAGATACGGCCTCTACCCTGGACACAAGGTGAGATACGGCCTCTACCCTGGACACAAGGTGAGATACGGCCTCTACCCTGGACACAGGGTGAGATACGGCCTCTACCCTGGACACAAGGTGAGATACGGCCTCTACCCTGGACACAAGGTGAGATACGGCCTCTAGCCTGGATAGAAGAAGGTGAGATACGGCATTTAAAGTGGATACAAGACTAGATACTGCCTGTAGCTTGAATACAGGATGAGATATGGCGTCTCTCCTTGATATGCGATGGCTGGGTTTAGGGTGGCCCCAACACTATGCTGGTTCCCACGGACATTGTCACGGTGTCATCACTTATTGCTGCTCTCCGGAATGGTAAGGTCTGGTCACCCCAATGGGAAATAAGTCCAGAGAGTCAGGGTTTACCGTAACCAGGGTGCTCCTTTACTGGAGGAATTCAGATGGAAAATGATACGGGCGAGGCATAGGGCTGGCTTCTGCAGTCTCCTCCCTGGCAGAAGGTACCATGGTCAAAGGCTGGAGGGCCACAGTCTATAGCACGTTAGTCCAGATGGCTTTTTGGTCACAGGGCTGGTGACCCATCAGCATTCCCATCTCAGTGTCTTCTGTAAGACAAAAAGGAAGTTAGTTCAACCACTCAGGGATCTGGATTAATCCCCAGAGTGTATGAAAGCGGGCGCCGACAGTGGTGGTATAGAGTGGTAGAGCAAAAGGTCTGACTGTCGCCAGGAAGGCAGCTGAAATAGTGTCCAATGAAGGCACTCAATAAAACAGCAAGATGGACAAAGGAGAAGGTGAGTTGATAGGTTCAACTGACCAAGGGGTGGGGGAAGGGGAGAAAAGTGGGAAAGCGCCAATCCAAGCTGAAAGCAGGTAGAGAAATTACTGTCCCGGTGGTGAAGTAGTACGCAGCACAGAGAAGAGTATGACAGCAATAGACAACACAGTCCCAAAATCCACACAATGTGTGGCGGGAAGTTTCAATAAGTACATATGTCCAAAAAGTATATATATATATAAAAAGTGGTATTAGTTCACCACTATACTCAATTAAAATATTAAGAGTGGTGATATTGAACCACAATGTAGGTTAAAAGTGGATTGATGACATCCAACAACAATATTAGATTAAAATGGATAGATAATATCCAAGGCACTTACTTCACTGGGGGGCCATCAGCAGGATAAGCACATAACACCTGTGACGAATACCCCCCCCCCCGGCCAGTGAATGATGGCAGCAGGGCATCAGCGCTTCTGATCAAATCACCTTTAAATAAATATGTGGCTCAACGCATTTCGGGGATCAAAGTTTCCCCTTCCTCAGGATCAAGTGTAATACAGTAATGTTAACATACCAGGCATATATATATACACAAACAAATTACCTGGCAATTTGCGAATTTGGCGTGTTATTGTCCGCAACCGGAAGTGATAGGACGTCACTTCCGGTTAGTGGAACGCACTCTGCGTTCCATAGGAAGGCAATGGATTTTTCATTCAAGAGCAATAGTACATAATGGAATTTTCATACAAGAACAGTAATATAGTAATATGTGGGAAATGTGGTGTGACCCCTATGACAATATTATCATTGTTAGTACTTTGTGGTCCCCCGGATGGAACTCATGCGGTGGGACGCAAGGGATTGTGGGGCATGACATAGGAGAAGTCAGGTGTGTATCCACCTGACTTCTCCTCAACGCAACTGATGGTCCCAACCCCATTTATAAGGCAAGAAATCCCACTTATTAAACCTGACAGGGCACACCTGTGAAGTGAAAACCATTTCAGGGGACTACCTCTTGAAGCTCATCAAGAGAATGCCAAGAGTGTGCAAAGCAGTAATCAAAGCAAAAGGTGGCTACTTTGAAGAACCTAGAATATTACATATTTTCCGTTGTTTCACACTTGTTTGTTATGTATATAATTCCGCATGTGTTAATTCATAGTTTTGATGCCTTCAGTGTGAATCTACAATTTTCATAGTCATGAAAATAAAGAAAACTCTTTGAATGAGAAGGTGTGTCCAAACTTTTGGTCTGTATATATACCCGTATTTTTTGCCCTATAAGACGCACCGGCCCATAAGACGCACCTAGGTTTTTGGGGAGGAAAATAAGAAAAAAAATGTTTTTAACCAAAAGGTGTGCTTTTAGTGGGTTTGGAACTAATGGTGGTCTGTGGATGGCACTATTATGGGGGATCTGTGGATGGCACCATTATGAGGGATCTGTGAAGGACACTGTTATGGGGGGATCTGTGAAGGACACTTATGGGGGGGATCTGGGGATGGCACTGTTATGGGGGGATCTGTGGATGACGCACTGTTATGGCGGGATCTGTGGATGACACACTGTTATGGGGGGGGGGATCTGTGAAGGATACTGTTACAGGGGGGGATCTGTGACTGACACTGTTATGGGGGATCTGTGGATGGCACTGTTATGGGGGATCTGTGGATGGCACTGTTATAGGGGATCTGTGGATGGCACTGTTATGGGGGATCTGTGGATGGCACTGTTATGGGGGATCTGTGGATGGCACTGTTATGGGGGATCTGTGGATGGCACTGTTATAGGGGATCTGTGGATGGCACTGTTATGGGGGATCTGTGGATGGCACTGTTATGGGGGATCTGTGGATGGCACTGTTATATATTTACCATCCACAGACCCCCCAGCCCATAACAGTGCCATCCACAGACATCCACAGATGTCCCCCATAAAACTGTCATCCACTGATTTCCCCTCCCCCTACCGCTCCAGTGCTGCAGTATACAAATATAAAATGTCTCATTCAATTAAAAGGGATTAAACATGCCCCCTCACTCCTAATATTACTGTACACCCTAACAGCTTCTGTACAACGCAGGCAGGCCGGGCGGCCGGCGCGTCACTCACTGATGTCACGTGCCTGCGCCGCCTGCTTCATTCATAAAGTAGGCGGCGCAGGCACGTGACATCAGGGAGTTACGCTGCCGCCCGCCCGGCCTGCCTGCCTGCATTCTACAGAAGCTGTTAGGGTGCACGGTAATATTAGAAGTGAGGGGGCATGTTTAATCACTTTTAATTGAATGAGACATTTTATATTTGTATAGTGCAGCACTGGAGCGGCGGGGCCGGAGTACAGTGACTGCACCGGCCCTGCCGCAATTGCCGGCCCCCAGCTCCTCCTCTCATCCCCTTGCCGCTCGCTCATACATCGCAGCCTGCGATGTAAAAATGTCAGCATTCGCCCCAAAAGACGCAGGGGAATTTCCCCCCCCCATTGTTTGGGGGGGGGGGGAAGTGCGTCTTATGGGGCGAAAAATACAGAATGTGAAAATATGTACATATATATATACAGTACAGACCAAAAGTTTGGACACACCTTCTCATTCAAAGAGTTTTCTTTATTTTCATGACTATGAAAATTGTAGATTCACACTGAAGGCATCAAAACTATGAATTAACACATGTGGAATTATATACATAACAAACAAGTGGGAAACAACTGAAAATATGTCATATTCTAGGTTGTTCAAAGTAGCCACCTTTTGCTTTGATTACTGCTTTGCACACTCTTGGCATTCTCTTGATGAGCTTCAAGAGGTAGTCCCCTGAAATGGTTTTCACTTCACAGGTGTGCCCTGTCAGGTTTAATAAGTGGGATTTCTTGCCTTATAAATTGGGTTGGGACCATCAGTTGCGTTGAGAAGTCAGGTGGATACACAGCTGATAGTCCTACTGAATAGACTGTTAGAATTTGTATTATGGCAAGAAAAAAGCAGCTAAGTAAAGAAAAACGAGTGGCCATCATTACTTTAAGAAATTAAGGTCAGTCAGTCAGCTGAAAAATTGGGAAAACTTTGAAAGTAAGGGCTATTTGACCATGAAGGAGAGTGATGGGGTGTTGCGCCAGATGACCTGGCCTCCACAGTCACCGGACCTGAACCCAATTGAGATGGTTTGGGGTGAGCTGGACCGCAGAGTGAAGGCAAAAGGGCCAACAAGTGCTAAGCATCTCTGGGAACTCCTTCAAGACTGTTGGAAGACAATTTCAGGGGACTACCTCTTGAAGCTCATCAAGAGAATGCCAAGAGTGTGCAAAGCAGTAATCAAAGCAAAAGGTGGCTACTTTGAAGAACCTAGAATATGACATATTTTCAGTTGTTTCACACTTGTTTGTTATGTATATAATTCCACATGTGTTAATTCATAGTTTTGATGCCTTCATAGTCATGAAAGTAAAGAAAACTCTTTGAATGAGAAGGTGTGTCCAAACTTTTGGTCTGTACTGTATATATATATGGAATGCACAAATATTAGGACAGCAACGAGGTTCCACACTCTATATTTTCGACATAGAGTGTTAAAGTGTTACTGTGGAGATAAGTGAGAGTAGGACTAAAACTTCTAAAAGTGTTTATACAGGGAGTGCAGAATTATTAGGCAAATGAGTATTTTGACCACATCATCCTCTTTATGCATGTTGTCTTACTCCAAGGTGTATAGGCTCGAAAGCCTACTACCAATTAAGCATATTAGGTGATGTGCATCTCTGTAATGAGAAGGGGTGTGGTCTAATGACATCAACACCCTATATCAGGTGTGCATAATTATTAGGCAACTTCCTTTCCTTTGGCAAAATGGGTCAAAAGAAGGACTTGACAGGCTCAGAAAAGTCAAAAATAGTGAGATATCTTGCAGAGGGATGCAGCACTCTTAAAATTGCAAAGCTTCTGAAGCGTGATCATCGAACAATCAAGCGTTTCATTCAAAATAGTCAACAGGGTCGCAAGAAGCGTGTGGAAAAACCAAGGCGCAAAATAACTGCCCATGAACTGAGAAAAGTCAAGCGTGCAGCTGCCAAGATGCCACTTGCCACCAGTTTGGCCATATTTCACAGCTGCAACATCACTGGAGTGCCCAAAAGCACAAGGTGTGCAATACTCAGAGACATGGCCAAGGTAAGAAAGGCTGAAAGACGACCACCACTGAACAAGACACACAAGCTGAAACGTCAAGACTGGGCCAAGAAATATCTCAAGACTGATTTTTCTAAGGTTTTATGGACTGATGAAATGAGAGCGAGTCTTGATGGGCCAGATGGATGGGCCCGTGGCTGGATTGGTAAAGGGCAGAGAGCTCCAGTCCGACTCAGACGCCAGCAAGGTGGAGGTGGAGTACTGGTTTGGGCTGGTATCATCAAAGATGAGCTTGTGGGGCCTTTTCGGGTTGAGGATGGAGTCAAGCTCAACTCCCAGTCCTACTGCCAGTTTCTGGAAGACACCTTCTTCAAGCAGTGGTACAGGAAGAAGTCTGCATCCTTCAAGAAAAACATGATTTTCATGCAGGACAATGCTCCATCACACGCGTCCAAGTACTCCACAGCGTGGCTGGCAAGAAAGGGTATAAAAGAAGAAAATCTAATGACATGGCCTCCTTGTTCACCTGATCTGAACCCCATTGAGAACCTGTGGTCCATCATCAAATGTGAGATTTACAAGGAGGGAAAACAGTACACCTCTCTGAACAGTGTCTGGGAGGCTGTGGTTGCTGCTGCACGCAATGTTGATGGTGAACAGATCAAAACACTGACAGAATCCATGGATGGCAGGCTTTTGAGTGTCCTTGCAAAGAAAGGTGGCTATATTGGTCACTGATTTGTTTTTGTTTTGTTTTTGAATGTCAGAAATGTATATTTGTGAATGTTGAGATGTTATATTGGTTTCACTGGTAAAAATAAATAATTTAAATGGGTATATATTTGTTTTTTGTTAAGTTGCCTAATAATTATGCACAGTAATAGTCACCTGCACACACAGATATCCCCCTAAAATAGCTAAAACTAAAAACAAACTAAAAACTACTTCCAAAAATATTCAGCTTTGATATTAATGAGTTTTTTGGGTTCATTGAGAACATGGTTGTTGTTCAATAATAAAATTAATCCTCAAAAATACAACTTGCTAATAATTCTGCACTCCTTGTATAGATAAAAGCAAACAATGTAAATTAAAATGATCATGAACCGTTAACACAAAATAGGATAAATGTCCCGTAAGGTGGAAGGCCATGTGGCAGAACTGAGAATGGGATACTACGTGGTTTAATAAACGTGTATTATAGAGAGACATTCAGGGTCAGGTGGGAGGTTAGTAATTGACATATTCTAAGGACTCATTGAGTCCGAACGGAACTAGAGTATTCAATTTATAAATCCAGAACATTTCCTTACGGCACAATGTCTGGTATGAGTGGGGGACCCACTCCAACGGAATGACACGAAGCGAGGAGGGGTCACCAATCCATCAAGACAATTAGAAAAGTGGCGGGATACGCTGTGAGTAGCTATTCTACGGGAGATGTTGGATCGATGGTCATTCATACGTTCTCGTAGTGGTTGAGTAGTACGGCCTACATAGTAAATGTTGCAGGAACAGTGGAGCAGGTAAATGACAAATGTTGTGCCACAATTCATTTCATGCCGCAAGGAAATAGTCTCACCGAGGTTTGTGAGGGATATCTCCCTGGCATCATGGGCGATCATGGCACAACATTTGCAACGTGTTTTTCCACATTTAAAGGCCCCTCTTTTGGGATGATCAATACGGCTTGGGGTCTGTCCCACCCTCGCGTTTCACCAGGGCCATGCGTACCACTTGGCGGAAGTGCGAGGGATCGCTCAGCCCCTCCCCTTCAATACACGCTCTGGAATCCTTTATGTCACGCCCCACAATATCCTGCGTCCCACCGCATGCGTTCCATCCAGGGGACCACAAAGTACTAACAATGATAATATTGTCATAGGGGTCACACCACATTTCCCACATATTACTATATTACTGTTCTTGTATGAAAATTCCATTATGTACTATTGCTCTTGTATGAAAAATCCATTGCCACCCTATGGAACCCTATGGAACGCAGAGTGCGTTCCACTAACCGGAAGTGACGTCCTATCACTTCCGGTTGCGGACAATAACGCGCCAAATTCGCAAATTGCCAGGTAATTTGTTTGTGTTTATATATGCCTGGTATGTTAACATTACTGTATTACACTTGCTCCTGAGGAAGGGGAAACTTTGATCCCCGAAACGCGTTGAGCCACATATTTAATTAAAGGTGATTTGATCAGAAGCGCTGATGCCCTGCTGCCATCATTCACTGTGATTCTACAAACAATCCTGGCCGGGGGGGGTATTCGTCACAGGTGTTATGTGCTTATCCTGCTGATGAAGTAAGTGCCTTGTTGGACATTATCTATCCATTTTAATCTAATGTTGTTGTTGGATGTCATCAATCCACTTTTAACCTACATTGTGGTTCAATATCACCACTCTTAATATTTTAATTGAGTATAGTGGTGAACTAATACCACTTTTTATATATATATATACTTTTTGGACATATGTCATACTCTTCTCTGTGCTGCGTACTACTTCACCACCGGGACAGTAATTTCTCTACCTGCTTTCAGCTTGGATTGGCGCTTTCCCACTTTCCTCCCCTTCCCCCACCCCTTGGTCAGTTGAACCTATCAACTCACCTTCTCCTTTGTCCATCTTGCTGTTTCAGTGTCTTCTGGTCACTCGAGTAGTCTGGCAGAGTCTCCCCTCCAAGCACTGGTCCCTAACTGCAGAACACTAGGGGCTCTGACTGCTCTCCTTATATACCATTTCTAGCTAGACTGGAACCATCTAGTGGGAGGGGTGGAGTGGAGAAGCTCAGCACAAACAAATACAATGTTACAACTCCTGTCTCTCATAGACTTACATTAGAGCTTCATTGATATTCAAAGGCAATGACACAGCCGATTTTCCAGACATAAACAGGTTTACAGACATAACAGAGCTAAACCAGACATTCAAAAGGTCAGTCTGTCTGGTTTTAGTAGTAAACAAGTCTGGCTTTTTCCCTCCAAAACAAGCTTTTCTTTAAAGCCTATGATAGCTGTGGAAAATTACCAGCTTCTCATTCAATCTCCCAAAAGTCTCTCAGTATTCATTAACCCTTTCCACAGAGCCTCGCAAATACAGTGATAATGAACAGGATATATATCACAACATATATATAAAATATACTGTTATTTGGTAGGCAAACTTGCATATTGGAACAGCACTCTATATATTCATATCAAATATTCAGTTTATTAAAACATTAGTAAAAAAAATTCATATACCGTATTTTTCGCCCTATAAGACACACCTGCACATAAGACGCACATAGTTTTTTTCACTGTGACCGTATCTCCTAAACAGTGCTTATACTGTGACCGTATCTCCTAAACAGTGCTTATACTGTGACCGTATCTCCTAAACAGTGCTTATACTGTGACCGTATCTCCTAAACAGTGCTTATACTGTGACCGTATCTCCTAAACAGTGCTTATACTGTGACCGTATCTCCTAAACAGTGCTTATACTGTGACCGTATCTCCTAAACAGTGCTTATACTGTGACCGTATCTCCTAAACAGTGCTTATACTGTGACCGTATCACCTAAACAGTGCTTATACTGTGACCGTATCTCCTAAACAGTGCTTATACTGTGACCGTATCTCCTAAACAGTGCTTATACTGTGACCGTATCTCCTAAACAGTGCTTATACTGTGACCGTATCTCCTAAACAGTGCTTATACTGTGACCGTATCTCCTAAACAGTGCTTATACTGTGACCGTATCACCTAAACAGTGCTTATACTGTGACCGTATCACCTAAACACAACCAACATCTAACGCACAGCCACCCCCATCTAACGCACAGGCCACCCCAATATACTTCATAGACCCCCCCCAATATATTGCACAGACCACCCCAATATATAGCACACACACCCCAATATACTGTGCAGACAGCCCCCCATATACTGCGCAGACACCCCCAATATACTGCGTAGACCCCCCAAATATACTGCGCAGACACCCCCAATATACTGTGCAGACAGCAACCCATATACTGCACAGACACCCCCCAATATACTGCGCAGACACCCCCAACATACTACACAGACACCCTCAATAAACTGCACAGTCAGCCCTCCATATACTGCACAGACAGCACCCCATATACTGTGCAGACACCCACAATATACTGCGTAGACCACCCCAAAATATACTGTGCAGACACCCCCCATATACTGCGCAGACCCCTCCCATGTACTGCACAGCCCCCCAAATATACTACGCAGACACCCCCAAATATACTGCACAGACACCCACATATACTGTGCAGACAGCACTCCATATACTGCACAGACACCCCTAATATACTGCGCAGACAGCCCCACATATACTGCACAGACAGCACCCCATATACTGCGCAGACCCCCAATATACTTCGCGCAGAAATATACTGTACAGACACCCCCATATACTGAGCAGACTACCCCCATATACTGCACAGACCCCCCAATATACTGCGCAGACAGCCCTCCATATACTGCGCAGACACCCCCAAATATACTGCGCAGACACCACCCATATACTGCGCAGACAGCACCCCATATACTGCGCAGACAGCCACAATATACTGCGTAGACCGCCCCAAAATATACTGTGCAGACCCCTCCCATATACTGCACAGACCCCTCCCATATACTGCGCAGACCCCTCCCATTTACTGCGTAGAGCCCCCAATATACTGAGCAGACAGCCCCCCAAATATACTGCGCAGACACCCCCATATACTGCGCAGACACCCCCAATATACTGCACAGACAGCACCCCATATACTGCGCAGATACCCCCCAATATACTGCGCAGACACCCACAATATACTGCGTAGACCGCCCCAAAATATACTGTGCAGACACCCCCATATACTGCGCAGACCCCCCAATATACTGCGCAGACAGCTCCCTATATACTACGCAGACAGCACCCCATATACTGCGCAGACCCCTCCCATATACTGCGCAGACCCCTCCCATATACTGCGCAGACCCCCCAATATACTGCGCAGACAGCACCCCATATACTGCGCAAACCCCTAATATACTGCGCGCAGACAGCCCCCCATATACTGCGCAGACCCCACATGTCTGAGAGTGTTGGGAGCAGGGAGAGACTGACCTGATAGAACAGTCAAGATGCTCCAGATGATCAGACACTGCGCGTGCGCAGTGAGTGGTAGAGAGATTTAACAGAACAAATGGTCATCAGATCTCCCTACCCCCACACTGCGCAGGCGTGGTGATCGGATAAATGTTCTGTAGTTAGTCACGCTTGCGCACTGGCCCGTAATTTTTTCCTACCCTTATCGCTGGTGAGGCTCCCGGCGCATGCGCACTGTCTCCAGCATTGCTTCTCAACAACTCTGGTGTGAAATTTCCCTACCCCGTCGTTGTACACCTCCTTCCAAAGCTGAAACGTCATGTCCGGTGCGGCAGCGTCACAACAGGAAGTGATGAGGGTAGGGAAATCTCACGGAACACCGGCACATGCAAGCTATGTTTGTATTCAGGCATTAACTATATTCATTGGTGGTGCAGTAGCCACACTCCCCCCCTTCTACTCCCCCTCTTATCAGTATTATATTAATTGCGGTCCCCTCTCTGCCCCCCCCCCCCCCCGACAGCATTATAGTCATTAGTGGCAGTGGCCCCAGGGTCCCCTCTCCTCACCCATTGGTTTGCGCAGTGGCAGCTTCTGATCGGAGCCCCAGCAGTGTAATCCTGGGCCTCCGATGGGTTACCATGGCAGCCATGAAGCTCTGGTTGCCATGTTAAAGGGAGTCTTTCACCTATACTGACCGTTATATTACACTAACACCATTATAGTCCCCATAGGTGAAGTGAATGCTACGGTGCCCAGGGGTGGCGTTCAAGCGGCCGGTGCCCAGGTCCCTCGTCGCTATTCATTTGAAACCCCTCGACTTTCACTACTCTGGCCCGCCCTAGGTTCTTCTGATAACCTCCTCCCTTCAGTGTGAAATGCCGCGCCTGCGCCGTGCATCCAAATCACCGCGCCTGCACACAGCATTACTCATTATGGACATCGGCATCCGAGCGTTTATTGCGCATGCGCCGGCCCCAACGTCCCGATCTAGCCGGCGGCACCTGCACCTTGAACGCCGCCCCTGGGTACCTTCAGACCTAATTTGCATATTGAATAAAAGTGTTTTTTGAAGAAAATAAGCGACGGCCAGCTAAACAGTAAGTAGCATTCACCTATGGGGACTATAATGCTGATAATGGTGTTAGTGTTCTATAACGGTCAGTATAGGTGAAAGACTCAGCAATAGACTTTATTTAGCCAAAACATTTATTTTTGGTAAAAAACTTGGGCTGAAATGGCCCTTAGCAGCACTCTTCAAAAGAGCGTTGCTAAGGGCCATCCGTCTCCAATTAGAAAAGACGGGCTGTGCAGCCAGACGCTGTGCTTCTGCCTCGTGCTTCCCTGGGAGACAGAAGCCTGGGCACAGGAGTCTTAGGAGTTAAAATTACATTTATATTCCAACCTTTCTATGAAATCTAATGCTCCGTTACATTCACTGACCTGCGATCCCTGTGATAATAATTCATGAATCAGCCGCCGGCTCACTGCGCACAGTGCTTCTACTTCCGGCGGCTGATTCATGAATTATTATCACAGGGATCGCAGGTCAGTAAATGAAACGGAGCATTAGATTGCACAGAAAGGGGGAATATACAGTACAGACCAAAAGTTTGGACACACCTTCTCATTCAAAGAGTTTTCTTTATTTTCATGACTATGAAGGCATCAAAACTATGAATTAATACATGTGAAATTATATACATAACAAACAAGTGTGAAACAACTGAAAATATGTCATATTCTAGGTTCTTCAAAGTAGCCACCTTTTGCTTTGATTACTGCTTTGCACACTCTTGGCATTCTCTTGATGAGCTTCAAGAGGTAGTCCCCTGAAATGGTCTTCCAACAGTCTTGAAGGAGTTCCCAGAGATGCTTAGCACTTGTTGGCCCTTTTGCCTTCACTCTGCGGTCCAGCTCACCCCAAACCATCTCGATTGGGTTCAGATCCGGTGACTGTGGAGGCCAGGTCATCTGGCGCAGCACCCCATCACTCTCCTTCATGGTCAAATAGCCCTTACTTTCAAAGTTTTCCCAGTTTTTTGGCTGACTGACTGACCTTCATTTCTTAAAGTAATGATGGCCACTCGTTTTTCTTTACTTAGCTGCTTTTTTCTTGCCATAATACAAATTCTAACAGTCTATTCAGTAGGACTATCAGCTGTGTATCCACCTGACTTCTCCTCAAAGCAACTGATGGTCCCAACCCCATTTATAAGGCAAGAAATCCCACTTATTAAACCTGACAGGGCACACCTGTGAAGTGAAAACCATTTCAGGGGACTACCTCTTGAAGCTCATCAAGAGAATGCCAAGAGTGTGCAAAGCAGTAATCAAAGCAAACGGTGGCTACTTTGAAGAACCTAGAATATGACATATTTTCAGTTGTTTCACACTTGTTTGTTATGTACAGTCGTGGCCAAAAGTTTTGAGAATGACACAAATATTAGTTTTCACAAAGTTTGCTGCTAAACTGCTTTTAGATCTTTGTTTCAGTTGTTTCTGTGATGTAGTGAAATATAATTACACGCACTTCATACGTTTTAAAGGCTTTTATCATCAACAATCACCAAACAGGAACATGATTTCATTTTGGGGACACAGGGGAGACTACCGGTCTTCTACTGTCTCCCCAAAGTGCATAAAAGCCTGGTTAAACCACCAGGTCGACCGATAGTTTCGGGTATTGGCTCAATATAATCTAACTTGTCTAAATATATAGATGTACAGATACAACCGGTAGTGAAGAAAATAGCCTCTTATATCAAAGATACGACCCACATCATTAAAATACTGGAAGATATGCATGTTGAACCAGGGTGGATTATGGGCACCCTTGATGTCCAGTCACTGTACACAGTGATTGACCATCAACAAGGTATGTCAGCAGTAGGGGAACAATTAAGAAGAGATGGGACAATGGATGAAACATGCATTGAATTTATCCTAGACGGTATCAATTATATTTTGACCCATAACTATTTTTATTTTGAGGGCAATTTTTACCTGCAGAAATGCGGGACCGCCATGGGAACCAGATTCGCCCCCAGCTACGCAAATCTATTTTTGGCAGAATGGGAACACAAGACCATCAAGCCCAGGCTGGGGGCGGATCTGGTCCTATGGCGGAGATTTATAGATGATGTCATCTTTATTTGGAATAAAAGTAGAGAGGAATTAAATCTCTTTCTGGAAGAAATTAACCAAAATCAGTTGAATTTGAGATTTACTGTAAATATTGCAGAAGAAACAGAGTTCTTGGATTTAAAAATAAGACCAGGAGAACGAAGGTATATTTGCAATACATTCTCAAAACCGACCTCAAAAAATAGTTTTATACAGTTTTCCAGCTGTCATTTACCTACTTGGTTGATAAATGTCCCATATGGCCAGTTTCGCAGAATAAAAAGAAACTGCACACAAGATCAAGATTTTGAGGAGGAAGCGGCCAAAATGAGAGATCAATTTATGGATAGGCAATATCCTGAAAAGGTGATCAATACAGCATTGGAAAAAACTAGAAAATTAGATAGAAGTACCTTTTTTACAAATAAGACAGTAATGACTGAAATAATACAAGATAGTGAGGCTATCAATAATAAAATCATCCTTCCTTTTAATAATAGTCATAAACGGTTACAAAAAATTATTAAAACCCACTGGCACCATATCTTAAGTGACAAAAAGATAGGCCATCTATTACCAACTATTCCTGCACTAGTATTTACTAAGGCACCTAATTTAGGTTTAAAAATAGCCCCATCTATCAAAACATCTAAATCAATGAAAAATGATAATACAATCTTGGGCACCTGGATGAATTTAAAAGGTTTTTTTAAATGTGGGAAATGTATGGTGTGCAAGGTTAATCCCACATCTAGAAAAACCACCACTATCTCCTCAACACAAAATAACTACACATGGGAGATTAAGGACTGTTTAACCTGCAACACGACAGGTGTTGTTTACCTGATCCAGTGTCCGTGCAGGAGACAGTATATAGGCAGGACTAAACGCCCTATGAAAACCAGGCTGGCCGAACATATAGCCAATATAAGGAAGGGATACGACAAACACTGTTTATCTAAACATTATAAGGATATACATAATAAAGATCCCTCAGGCTTGGTATTCACGGCTCTGGAAAAGGTAGACAGACACTGGCGAGGTGGAAACTACATCAAACAGATGTCGAGGACAGAATCCAGACATATCGACCAGTTTGGATCAATGCTGCCAGTGGGTTTGAATGCCGAACTGGAAATCTTCGGGTTCTTATAGACTGGGTGCCCCCGTTCCGACTCTTGCGACTCAGTCAGGCCGTTTAACGACACTGAGTCGTGGACTCGGACGTGGGCCCCCAGTCCTATACACCATTAGCCAAGTTTAGAGAGTATACTCCATACAGTCCTTTCTAAATATCTGTATATCTCGTATCCAACCAGAATGTACACTTTTATGTCTCACTCTCGACCATTTCATTTTTATCTTATTTTATATATCTACATTTTTATAGATTATGTATTTATGTATTTTAATTTCCATATCTACTTTTATCCATCTCTACACTATCACAGGCATAGACCAGCATCATCACTTTATATTTATAGTGTTGCTGTTGTATAGATATAGTTAGCCTTTAATGATAGATTTTATTAATATGCAATAATGTATTTAATGTTAAGCCACATACCAATGGAGATTTGAATGGCAGTTATACTGGTTAATATGGTAGTACATAATTTGTATCAATTTATTTGTATCATTTCATTTTGGAGCTTCAGAAAATAACACTATAGCAGGATTTGACTTTGTTTATTTAGAAATATGCTATTAACTCATACATGTAATGAGTAATCGAAAATTGGACTTCTATATAATATACAGATTGGTATAAGGAATTCATAGCATAAAAAAACGCATGTGGGGAAAATAACCGCATCGAAACCGCATATAAAAAACGCATGCGATTTTTTGATGTTGAAAGCAAATCCAGTGATCCAGGATTTGGCACAAGCTGATGGTATAAAAAGCGAAGTAACACAGGTGATGCTGTACCACTGACGAAGGGAAAGAGTTCCCGAAACGCATCTGGGCCGCACACCTGTGAAAGAGATATCTCCGCACCTTATGCATGGCCATGCAGAGAAGATTATAACGGAAGAAATCTGAAATCCAGGACGTAGAGCAGAGAATTGATCAACTACTGCTCTCTACTGTCCGGACACAGACCACATCCGAAATCCCGCGAGATTCGAGATTAGCAATCCACAGGAGTCAGAAGTAAGACGCCGACAGCGTCTCACGCCGCTCACCTCCCGCTCACGTCTGCAGAGGCACCAACGAGCCACACTAACGGGGGTAAGAGAACCCCACCTGTGAACCCCACGAGACAGGTATGCTACTCGACTAAGTAAGGTGACTATATATCTTTTATTACCTGTATCTAAGGATATTGGGATACACCTGCTCACAAGAGTAGGAGCTGCAGGGCTCAGCTGTTGAATTGCTGGACACTATTAGCATTAGACTTGTGCTTAAAACCCGCAGCGCTACATACTATTTGAGCGTGCTCTGGACATTGAAGTGCTATAATATAGATACACTCTATCCCAGTGTTGTCTATACATAAGGGACTGACGCTATTACCATTCCGAACTGTGGTTATCCATCAAGTATTTTTTATTCCATATTTTATATGTCAATTGTAGATTTATGGTATATGTTCACGTGTTATACTATTGTGATTTAATTAAATTTTATCAAATTGCTATCTTTTGGTCCAAGTGTTGAGTGCTCGCCCTAAACCTTGATTTTTTATCGACAATTACATGACATTTATGCAAAGAGTCAGTATTTGCAGTGTTGGCCCTTCTTTTTCAGGACCTCTGCAATTCGACTGGGCATGCTCTCAATCAACTTCTGGGCCAATTCCTGACTGATAGCAACCCATTCTTTCATAATCACTTCTTGGAGTTTGTCAGAATTAGTGGGTTTTTGTTTGTCCACCCGCCTCTTGAGGATTGACCACAAGTTCTCAATGGGATTAAGATCTGGGGAGTTTCCAGGCCATGGACACAAAAGGTCAACGTTTTGGTCCCCGAGCCACTTAGTTATCACTTTTGCCTTATGGCACGGTGCTCCATCGTGCTGAAAAATGCATTGTTCTTCACCAAACTGTTGTTGGATTGTTGGAAGAAGTTGCTGTTGGAGGGTGTTTTTGTACCATTCTTTATTCATGGCTGTGTTTTTGGGCAAAATTGTGAGTGAGCCCACTCCCTTGGATGAGAAGCAACCCCACACATGAATGGTCTCAGGATGCTTTACTGTTGGCATGACACAGGACTGATGGTAGCGTTCACCTTTTCTTCTCTGGACAAGCCTTTTTCCAGATGCCCCAAACAATCGGAAAGAGGCTTCATCGGAGAATATGACTTTGCCCCAGTCCTCAGCAGTCCATTCACCATACTTTCTGCAGAAGATCAATCTGTCCCTGATGTTTTTTTTGGAGAGAAGTGGCTTCTTTGCTGCCCTTCTTGACACCAGGCCATATTCCAAAATTCTTCGCCTCACTGTGCGTGCAGATGCGCTCACACCTGCCTGCTGCCATTCCTGAGCAAGCTCTGCACTGGTGGCACTCCGATCCCGCAGCTGAATCCTCTTTAGGAGACGATCCTGGCGCTTGCTGGACTTTCTTGGACGCCCTGAAGTCTTCTTAACAAGAATTGAACCTCTTTCCTTGAAGTTCTTGATGATCCTATAAATTGTTGATTGAGGTGCAATCTTAGTAGCCACAATATCCTTGCCTGTGAAGCCATTTTTATGCAACGCAATGATGGCTGCACGCGTTTCTTTGCAGGTCACCATGGTTAACAATGGAAGAACAATGATTTCAAGCATCACCCACCTTTTAACATGTCAAGTCTGCCATTTTAACCCAATCAGCCTGACATAATGATCTCCAGCCTTGTGCTCATCAACATTCTCACCTGAGTTAACAAGACGATTATTGAAATGATCTCAGCAGGTCCTTTAATGACAGCAATGTAATGCAGTGGAAAGTATTTTTTTGGGATTAAGTTAATTTTCATGGCAAAGAAGGACTATGCAATTCATCTGATCACTCTTCATAACATTCTGGAGTATATGCAAATTGCTATTATAAAAACTTAAGCAGCAACTTTTCCAATTTCCAATATTTATGTAATTCTCAAAACTTTTGGCCACGACTGTATATAATTCCACATGTGTTAATTCATAGTTTTGATGCCTTCAGTGTGAATCTACAATTTTCATAGTCATGAAAATAAAGAAAACTCTTTGAATGAGAAGGTGTGTCCAAACTTTTGGTCTGTACTGTAAATGTAATTTTAACTCCTAAGACTCCTGTGCCCAGCCTTCTGTCTCCAAGGCAAGCACGAGGCAGAAGCACAGCGTCTGGCTGCACAGCCCGTCTTTTCTAATCGGAGACGGGTGGCCCTTAGCAACGCTCTTTTGAAGAGTGCTGCTAATGGCCATTTCAGCCCCAGTTTTCTACCAAAAATAAACATTTTGGCTAAATAAAGTCTATTGCAAAATTGTTACCTATCGGGAGAGTGTGAAGTCCTATTCACACTCATAGAGCTCTATTAGGGTAAATAGACAAGGGGGCTAATAAATTACAATTTCATATCACCCCTTTCCTAATTTTACATATAAAAATATAAACACAGTAAAAAAATTAATGTATTACATATCGCCACGTGCGAAAAAGTCAGAATGATTAAAATCTAAAAAATATAAAAAATATCTCCTATGCGGTGAACGCCGTAACAGAAAAAAAAGATAAAAAAACATGCAATTTACAATTTTTTGGTCACCTTGTCCCCCCCAAAAAATGTTGGTGTTTTGAAGGGGGATCCTGTAATTTGAAGGGGCTGATGGCGCTGGCTTGGGGACATGGATGCTGGCAAATGGCAATGGCATGGGGCTAGGAGTGGGCAATATAAACGATATGCAATATAAACGATATGAATTTGGGCAAGGAGATAGATTTTGTCTATATCGCCTTACTGCGATAGATGATCACGGAATAATATATCGCGATATATATCGTTATCGCACATGCTTCAAAATATATTGCGATATATATTTTAGGCCATATCGCCCAGCCCTAATTCACAGTATGGGGAATTACTATTAGATCAGTGGGGGTGCTACCGCTTGGACCCCCACCAATGACAAGAATGGGGGCCCCATACCACCTGCAGCCCCCCTGAAATGATCGGAGTGGTCAGAAGGGTATGCTCGTGGCCGCTCCATTCCTTTCTATGGGAGTCCCGGAGATAGAAGAGTACAACGCTCTCTCCAGAATTCCCATAGATATGAATGGAGTGGCTGTGAGATGTGGATAAGGGATAACATAATTAGGGATGAGCGAATCGACTTCAGATGAAACATCCGAAGTCGATTCGCATAAAACTTTGTTTCAATACTGTACGGAGCGAGCGCTCTGTACAGTATTAGAATGTATTGGCCCTGATGAGCCGAAGTTATTACCGAACCCGAGTTCGGGAAATGTTATTTTTTTTACAGTAGAAAAATTTTTTGAAGTTATTACCCGAAGTCTCGTGAGACTTCGCGAAGTAATAACTTCGGCTCATCTGAGCCAATACATTCTATGCTGTAAGGAGCTCTCGCTCCGTACAGTAAAGAAACTAAGTTTTATGCAAATCGACTTTGGATGTTTTATCCGAAGTCGATTCACTCATCCCTAAACATAATGTAACCGGAATACCCCTTTATAGAATCCCAGCACTGCCATAGAACAAGGTGGTAGGATCACACGAGCACATGGTTCACATGGACAGAGTGTTGGGGCCCCTTCATTCACTGCTGGGGTCCCGTTGGCAGGTCAGATAAAAATGTACCTGAAAATAGCAGCTGTTGTAGCTATAATGGCAGCCATATTGTTAATTACCTGGGTACAGATATAGGGAAGAGAAAAGATTTTACTGTACTGACATGGATCATCCCTCCCCAAACATGAAACTACAACTCCCAGCATGTCCAGGCTGTTAATATGTGATATTAGAGGACATCACAGGAGGAGGAGATATAAAAGGAGGCAGCTATAACTCCCAGCATGTCCAGGTTGTTGTTATGTGATCTTAGAGGACATTACAGGAGGAGAAGGTATAAGAGGAGGGAACTACAACTCCCAACATGTCCAGGCTGTTATTATGTAATATCAAGGCCAGGACAAGGTATGTCGGTGCCCAAGGTGGAGCAGGACATATTGCATCCAAATGAATTTAAAGTGACCCTACTTTCTAGGGGTACGGCCACTCAATCAGGTTTCTGGATGCAGTTCCGGAAGGAGTGGATCATAAAAGGAGAGAAAGTATAAACGGTTAATACGACTTCCCCTCTCTTTTGAATTCACTCCTGGTTTTTGCTACCAGAACGGCATCTGGAAACGGACTGTGTGACCGTACCCTACTGAAGAGATTAAAACACGTTTCCAGTGACTTACAGGTGACGTCTCCACGGACTTCAGTTCTTCACTTTCCTTTTCTTCTCCATTTGGTCCAGACCATCACAGGCAGACGTCTTTGGTCAGGGGTGTGTAGCCCCCTCTGTCACATAAGAAGATACCCGCATTACTATATGGCACATGGTAGACGGGGACTGTTGCAGATTTTGCAACTCAGACCCCAATTTATACAGGCCGCAGATCAGCACCCATATTTATATATGGCACTGTCATCCTGAAGCTACTCCTAATACTGTGCCCGCTGTGCTCCCCCCATGCCCACAAACATTATACTATACACCCAGACTGCCATCATTAGTAATAGTGCCCCCAATAGTGATAATACTCCCCAAGAGTGAACCCATTAGTAGCAATGCCCTCCATATTGTGTCAAATGATTGCGCCCCTACAGTACCCCTAGTAGTAATAATATGACCATAATGCTCCCAGTAGCTCTAATGTCCCCCTCTAGTTATAGCTCCCTTGTAGTTCCAATATACAGTGGCGGAAATAATTATTTGACCCCTCACTGATTTTGTAAGTTTGTCCAATGACAAAGAAATGAAAAGTCTCAGAACAGTATCATTTCAATGGTAGGTTTATTGTAACAGTGGCAGATAGCACATCAAAAGGAAAATCGAAAAAATAACTTTAAATAAAAGATAGCAACTGATTTGCATTTCATTGAGTGAAATAAGTATTTGAACCCCTACCAACCATTAAGAGTTCTGGCTCCCACAGAGTGGTTAGACACTTCTACTCAATTAGTCACCCTCATTAAGGACACCTGTCTTAACTAGTCACCTGTATAAAAGACACCTGTCCACAGAATCAATCAATCAAGCAGACTCCAAACTCTCCAACATGGGAAAGACCAAAGAGCTGTCCAAGGATGTCAGAGACAAAATTGTAGACCTGCACAAGGCTGGAATGGGCTACAAAACCATTAGCAAGAAGCTGGGAGAGAAGGTGACAACTGTTGGTGCGATTGTTCGAAAATGGAAGGAGCACAAAATGACCATCAATCGACCTCGCTCTGGGGCTCCACGCAAGATCTCACCTCGTGGGGTGTCAATGGTTCTGAGAAAGGTGAAAAAGCATCCTAGAACTACACGGGAGGAGTTAGTTAATGACCTCAAATTAGCAGGGACCACAGTCACCAAGAAAACCATTGGAAACACATTACACCGCAATGGATTAAAATCCTGCAGGGCTCGCAAGGTCCCCCTGCTCAGGAAGGCACATGTGCAGGCCCGTCTGAAGTTTGCCAATGAACACCTGAATGATTCAGAGAGTGACTGGGAGAAGGTGCTGTGGTCTGATGAGACCAAAATAGAGCTCTTTGGCATTAACTCAACTCGCTGTGTTTGGAGGAAGAAAAATGCTGCCTATGACCCCCAAAACACCGTCCCCACCGTCAAGCATGGGGGTGGAAACATTTTGCTTTGGGGGTGTTTTTCTGCTAAGGGCACAGGACAACTTATTCGCATAAACGGGAAAATGGACGGAGCCATGTATCGTGAAATCCTGAGCGACAACCTCCTTCCCTCTGCCAGGAAACTGAAAATGGGTCGTGGATGGGTGTTCCAGCACGACAATGACCCAAAACATACAGCAAAGGCAACAAAGGAGTGGCTCAAGAAGAAGCACATTAAGGTCATGGAGTGGCCTAGTCAGTCTCCGGACCTTAATTCAATCGAAAACCTATGGAGGGAGCTCAAGCTCAGAGTTGCACAGAGACAGCCTCGAAACCTTAGGGATTTAGAGATGATCTGCAAAGAGGAGTGGACCAACATTCCTCCTAAAATGTGCGCAAACCTGGTCATCAATTACAAGAAACGTTTGACCTCTGTGCTTGCAAACAAGGGTTTTTCCACCAAGTATTAAGTCTTTTTTTGTTAGAGGGTTCAAATACTTATTTCACTCAATGAAATGCAAATCAGTTGCTATCTTTTATTTAAAGTTATTTTTTCGATTTTCCTTTTGATGTGCTATCTGCCACTGTTACAATAAACCTACCATTGAAATGATACTGTTCTGAGACTTTTCATTTCTTTGTCATTGGACAAACTTACAAAATCAGTGAGGGGTCAAATAATTATTTCCGCCACTGTATAATGCTCCCCCATCGTGCCAGTATATGATGCTCCTCCATTCCCTTCCAGTACTGCCAGGTATATATAATGATCTCCCTCCCCCCTTTCCTGGAGCCCCCCCCCCCCAGCAGTGCGGACGTTTTGTATAAAAAAAAAACTAAACACCTTACTCCAGTATGATCTGCGTCCCGATGCATGCGGTCCAATGACATCACCACTCCTGTTCTGATGTGATCACTCGAGACCCAGCACAGGAGGTTGCGTTGATGTCATTGCGGCCTCTTGCGCTGTTCTGATGCCTAGCAGCCTGAGGCTTGTGAGGTTGAATGGCCGCACATATGGCCGTGAGTGCTAGGCCCTAGGCAGACGACTACCCCCACCTATCCATCGCCCCGGCCCTAAGTCAGAGCACATTACAGCAGGAGGTATAACAGGAGAGGACTATAAGTCCCAGCATGTCTAGGCCATTATTATGTCATATATCAGAGCACATTACAAGAGGAGGTATAAGAGGAGATGACTACAACTCCCAACATGGCCAAGCTGTTATGAAATATAATAATACATTACAAGAGGTTTAAGAGGAGAGGACTACAACTCACAGCATGTCCAAGCCGTCATTATGTAATATCAGTGTGGAAAACTAGGATCCAGCACTGCCTTTCTCCGAACTGTAGACTTTACTGGCTTTTCTTAAGAAAACTCCGTCTTTTTTTAATTGCATGTGTACGCTTCAATAAAGTCTACAGTCCGGAGAAAGGCAGTTCTGGATCCTTGTTTTCCATATTGGGAGTCTCCACTCACCGTGACACGCCGCATCCACTGACATATGATTTAATCCTGGGTTGGGGCTGGTAAGGGGGTTTTTCTTCTGTATATCTATTTAGTAATATCAGAGTACAATACAAGAGAAGGTATAGGAGGAGAGGACTACAACTCCCAGCATGTCCAGGCTGTTATGTAATATCAGAGTACATTACAAGAGAAGGTATAGGAGGAGAGGACTACAGCTCCCAGCATGTCCAGGCTGTTATGTAATATCAGAGTACATTACAAGAGAAGGTATAGGAGGAGAGGACTACAGCTCCCAGCATGTCCAGGCTGTTATGTAATATCAGAGTACATTACAAGAGAAGGTATAGGACAGCGGTTCTCAACCTAGGGGTCGCGACCCCTTTGGGGGTCGATCGGCCCTTTCCGGGGGGTCGCCTGAGGCTTCCTATTGTGGGTCGCCCGCACAACGGCAGCGGCCCCTTATCCTCGCGCACAGGAAGTGATATCCTATCACTGCCTGTGCTTGAAGGAGCCTGACGTCTGGACGGATAAGTCGGGCCGCCTGTCTGCCGAGGTCCGAGTTTTTTCGTTGATGACACCGCCGCTGAGCACCACTGCCACCAATGATTTAATTGAGCCTGGCTGATTTTATTTTAATTATTTGGCTGAGCAAGGCTTAATTTATTTGGGGGGACATGAAGCACCGCTGATTTATTTATTTGGGGGACCCTGAGCACTTCTGATTTATTTATTTGGGGGACCCTGAGCACCATTGATTTATTTATTTGGGGGGGGACCTGAAGCACCGCTAATTTATTTATTTGGGGGTACCCTGAGCACCGCTGATTTATTTATTTGGGGGAAACCTGAGCACCGCTGATTTATTTATTTGGGGGACCCTGAGCACCATTGATTTATTTATTTGGGGGACCCTGAGCACCATTGATTTATTTATTTGGGGGACCCTGAGCACCATTGATTTATTTATTTGGGGGACCCTGAGCACCGCTGATTTATTTATTTGGGGGACCCTGAGCACCATTGATTTATTTATTTGGGGGAAACCTGATGCACCACAGATTTTTTTTTTTTGGGGGGGGGGTACTGTGAGCACCACTGAGTTATTTATTTGAGGGGTACTGTGCGCACCACTGATTTATTTTTTAGGGGGTATTATTTATTTTAAAGTTATTTATTTGGTTTCCAAATATTTTGTATTTATGCTAAAGTTCTGTGGTTATGAATGAATACTTGTGTATTTGAATTAACATTTGGTGTATTGGTGTCTGTGCGTGTTTTTGGTGGGTCATCAGACCCAATTCTCCAGGTGGGCCACGGGAGTTCCAGTCCGACACTGGGGTTGGCGCCATTGTATTTATGCAGACTGGTCACACACGCAGAGAGCAGGTATTGTAGAAAGCAGCTGCTGTGTTAAAGGCATTGGAGGTAAGACAGGGCAACACTTGAATTATTGTTCATCAGCTATTGTCATATATTATTTTCATTTAGATAACAAACCACCCCATGACAATGGATCGTGTAGAGAAGAACCCTAAAATAAGAAAATATAGTGAGGATTTTTTACAGTATGGTTTTACCTCAATAATTACAGTAGGGATTGAGAAACCACAATGTGTTATTTGTTGTGAAGTTCTATCAGCGGAATCTATGAAGCCAAACAAACTAAAACGCCATTTTGATAGCAAGCATCCGAGCTTTGCCGGCAGGGATACCAACTATTTTAGAAGCAAAGCTGATGCACTCCAAAAAGCCAGACTTGACAACAAAATTAGTTATGACGTAGCAAGGAAAAAAATGTAATGGTTGGGGGTCACCACAACATGAGGAACTGTATTAAGGGGTCACGGCTTTAGAAAGGTTGAGAACCACTGGTATAGGATAAGAGGACTACTACTCCCAGCATGTCCAGGCTGTTATGTAATATCAGAGTACATTACAAGAGAAGGTATAAGAGGAGAGGACTACAGCTCCCAGCATACCCAGGCTGTTGTAATGTGTTCTGATATTACATAATAATGGTCTGGACATGCTGGGAGTTGTCATTGTCTCCTCTTATACAGCCTCTTTTTCTGATATTACATAATAAGAGGAGAAGACTACAACGCCCAACATGTCCAGGCTGTTATGTATCATAAGGCCCCTTTCACACGGGCGAGTATTCCGCGCGGGTGCGATGCGTCAGTTGAACCCGACCCATTCATTTCTATGGGGCCGTTCACATGAGCGTTGATTATCACGCATCACTTGTGCGTTGCATGAAAATCGCAGCGTGCTCTATATTGTGCGTTTTTCACGCAACGCAGGCCCCATAGAAGTTAATGGGGCTGCGTGAAAATCGCAAGCAAGTGCGGATGCGGTGCGATTTTCACGCACGGTTGCTAGGAGACGATCGGGATGGAGACCCGATCATTATTATTTCCCCTTATAACATGGTTATAGGGGAAAATAATAGCATTCTGAATACAGAATGCATAGTACAATGTCCATTGAGGGGTTAAAAATAATAAACTAATTTAACTCACCCCATCCACTTGGTCGCGTAGCGGATCTCCTCTTCTTTCTACTTTCTTCAGGACCTGGCAAAAGGACCTTTGATGATGTCACTGCGCTCATCACATGGTCCATCACTCGCGCGCATTTTCCTGCACCGCACACGCATCTTGTCGCCCGTGTGAAAGACTCCTAAGAGTACATTACAAGAGGAGGTATAAGAGTTTGAGGACTACAGCGCCCAACATGTCCAAGCTGTTGTAATGTAGTCTGATATTACATAAAAATGGCCTGGACATGCTGGGAGTTGTAGTCATTTTTCCTCTTATAATGTACTCTGATATTATATAACAGGCTGGACATGCTGAGAGTTATAGTGCTCTCCTCTTATAATGTACTCTGATATTATACACATTAGCAGGAGGAATAAGTGGAGAGGACTATAACTCTCAGCATTCCCCTGGCTCTTACACTGAAGCTATCATTCATCACTTTTTCCCATGCTGTTATACTTCACTGCACTGCTGAGCTCCGCCTCCTGTTCTGATCACATGATGGTGAGGTCATCACAGGTCCTTCCTCACCTCTTCTCTGCTGAGCTCCGCCTCCTGCTCTGATCACATGATGGTGAGGTCATCACAGGTCCTTCCTCACCTCTTCTCTGCTGAGCTCCGCCTCCTGTTCTGATCACATGACGGTGAGTTAATCACTGATCCTTCATTCTCTGCTAAGCTCCGCCTCCTGTTCTGATCACATGACGGTGATGTCATCACAGGTCCTTCCTCACCTCTTCACTGAACTGCTGAGCTCCGCCTCCTGTTCTCATCACATGATGGTGATGTCATCGCAGGTCCTTCCTCACCTCTTCTCTGCAGGTGACATCATCATAGCAGCGGAAGTAGAAGGGTGCTGCTGGTGTCAGTTTGCAGAGCTGCCCTTGCTGTCTGCTAGGGCAGCTGTCTCCTCTCCTTCAGTACTGTCCGAACTAATGTAAAGTCTTTACTCTGCAGGAAGTTCAGCTCCAGCTTTAATATGGACCGGGTCACAGAGACGGACTTTATGAGGAGGTTGATTGGGACAAATGTAAAGGTTACAACTGTTCATGGCTGCTTCCAGGGGGAACTGAGTCACATCCATGCAGATCGTGCCATCGTGTTAGGCAGAGGTAAGGGAATATTTCCTGCTTGTATTATCTTCTGAGAACAGATGAACCAGAGATGCCAAACCAAGAAGACGTGTTCATTGCTGCTCAAACTAAATAACGCCCCGGATAGGAACGTCAGATTGCTGACAACGCGGCGCGCTGGTCCTTCTCAGGCAGATATGGAAATAATTACATGTGCAACCAATCCAGGTTCTGATGGCGGTCAGGTCCGAGTATGGAGGCCTCGCGGTGAGAGCTTCAGTCCTCCAGAATAAATATTCTGCCTTGTCCGTAATGCGGACAATAATGGGACATGCAAACATACGGAAACTGAATGAACAAGGAGTCATTTCCGTTTTTTTGAATGGTTCCGCATACGGTCCAAAAAAAAAAAGGAAGGGACGCGGAAAGAAAATACGTTTGTTTGCATGAGCCCCACAAACGGAAGCCAAAACGCCAGTGTGAAAGACTTTTTGTAGCGCAACTAATTGAATTTTCCTATTGAACTGCAGCTGCGTCCAAATGAATGCGTTCAGTTGATGCCATCTTGCGGACTGCAGCAGTCAACAATTAGTCGCGCTACAAAAAGCTGCAGAGGATAGCCCAGGCCTTATGTGTGTGGGCAGTTCGAGACAGAAGGGTTGGGCGAAATAAGGCTACTTTCACACTTACGGCAGAGTGTTCCGGCAAGCAGTTCCGTCGCTGGAACTGCCTGCCGGATGCGGCAAAACTTATGCCAACTGATGGCATTAGTAAGACTGATCAGGATCCTGCTCCGTCAGAAAAATGCATTGAAATGCCGGATCCGTCTTTCCGGTGTCATCCGGAAAAATGGATCCGGCATTTATTTTTTTCACCTTTTTTTTGGTCTGCGCATGCGCAGACCGTAAGGACGGATCCGGCATTCCGGTATTTTGAATGCCGGATCTGGCACTAATACATTCCTATGGAAAAAAGTCTTCCGTTTTTTGGGCCGCTGCACCGTAGCAGACAGTGCAGCAGCTCACTGCGGACTAGCAGACGTGTGTCTAAAACAACAGCTCAGATAAACCTACTGCGTACGAGGCTGCAAAGCAGGTATAGGGTCGGGGGAATGGTTTTATGGCATTTTTTAGGGCCCACTCATCCAAACTGCAGAATCTGAAACCTTTTTTCAAGTGAATGGATGTGCTGTGGCGTTCCATCTCCGTACCCTTTGTACTACCGGAAACGCAGCTGCTGCTATCATCCGAGGGTGCCAGAATTCCACCATCTGAGAACGATGACCGGTCTTATGCGTAGGCCGTCAATATGTTTGTGCCAGGAAACCCTTTTAAAGAAGAAGAGTTGGACATGAAAGTAACTGTGTCTCAAGGTTGCACCATAGCTGGGGAATGTGAAGCTTTGGTAAAACCCAAGGAGCTTTGCTATTGGTTGGTTCGGGCAGGCACCGGAGCGATACAGCACCCTGCAGCAGGGGGGGCTGGCTCCTGGGGACGGCGGAAGCAAGCAGTGCCGGGCGCGCTGCGCAAGGACCCCTAGAAGCATGGTGGCGGATGAGCTGAAGACTACAGCCAGGGAGCGATGACGAGTAGGACAGCGCGGTCATAAAGCCACTTTTACTCTTCTTCCCCTACAACCTGAACCAGTAAGTTTTGTGACAAGAAGCAGAGCGCGGGATTTCTATTAATAACCCCCTGGAAGCCAAATTCCATTAGTTCTGGATTTACCTGGGGGTTCAGTGGAGTTGACACTGCGCTATGCCTGGACCCGATAATCTAGCGGTGGAGATGTGGGCAGTTTTCTCGAGGCAGGGAGACAGGAGGAGAGGCTCTGGCAGATCTGTGGTTGCGCAGGACGACAGGACTACAACCCCCACAGAGCAGATTCTCTTCCTCATTCTCCATGATGCTGCAGCTCTCTAAATAATGGGCAAATATAGTAGAAGAGTCTCCCGCCTGGAGCAGTCACTTCCCAAGTCCAGGGCTTCTCTGCTCGGCCAGAGGGTCCATGCACAGACGCTACGCAAACGTATCCATCATCCCACTGAGTCAATGGTAAAAATTCACGCTGCCCCAACTGTTTACACCAACTCTCCCGTCATACAGAAGGGTCCCTGAGCACACGGACAAGGGTCTTCTTGATGGGGCGGTCCCTCTAGTTCTTACTATTAAAGCTGCAGGTCGGCACTGTCCTAGCAGCAGATCCTGCCCTGTGCATCACTCACATCCACCAGTCACCGAGCAAAGAAACACACCCAGTGCAGCACACGCCATGGCCACCGATTATCACATGTAGCCAGGATCCAGCTCACATTCATGTCTGCAGCTCTGATGGAATGATGGTGGTTGCAGTTCCCCTTCATAAATACCCACCTCTTAAGCCCCGTTCACATCACTGCTATTTATTTCTGTTGCTCTGCTCGTCTAACGGAGCAGAACAACGAAAATAACGAAAGTGCTGGATCGGGTACATAACGGTGAGTTTTTGTCATATGTTCAATGTACACAAAAAAAGTATACATTAACGGACGCCTCAGACAGATGCCGTACTGGGGCATCCGTCACTATGGAGTTCCATTGCAAAAAAAAAATATGCTTAGTGTACCACGTTTTTCCATCCTGCAAAGTCCAGCAAAAAAACGTATAGGCTGAAGTGTGTGTGTGTGTGTGTATGTGTGTATATGTATTAAGGCAGATTGCCTGGATTTGTGGGAGGGGCTGAGGTCCGCCTCCAGCCTATTTAGGGCACTCCCCTTACCTGGCTCCTGCATCATTGAGGTCTGAGCTTTTGAGAGAGGAGGTCGCGTGTGGAGTGTCTGGAGAGTTGCCTGCGAATCGCTAGAAGTTCTGGGAGTTTTTCGTTGCCATCAGTTCTGGATTTGGAGCATTTCGGTTCTATTTTTCCAGCTTCACTCAGGTTCACTGTGGGTCACGTTTGCCCGTTAAACTGCGAGTCATCCATACGGTGCAGCCGGGGCCTCACGGTTGCCCCTGTACCGGTTCAATTCATTTCACCAAACGCTGCACCAATGTCACTGTTTTCTCGTACAAGTCACCAGTATTTCATTTCTGTCACGCCTTGTTCATGCACAATTTGTCTACACCGTACCACTATTCCGGTCAGCACCCCTGCGGCAGGCATGCAGTCGTTCCTGGGAAATCCCCATTTCTTTTCATTTCACCAAACGCTGCACTAATGTCACAGCTTTCTCGCCCAGGTCACCAGCATTTCATTTCTGTCATGTCTCGTTCACACATAAATTTATCTGCACCGTATCGCCACTCCGGTCAACACCCCTGCGCCATGCAGGCAGTGGTTTCCGAGTCATCCATACGGTACAGCCAGGGCCTCACGGTTGCCCCTGTACCGGTTCATTCATTTCATCATACGCTGCACCAATGTCACGGTTTCTCATACAAGTCACCAGTTTTCATTTCTGTCACGCCTTGTTCATGCGCAATTTGTCCACACCGTACTACGATTCCGGTCAACACCTCTGCAGCATGCGGCATGGTTTCTGGCCTAATCCGCCATTTCTGTTTCATTTCATTCATGGACGCTGCGCCAATATCACGGATTTCTCAGTCACCAGCATCTCATTTTGTCATGTCTCGTTCAAGCAATCCCACAGAAACAACACTGCGGTCAGCACCCCTGGGGTCCAGGCTCGTTCCCCATTTCTTTTTCAGTCCATATCACCCCACAATCACCCACATTCATGCCCCCCCCTCCTCATGTTCATGTGCACGGCTGCAGGAGCACAAATGCGTATGAGTCATTCATACGGTACAGCAGGGCCTCACGGTTGCCCCTGTACCGGTTCATTTCATGTCATCAATGCGCACCAATATCACAGGTTCATACAAGTCACCAGCATTCATTTCTGTCACACCTGTTTCATGCGTATTTATTCACAAACCGCACCACCATTCCGGTCAACAGCTCTGGCAGCATGCGACCAATGGTTCCTGGATTAAATCCCCCTTTTCTGTTGTTCTTTCACACACTGCACCCATGTCACGGCTGCTCGCAGCAATCACCGGCAGCTCATTGCTCATGCCTATTCTGGCGTCTCCCCACAGGACCGTCACTCCGGTCAGCTCCCTGATGGTTCCAGCCCCATTCCCCATTTCTGGTTTATTTCAGTTCACCACTCAACATCCAACATTCATTCAAGCCAGCCCAGGTTATTGTTCCTGGGTTTTCCTCCCATTCCAGTTCAACAAACCACCCTGCACTCACTTACATTCATGCCCCCCCCCCCCCCCGTTTCATGTCACAGCAGGGCCAAAAAATCACACACTTGCTCACATGACCTTGCGCAGCTGAAAAGGCCACACTGCTCACACCCTCCCTCATGGTCAGCACCGCCGGGCACGCACGCTGCTTCAAGGCGACCCCCCCCCCCCCCCGCTGCCTCCGGTCCCATTCCGCCGATCCTCCTGCCGTGCTGCCGATGGCGGCCGGCCGCGTCTCTGCGTTTGGTCTGCGCACGCGCGGCCGGGGTACTGCGCATGCGCGGCGGTGCCGTCGGCGCATGCGCTGTGTCCCGGCGGCCGTCCGCCGTTGTGGCTGTTGCAGGGTGCCGCCGCCGGGTCTGTCCGACCTCCTGACTGGCCGGCGGAGCCCTGGGCCAGTAGTTCAGCGTCATGCCCCCACCCACACAGGCTGCACAGTCCAGGGGGCATCCAGCCTGTTTTGCCTTGCACACAAACCCTCCTTGTTAAAACACCCCACCGCCATCAGGTCAAACAGCCCCCACACATAAACATAAACCCACCACTTTGCCCCAGGGCCAAAAATAAATAAATAAATAAATAAATAAATAAATAATAAAAAAAAAATATATATATATATATATATATATAAAGGGAAACCCGCCATATAGTCCATGGCCATACGTTCCACCATAAAAAAAAAAAAAAAAAAAAAAAAAACGGGAAATCCATACAGGCCGCACGATCACACGCTCCGCCACGTAATAAATCACAGGCCTCATTTCGCACATCACAGGCGCTGCATTATTGCATATTCACGTTATGATCCTCTCGGGTCATGCTAATGTTTATACCACAGTCCACTCTCGTCATACTACTTTCTGTTACCAGGTACGTACACCTGCTCTTAAACGATTTTCTCCTTACATTTCGGATGGTCCCGTTACTAAAAAAAAAAAAAAAAAAAAAAAAAACTGGGGGGAGGAGTTATCGTCTGGTTACTAATAAAGGAAAAAAAAAAAAAAAAAAAACCGAATTAAAGGACACAGACCAATACGTTCCATTGGATTGCAAACGCGCATTTCCACTTGTGCATGGCCAGGCGCCACGCGCTGGTCTCTTCTCACACCAGGCGCAAGCTATCATTTCATGAACAACCGTCATGATCCTCCGGGTCATGCATATGTACCATGTACATTGTCACATTTCATTACACTATTTTATGTCTCCCCTCCCCCTCTTTTTCAGGCGGTCAACCTATATTGTATTTTGCACTACCGTGTATCCGGAAAATACCACCAGGTACGTTCACCTGCTCATTTAACAAAAGTCTTCCTTACATTTCGAATGATCCCGTTAGGGTCAGCGTGCTGGCTTTAGGGGCACCATCATCCCACTAGGTTACCCCCTTCTTGGCTTCGCCAGCAGTTAGTGGTCCCGCGAGGCCGACACCCCGCCTCAAACGTACAGAGGCACCCGCCCAACGCGCCACCTCGTTAGTAAGCCGCCTCGCGTGTTGCATAGAGAGGGCCTCACCTGTCACTCCCTTCCCCTAGTCCTGTCTTACAGTCACCGAGAGGCCAACGCTCCTGCCACTACCACAAGTGGCCTCATTAACCCCTCGCGCCAAATCATAGGTAGAGCCTCTCAAGCCGCTTGGCAATTAGCAGGGCCTCATCTGTCACCATGCAAGTATAATTTTTTCGCCGTCCGGCCTAGCTAGCCAGCACGATCCTGTGTTTCCCCAAGCTAATCAACTGTTTTGTTTTACTATGTCTCTGGAAGGGAAAGAGAACTTCTCCCTACCTGGCACCCCTGCTAGATCCGTCACTGCTACCCAGGGAGACGGTCTAGCCAGTCCAGCACCCATCAGATCCTGGGCAATCCCGCGCATAACGATTGAGTCAAGGTGACGGCATGTTCCCTTGCCCGCCACGGCGAGGGAAGCAGAGCTTTTCCGGCTGCTGCGCACGCCAATCGATAACAGGGAGGCAGGGGAGGACCTAGCCAGTCCAGCACAGGGGATATACATACCATGCTGTCCTCCCTAAATGTCATCCATGTCTAAAGTCAACGCCAGGTTGGAGAGGCTGGAATCGGTCACTGCGACCCTCTCCTTGGCGGGGCCACCACCGGCAGCGTCACCGGCCGGATTGCCAGTGATCACGTCGACCGTTAGCCTGGAGGACCAAGAAGTCAGCCCGACACACATAATACCGGAGGAGGAACCGGGGGTACCCATCGCCACCAAGAAGACAGAAGGGCCAGACACGGTCATCACCTTTCCTGGGTACCCAGTTGGATTCAGCCAGTTTGCCATCCGGGAAGATCCAGGACATTCTCGCCCACATAGGCAACTACCTTCAACTCCGCACCGGCAACCGCAAAGAACTGCAGTCCCTGCTGGGCTCCCTGATCTTTGCTATGCGCATCCACCTCAGTGTCGCTCATTTATATCACGGCTCCTGCACCTCTCCCCTTTTCCTACACGACTCGCACAGGTTGTCCCTGGATGCCCACGCTGCAGGCAGGTCTGGGCATGTGGGGGAGATTTCTGTCCACCTGGAATGGCGGGAGCTTGTTTCTCCCTCAGCCGTCGGACTCTTCCCCCTCTATCTGGTCAGATGCGGCATCTACCACAGGCTTCGCGGCCATTTTTGGGAACGATTGGCTGTGGGGCAGCTGGCCTCCTGCGGTCCGGGGTTTGGAAGGATTCTCCACTGCCTCAGCGCTTTTCAAGATCTACCCCATCGTGGCGGCGGCCGTAGCATGGGGTCATTCATGGGCAACATGTCGGTCCGGTGCTATTCAGACAACCATACGACCTGCCAGTTCATCAACAGGATTGTTCCAAATCTCTCACAATCGTGAGGTTTCTGCGGAGACTTCCTTGGTTGGCCGCTTGCAATATTTTCTTCTTGCATTGTTTCCATGTCCCGGGGGTGGGCAATACGGCAGCTGACAGTCTGTCTCGCGTCAAATTTCAGGCATTTCATCAAGCTCTCCCATCAGCGTTACCCACGGCCTCCATCACTCCATTATTTCAAACAGCTCATTCTGGATTAGAAGGCATCATGCGGCATAGCCAGTCTTTGTCCCGCTTAGCACTATCAGACGATACACATAGAACATACGACAGAGCGTTCACACTATTCAACAGGTCCTGTTGGAACACAACATCACGCACCCCTTTTTGTCATGACGTCTCTTCCGGGTTTGGCTTCTTTTTGCCACCTCAAACTCATGTCATACAACACCATCAAACCATATCTCACTGGCATTTCAACATCATATGCTAATCATACACCCCAATAACATCAGCTTCATGTCCTCGCACCAGATCAAATCCATACTCAGAAGTATTCAGGAAACGGAACCCGCACGTCCAGCCCAGAGGCTACCCATAATCAATCATATTTTCAAAGCATTATCCGACTTACTGGACGCCACGCCTCTTGAAACAGATACCAACTCCATCATCAATACGGCATTTACTTGACCTTCTACGGATTCCTGAGTTCCGGGAAATTCATTACAGCCTCCACGACCCGAACCTCACCTTGTCTTCTTGTCTCCCACTTGTCAAAACACATGGGTCACTACATCCTGTCCTTACCTCACTCCAAGAATAGTCAGCACTTTCATATTACCCCACGCACAACAGATGGTGTCCAGTCAGGGTCCTGGTCCTGGATGCTCACAATCAGCGTCACAAGTTCTACCCTCTCAACCGCTACTTCAACTACATGGTTCGGTACTCACCACCACCACCTTCATGACCCATGTCGGGTCATCCCTCACACAACTAGGCCTCAACGCAGCCAACTACTCAGGGCACTCCTTTCGCATTGGAGCCACGTCCACGGCCTCCAGTGCCAACATCCTCACTCATGGCATCA
Organism: Bufo bufo; assembly: GCF_905171765.1. Classification (NCBI taxonomy): domain Eukaryota; kingdom Metazoa; phylum Chordata; class Amphibia; order Anura; family Bufonidae; genus Bufo; species Bufo bufo. The sequence goes on from NC_053399.1 coordinate 75,113,143, forward strand.
GGGGATTGGGGCGCTGGGAGTCATCCGCTTACGCGCAATACATTCCCCAATCCAACACAAGAGTTTAAGAGTGGCTTTCCAAAACATGTCGGGTTAAGCTATTGATACATCAATTGGCTACAATAAACTGGTTTATTTCCATTTTTGCCCTCTTCTTTCTCAGGCCTACCTCATCCTCGGTTTCGGCACACCACAACCGACTGCACTCATTCCCTGCTTTCCCAGGGCTCTTCACTGTACTACCGTAAGCCCCTTACACAAGTATTAAGGCAGATTGCCTGGATTTGTGGGAGGGGCTGAGGTCCGCCTCCAGCCTATTTAGGGCACTCCCCTTACCTGGCTCCTGCATCATTGAGGTCTGAGCTTTTGACCCTCCCACCACTCCACTCATTTACAACTCATTTCTTCCATATCTTTTCCTTGGGTAGGCCCTCTTCTTTCTCAGGCCTACCTCATCCTCGGTTTCGGCACACCACAACCGACTGCACTCATTCCCTGCTTTCCCAGGGCTCTTCACTGTACTACCGTAAGCCCCTTACACAAATCTATATATATATATATATATAATTAATTATTTATTTTATTTTTTTTACACATTGGAACTCTATGGTGACGGATGCAACAGTATGGCATCTGTTAACATACACTGCTCAAAAAAATAAAGGGAACACAAAAATAACACATCCTAGATCTGAGTTAATTAAATATTCTTCTGAAATACTTTGTTCTTTACATAGTTGAATGTGCTGACAACAAAATCATACAAAAATAAAAACATGGAAATCAAATTTTTCAACCCATGGAGGTCTGGATTTGGAGTCACACTCAAAATTAAAGTGGAAAAACACACTACAGGCTGATCCAACTTTGATGTAATGTCCTTAAAACAAGTCAAAATGAGGCTCAGTAGTGTGTGTGGCCTCCACGTGCCTGTATGACCTCCCTACAACGCCTGTGCATGCTCCTGATGAGGTGGCGGACGGTCTCCTGGGGGATCTCCTCCCAGACCTGGACTAAAGCATCTGCCAACTCCTGGACAGTCTGTGGTGCAACGTGACGTTGGTGGATAGAGCGAGACGTGATGTCCCAGATTTGCTCAATTGGATTCAGGTCTGGGGAACGGGCGGACCAGTCCATAGCATCAATGCCTTCGTCTTGCAGGAACTGCTGACACACTCCAGCCACATGAGGTCTAGCATTGTCGTGCATTAGGAGGAACCCAGGGCCAACCGCACCAGCATATGGTCTCACAAGGGGTCTGAGGATCTCATCTCGGTACCTAATGGCAGTCAGGCTACCTCTGGAGAGCACATGGAGGGCTGTGCGGCCCTCCAAAGAAATGCCACCCGACACCATTACTGACCCAATGCCAAACCGGTCATGCTGGAGGATGTTGCAGGCAGCAGAACGTTCTCCACGGCGTCTCCAGACTCTGTCACGTCTGTCACATGTGCTCAGTGTGAACCTGCTTTCATCTGTGAAGTGCACAGGGCGCCAGTGCGAATTTGCCAAACGTCCTGCACGGTGTTGGGCTGTAAGCACAACCCCCACCTGTGGACGTCGGGCCCTCATATCACCCTCATGGAGTCTGTTTCTGACCGTTTGAGCAGACACATGCACATTTGTGGCCTGCTGGAGGTCATTTTGCAGGGCTCTGGCAGTGCTCCTCCTGTTCCTCCTTGCACAAAGGCGGAGGTAGCGGTCCTGCTGCTGGGTTGTTGCCCTCCTACGGCCTCCTCCACGTCTCCTGATGTACTGGCCTGTCTCCTGGTAGCGCCTCCATGCTCTGGACACTACGCTGACAGACACAGCAAACCTTCTTGCCACAGCTCGCATTGATGTGCCATCCTGGATAAGCTGCACTACCTGAGCCACTTGTGTGGGTTGTAGACTCCGTCTCATGCTACCACTAGAGTGAAAGCACCGCCAGCATTCAAAAGTGACCAAAACATCAGCCAGGAAGCATAGGAACTGAGAAGTGGTCTGTGGTCACCACCTGCAGAACCACTCCTTTATTGGGAGTGTCTTGCTAATTGCCTATAATTTCCACCTGTTGTCTATCCCATTTGCACAACAGCATGTGAAATTGATTGTCACTCAGTGTTGCTTCCTAAGTGGACAGTTTGATTTCACAGAAGTGTGATTGACTTGGAGTTACATTGTGTTGTTTAAGTGTTCCCTTTATTTTTTTTGAGCAGTGCATAATCTGCAACAGAGGCTCCAAACACAGATGTGGGCAAGTGCAGGCCTACGTATTATGTATTTTAATTACTGCCACTTTCATACTCCTCCTCGGGTAAAAAATACTCCTCAAAAATGGTCAGAGGAGTATTTTTACTCTTCCGGAAAAAATGTAGTGCGACCTCTGCTTGGGCTCAAACAAGACCATTAGTGACCATAGTGTGTTATTGTAAATAAGAGCCCTTGCCCTGCGCGATCCTGCGCAGGGCAAGGGAGAGCATCGGAGCATGAAATGCTCCAATGCGAACATCAGGGGGGCTGCCTGGGTGAAAATATGGGTATGTCCAGGTTCAGCTCTGAACCCGGACAACCCCTTTTAAACACTAAAGGGTTAACAAAGTTAAAATCCTTTTTAAATCATTTGATGGGTATAGTTTTTAAGATGGTGTCATTTAAGGGTGGATTCTATTATGTAAGCCCCTTAAAGTGAAGTGGTCCTTAAAAAGTGGATCTTGAAAATGAAAAAATAAAATGCTTCTAAAATTCTAAGGGCTGTTTCACATCCTCGGTTCTGGACTCTGCTCGTCTTGCAGGAGCGCAGGGCATTATACTGATTTCTAATGCTGTGGTCTTCAGCATGACCTTATTGTTACAGAGTCATAGTGATCCCGTATGAAAGTGGCATAGTGGTGCACATACATGACCACTGCTCTATTCACTTCTGTGGGACTGTCTGACAACCTATATGTAACAGAACTGCATACATCCACTGACTGTGCCTGGCCTTGATGCCCTTTTTCACTTTTGTTTGTATTATTGAGCATCTATGGATCCAGGCAGCTGGTAGACTTTCTCCTTCCCTGACCCTGCCTTTGGGGTCTTCATTTACTGAGGATCCTTTTGAGCACATCCAGTCAAGTGAATAGAAGAGATCCCATAGAAGAAACAGGGCCAGCAGAGCAGGTAAAGAGTCAGGAGAACACCGCACTCGGCGGGGTGCCGGCGTTCGAGCACCCACTGATCTGATATTGATGACCTATCTTGAAGATCACTGATGAATATAGGATGAGCGGATAACCCTTTAAGATAGTTTTAGAAATGGGAGAAAACCCTTGTCTTTGGGGTTCTAATGGTGAAATTGAGTAAGAATTTTGGTGAATGGTAAAGGAGGTGGGACGTCAGCTTAGAAGGAAGGAACAGATTTGTAGAAATGTAAAAAGTCCCTCTGTGATGTGGACCTGATCCTTCAAGTAGGGAAATGAAGATTGCCCCCTGGATCCACCAGATCTTTAAGTAGGTGGATACCCCTTGCCTTATATTGTGTTAGATATAATGTTGAAATATGGTCTTTGCTGAGATGGGGGGAGAGGCATCTCCTTTCAGAGTCCAGTGAAAACATTAGCGCTGATCATTTTGGATGGTCTAATGTTCCCTGACCCATCAATTAGGGGGGACTTCAAGAAGGAGAAACCTGTAACCTCTCGCTCTATGGCAGTCCAGTGTTTAGCCTCCATATCAAACCACCAATGAACAATTTGGTCTAAGGCTACTAAACACTCGCGTTTTGTGCGGATCCATCATGGACGGATCCATTTAGATAATGCATCCGTTCTGAACGGATCCGTTTGTATTATCTTTAATATAGCCAAGACGACTCTGTCTTGAACACCATTGAAAGTCAATGGAGGACGGATCTGTTTGGCCCAGTTTCATCAGATGGAGTTTTGGGGTCGGTCTCCAAAGCGGATCGGAGGCAAACTGATCCGTTTTGGAACGCTTGTGAGAGCCCTGAACGGATCTCACAAACGGAAAGCCAAAACGCGATGGTAGATCTTCAGGTTGGGGAAAACCAATCCGACCTGATTATCTATGTCCAGTCAAATTTTATTGAGCAGTGCCGGATGCTTATTGTTCCAAATGAAGTCCATCATCTGTTTATGAGCCTTCGAGAAAAGGAGTCCTGGAAGGGTCCTAAATAGGTATGATAGCTTATAGGCCGCTACCCTGCCAAACTATGATATTAACCCTTAGAGAACAGGGCGATTTTCCGTTTTAACGTTTTCAGCGTTCACTATTCGGTAAAATTGACCTGTTACCTTCTCCAGGTCAGTACGATGACAACGATGCATTTTAATACTGAAAAAAGATTAAAAACCTTGAAGAAAATATATATATATTTTTTTAATCCCCATATCCCGACCCCTATAACCTTTTTGTAGTTATGCGTACGGAGCTGTGTGAGGGCTCTTTTTTTGCAGGGCAATCTGTACTTGTCAGTGATACCATTTTGTGTGACCTTTTGATCACATTTTATAAAAAATTTTTGGGGGAAGTGAAGTGACAAAGACTAGCGAATTTGAGGTTATGGCATTTGCCGTATGGGATTAGTATTGTTATATTTTAATAGTATGGGCGTTTTTACATGCCCATGATATATTTTTTCCCCTAAGTATTTTGATTTTGCTTTTGGGGAAAAGGGGGTGATTTGATTTTTTTATTTTCATATCTTTAAAAACGTTTTCTAAGTCCCCCTCGGTGACTATAACGGGCAATCATTAGATTGCACATTGTGTTTGGTGATGGCTATATAGCTTTCTTTGAACACATAATTTTTAATACAACAATACAGTGCTGCCATCTAGTGTCTGTATTGGTATATTCCACTAATACAACTGTCTGTTATGCAGGAAAATGTGGCAGAAGGGAGGAGCATGCCCTCAGAGAAGAAAGTGTCCCAAAGGCACGGTGCCCTTTGTCTTAGTCACTTTCTTCTTGCCCATGTAGTCTAGGGACATATCCCCACTTAGGGAGCTAGCTTTAGGGTACTTTCACACTTGCGTTCTTGGATTCCGGTAGGCAGTTCCATCGCCGGAACTGCCTACCGGATCCGGAAATCCGTATGCAAACAGATAGCATTTGTAGACTGATCCGGATGCGGATCCGTCTCACAAATGCATTGCAATACCGGATCCGTCTCTCTGGTGTCTGCGCAGTACCGGATCCGCGATCATGTGACCCTGTGTGACGCTGTTCCTCCTCCTTTAGCGATGGGCTGCACCTCAAAGCGATGTTTATGTCTGTCAATGATTAAAATACATTCATGTGGTAGCCTGTTAGCCCAATGGGCCAGTTAATATATGTATGTATCCTATTTCACCAGTTTGTATATTTATTGCTTTAATTCCAGTTTGGGGAGGTTTTGAGGTGACGCCCACCTCCCCCCTGACCTCTCTTGCATGTATATATATATCCAGCATGTTTGTCCATCTGTTATGCAATATTCTTCACCTGATGAAGGGGACCCTTTCCCCGAAACGCGTTGTGTGATTGCAATAAAAATTTTTGAAGATTCATCATCCGCCTTTGGTTGGTTCCTTGCGCTGAGGGATGCTCCTTCTTTTTTACCTCTAGGAGGCGTTGACACTAGTAAAAGCTGTTAGCTCCTCCCCTGGCAGCTATACCCTCTCCAGTCTGGAGAGAGAGCTTCAGTTTTTTTTATAGTGTCAATGGCTCCTGAAGATTTTTTATTTTAGTTAATTTTTTTTATCTTCTTTTAGGTGGGAAACAGTGGTCGCCTCGCCTCCCTTTTCTCCCGGTGGGATCACGCCAGCGTTGGTCCGCCACGCTGCCTCCTCCCCCCACAAGAAGACAAGGTGGACCAGGGCAGCCTCGCTCCCCTGCATCCCACCAGCCAAGGGGTCACCTATGTCCGACATAGAGAAGACTCTCCCGCCATGCCAGACTCCTGCCACTCCGGTGCCAGCTGCTGAGGAGGTGACCCTGCTGGAGAAGGTGACCTTATAGGCCCACTTAGGGTGGGTGAAGAGAAAAGGATGAAGATGAGGTGAGGACACAGGACTAGGTAAGTATGAAGCCCTCTTCCCCCTCCCGCCCCTAAGGAGCGGACCACAGCAGGACATCTTTTCTCTTCGAAATCTCGCACCCCCACCCTTCCTCCCTGGGTCACACTCGGACACACAGACGTTAATCCGAAGCGATCTCCTAAGTTTACGTACACGGTGGCCAGCAGTACTTGTTGTATGCATTGCCCCCTTCCATGGGCGGAGTAATTGCAATACAGCACTTGCCTTATACATTGTCCCCTGCCATAGGTGGACTAAGTACAATAACACTGTTTTTCAGTGCCGGGCGCAAACATTCCCCCTCCCGTAGGTGGCGGAATTGCATCTCCACTGGGTTCAGTACCTGCCGTACGCATTAGCCCCTTCCATAGGTGGTGGGATGACATTATCTCTGGTTACTTTGTGTACTGTATGCATTGGCCCCTTACTTAGGTGCAATAATTGCACTCCCTCGGGGTATAGGACTCTCCATAGGCACTAGTTCTCGCCGTGGGCATTAACCCCCCTTTATAGGGGAGTATTCCCTACTACTGGCTTCAGTACGTGTCGTATGCATTCCACCTTCCATAGGTAGGGTAATTGCACATGGTCCCGACTGTCGCACTCTCCCTCTCCATAGGCGGAGTGTTACACTTCTCCGTGCTTCCAGCTACATTTTCCCCTTCCACTAGTGGGATTACCTAAACTCCTCGGGATGCTGCAATTCAACTACGCCACGGCTGCGTGCCTTCGCTTATTTCACAAGGGGGCGTGGCAACAGTCGGTACCCGCGGGTGCCCGGTACTCTTACTTATTAGTGGTATGTGGATGCTGCCAGTGGATACGGTGGCTATTCCTTCTTTCTTTTGGCGCTGCTTTTGGACATGCTTATAACATCCTCTGTCTTCTCAGGGGGTTGCACATCTATGGTGAGTACGTTCCAGCGAGTCGAGTGTTTCACTGACTTTGTATTCTCTATCCACCACTCCTCCTTCTCTGAGGAAGTGGTTCTACTGGCACACCGGTTTAGCTACTACAGCGTGTCCCCCCACACAGGTGCAGTTTTTCGCTAATGCTTGAGTTCGTAGTCGCTGCAGTGGGACATCCCCCTCAGGTAGGTCCTACCCTGACGCTAGCTTGATAGTTCCTCTTGTTCAGCTCCCTTCCAGGTAGAGTTTTTTTCGGTGGCTCTACTTCACTGGGGCAGTATAGTACGCGTCTTCTACGGATAGTCTCAAGCCCCCTCACTTGCACTGACGTGGCTAGCACTGACACCTACTGTGGGAGTGGTATTTGCGTTACCACTACATTCTTCGGTTCTTTACTGCACAGCTCATTCGTCAGCTGGTGGGCTCTTCTAGCACTGAATTCAGTAGCCTCTGTGGGTGGCCCCCTCCCCTGCTCTGGTATGGGGCTTGAAATACAATGTGACTCCTATCGCCTGGCTTTCTCCTCAGACAGAGTTTTTTGGCGCAGCCACTTAATCCTTGGCTTCTTCTGTATAGCGCCGGTCTCAGAAGAAGAATGGGCTTCAGTCCTAGCCTATTCCTCTCCTGTCTTTTCTTCTGGCTCATGGTTCATAGCCACCCCGCAAGTCTTGGTAGCTCCTATGTTACTACCTTCTCTCATCTGCTTTACACAGAATATTCGTTTTGTGGCATTCCGGTCCCGACTGGTGGGCTGTTGCGTCCACCACATCCCTCCTTCTCCAGGGAATCCTTCCATTGCTCCTGGGTGTGCTAACGGTATCTACACAACAGATTCCCACCTTTCTCTCCTGAGCAAGAGATCCGGAAGCATGCGGTGTGGACGCCCTGATGTCTCCTTGACAGGAGTGCTCCCCCGTTACGTGTTTTTTCCCTTCCCCCTTCTACCCAGAGTTCTTCGGAAGATCAGGATGGAGAACATCTGACTATTCTACTTGATCCGGATTGGCCCTGTCCTGCATGGTATGCTGGCCTCGTTCTCCTTCTAGGAGATTCCCTCAGTCACTGCCACTCAGAGACTACCTTCTTTCACAAGGTCAGGTCTTCCATCAGCATTTTAGGTCTCTTCCTTTGACGGCGTGGCCATTGACACCAACATTCTAACGCGCAAAGGGTTTTCGGCGGATGTCATCTGCACTATGTTCAGGCCAGGAAGCCTGCGTAGTCCAGGATCTATTTCAGGACCTGGAGGTCCTTCCTGGGTTCTGTAAGATCTGAAATATTCCACCACTCGCTTTTTCTCTCCCCACGGTCCTGTCCTTTCTACAATCAGGGTTGGACCTTGTTCTGGCCCTTGGTTCTTGAAGGGTCAGTTGTCGGCGCTTCTATTCTTTTCCAGCGCTCTCTGGCCCCCTTGGGGCCTGTAAGGACCTTTTTTTAGGGAATGGCACATATGGTTCCTCTGTACCGTCCTCCTTTACCGCATTGGGGTCTAAATTTAGTCCCCTCAGCGCTCCGGGTTTCCCCCCTGAAGTCCTTGCGAAGAATTCTCTCCTGGTCGCTATCCCTTCCATCAGATGGGTGTCTGAGTTGGCGCTCTCTTGCAGAGAACCCTTCCTGGTTATTCACAGTGACAGAGTGGTTCGCCGGCCTGTCCCTTCTTTCTTCCGAAGGTGGTCTCTGACTTCCATATTAGCGAGGAAATTGTCCTTCCCTCACTGTGCCCATCTCCTTCACGCCCTAGGGAAAGGAGTTACACCATTTGGATGTTGTCAAAGCTCTGAAGATCTATTTAGCAGCCTCCGGTCCCTTCTGCCGTACGGATCCCCTTTTTTGTCATTCCAGGGGGTCCTCGAAAGGGATTGGCGGCTTCCAAGGTGGCAATCACACGCTAAAATCGGTCTACGATTGCTGAAGCATACCGCGCCCGAGGCAGGGTTCCGCCCTTCGGTCTCACGGCTTACTCCACCAGAGAGGCGGGCGCATCTTGGGCTCTGAGGAATCGCGCTTCGGCTGCACAGTTGTGTAAGGCGTCTACTTGGCCCTCCTTACACACATTCACAAGATTTAACCAGGTGCATACTTGCATCGGCAGACGCTGCCTTAGGCAGCATGGTCTTGCAGGCGGCAGTTCGTGGATGCCTGCAGGGACTATTGCTTCCATGGGTCTGTGGTTTTCCCTCCCTGTGGACTGCTTTTGGACGTCCCACGGTTCCTGTGTCCCCCAATGAATTTGGTCGAGAAAAGGATATTTTTGTATAACTTACCAGTAAAATCTCTTTCTCGCTCATCATTGGGGGACACAGCACACACCCAGTATTGTTGTTCGACCACAGTTGTAGCTGTTGCTGGTTAGAACCCCGTTGGGTCTTTTGGCATGGTCGGTGTTCCATGTTTTTTCTTGGTTGGCTTGCTTGTCCTACTGCTTGTGCATAAACTGAAGCTCTCTCTCCAGGCTGGAGGGGGTATAGCTGCCAGCGGAGGAGCTAACAGCTTTTACTAGTGTCAATGCCTCCTAGAGGACATAGCTATACCCACGGTTCCTGTGTCCCCCAATGAAGAGCGAGAAAGAGATTTTACTGGTAAGTTATACAAAAATTTCCTTTTTTAATACTGGGGAGGGCGCACTGCACCACCAATGATAATTAGCGTTTAATATGCAAGTACAGCCGGCGGCAGAAACACATTGCCAGCACCCAACCTCTGACAGGGCGCTGCGATCAGCGGCAGTTAACCCCTCAGGTGCCGCTGATCGCAGCGCCCTGTCAGAGGCAGGGTGCCGGCAATGTGTTTCTGCCGCTTGTATTTGTAATGTATTAAACGTTAGTCATCATTGGTAGCGCAGTGGCCACAGCCCCTCTCCCCTCCTCCGCCCCGCTGCGCTCTCATTGGCATAAGCAGGAGCACAGGGGGAGGGAGAGACTGCTTCCTTCTCCCCGTGCTGCTGAGGGAACATGGCCGCGCTGATAGCAGCTAGCTCATGTTCTCTGATACTGGGCTGTGCAGTAGCACAGCCTAGTACCGATAAAAGACAAATCCCAGTATCGTATCGATACTGGGCTAAAAGTATCGATTGGGTATCGAAAGTTCGATACCCGAAACAACCATACTGTGGACGGAAGTCAGAAAATGGCGATGCAAAGAAAATTTCGATATCCCCACCCCAAAGTTTTTTTATTTTTTAAAAGTAGTGGTATCACCGTAGCCGTATTGAGCTACAGAATAAGGACACCATGTCATTTTTAGTGCACAGTGAACGCCGTGTTGTCAAAACCTTAAAAACTTGCCGGAATTGTGTGTGTGTGTGTGTGTGTGTGTGTATATGTATATATAATACTGTATATACGCGAGTATAAGACAAGTTTTTTGGCACATATTTTTGTGCTCAAAAAGCCCCCTCGTCTTATACTCGAGTCTAGGTCTTAGCTCCGGTAATAGCAGGCAGTGCGGGGGGCGGCGCTCACTCACTGACGTCACGCGCCTGCGCCGCCTAGTGGGAGCAGGCGCGTGACGTCAGTGAGTGAGCGCCGCCCCCCGCACTGCCTGCTATTCCCGGAGCAAAGACAAAGTAAGATATCCAAGCAATGAGCAAGTTAAATGAGCAAGTTAAAGGTTACTGATTAGTTTATAAATATACTGCTGTGAGCGTCGGGGAGGGGGATCTGTGGATGGCACTGTAGGGGGATCTGTGGATGGCAGTGCCATCCACAGATCCCCCTACAGTGCCATCCACACATCCCCCCTCCTCTAAACAGTGCCATCATGGCACTGTTTAGGGGAGGGGGGATCTGTGGATGGCACTGTTTAGGGGGGAGATCTGTGGATGGCACTGTTTAGGGGGGAGATCTGTGGATGGCACTGTTTAGGGGGGAGATCTGTGGATGGCTCCCTGTATTTAATGCAGAGTGTGTGTGTGTGTATATAATGCACACACTCTGCATTAAATACAGGGAGTCAGAGTCAGGCTCCCATCAAAATGAGTCACCCTCTTGCAGATGTGTGTGTATATAATGTAGAGTGTGTGCATTATATACACATACACTCTGCATTATAGCTGCATTTCCCACCCTAGTCTTATACTCGAGTCAATAATTTTTCCCATTTTTTGGGGGTAAAATTAGGGGCCTCGGCTTATACTCGGGTCGGCTTATACTCGAGTATATACTGTAATTTATTTATTTATTTTTTCAATTTTACCCCACAAATAATTTTTTCCCATTTTTAATAACAGACTTGATAGATTAAATTGTTCCCCAAAAAAGGGCAGGTACTTAAGGGGTTAAACAGTTACTTGGACACAGCACATGAAGCATGACAACACATCAAAGAAAAATCTACCCGTCTAGGTGCAAACTATACAGAGGCTTCTATCTCGCCTGTTCTTTTAGCATTTCAGGGGTATCAGGTTTTGCTCGGCCACATGGTCAAACAACCACCATGCTCTGACCCTCACTGAGGGTTTGAGGCTTCTATTTATTCCCCAGTTGTGATCCCAACAGACACGTCGGGAATTGCCTCAGGCTGGTAAAAGTGATGTACCGAACTATGAGAGGGAGTGGCATGTCCCAGCGCCAACCTATATGTCACTCCATTATACAGCTGTCATGGTCTTACCTGCTTGCTGCTCTCCTTCGTTTGACATGTGCTGGCGGCCATCTTGGGTCCTGGGTTTCTTGTAGCCTTCCACCCTGCGGCTCCTCCTTCCCCTGGGAGGAGCTGGATGCCTAGCTCATATATATAGGAGGTCTGTGGCTTCAGTTCCTTGCTTGGTCCTCTTGTGTTCACATGCTTCTAAGACTGCTGCTGCTTCTGGTTCCTGATCCTGGCTTCGTCTGACTACCCTGCTGGTTCCTGATCCTGGCTTCGTCTGACTACCCTGCTGGTTCCTGATCCTGGCTTCGTCTGACTACCCTGCTGGTTCCTGATCCTGGCTTTGTCTGACTACCCTTCTGGTTCCTGACCTCTGGCTTCGCAAAGACTCTGCTCGGTTTCACCATCCGTTTGGACTTTTGCTTTACAGCTTTATTTTCAATAAAGCCTTCTTATTTTCACTTATCTCTTGTTGTACGTCTGGTTCATGGTTCCGTGACATTAGGACCAAGCCATGAATTCTGACGGTACAGGGCCATCCTCGCTACCCACGCTGGTTGCCAGACTTGATCAGCAGGATCACCTGTTGGGTCGGTTCGCTGTGGCGTTGCAAACCCTGCTTGAACGCACGGCTCATTTCGCTCCCGTTGCCGATGGGTCGGTTGTCGCTCCTGGGCTCGCTCCTACTGCCGCTCCGGTTGTTGCGCCAGAGTCTACCCCGACACCTGTTGTTGCGCCTGCGGTGTTTCGGGGTATGACCGGTTCTGCCCCTCTTCCACAGCGCTTTGGGGGAGAGCCAACTCAGTGCCGAGGTTTCCTTAACCAGGTGGGCATTTATTTCGAGTTGCTGCCACATGCCTTTCCTACTGAGAGATCAAAGGTGGGCTTCTTGATCTCGCTGCTCTCGGACAAGGCCTTGGCCTGGGCCAGCCCTTTATGGGAGAACAACAATCCGGTGGTTGCCGAGTTTTCCGGTTTTGTTGCTTCTCTTCGGAAGGTATTCGATGTGCCGGCTCGTGCTGCCTCTGCTGCGAAGCTCCTTATGTCCATCAGACAGGGTTCACGATCCGTAGCTGAATACGCCATTGAGTTTCGTACCCTGGCAGCAGAGGTGGGCTGGAATAATGAGGCTCTGGTCGCTGCTTTCTCTCAGGGTCTCTCGGATGCCTTGAAGGATGAGGTTGCAGCTAAGGACCTACCAGTTGAGCTCGAGTCTCTTATTTCTTTCCTGATTTTGATTGACACCAGACTCAGGGAGAGACCTTCCTTTAAGGAGAACCTGCGGAGGTCTTCTAACAGATTGGTGCCTACGTTTGCTGTCCCACCCGTGCCTCCCTCTCCTCCCACGCCTCCTGGGGATGACTTGTCTGGGGGTGAACCCATGCAGCTGGGGTTTGCTCGCCTGTCCGAGGGGGAGAGGGAACTCCGGAGACGCGAGGGCCGATGCATGTACTGTGGTCTCGGTGGGCATTTTCGGTTGGCATGTCCGAACCGTCCGGGAAACGCTCGTACCCTGAGATCCTGTCGGGGGCAGATCTTGGGTGGAGTCTCCTCGTCCCCGGTTTCCCGTGTTGACAAACCACTGATCACTGTTGTCCTCTCCTGGGTCGGGGGCTCGGTGACGACCCAGGCGTTGGTGGACTCTGGTGCTGGTGGTTTGTTCATTGATAGTGTGTTCGCTGCCGCCAATTCCATTCCTCTGCAGGCTCGAGGTTCCCCACTGGCTCTTGAGGCGATAGACGGCAGACCCCTTCTGCCGCCACACGTGACTCATGAGACCCTTCCAGTGGGGATAGCCATTGGTGCCGTTCACAGAGAGTCGGTCTGCCTCCAGGTTATTTAGTCTCCACACTACTCGGTGGTCTTGGGGTACCCCTGGCTCCAGAAGCATAATCCGACTTTCGATTGGAGATCGGTCGAGATCCTCTCGTGGTCACCGCAGTGTGGGGCTAGTTGCATCCATGGGTCTGTCAAGTTGCTGTGTATTTCCTCGGACTCTCTGTTGCCTCCTGAATACGAGGAGTACCGGGATGTATTCGATAAGGTGCGCGCGGTTGCCCTACCTCCGCACCGCCCATACGATTGTGCCATAGAGTTACAATCTGGTGCCGTTCCTCCTCGTGGCAAAGTCTATCCACTGTCGGTAGCGGAGAATGAGGCCATGGAGGAGTACGTGAGGGAGGCGCTTTCACGCGGACACATTCGCAAATCTTCGTCCCCGGCAGGGGCTGGATTTTTCTTTGTGAAAAAGAAGGGCGGTGAGTTGAGGCCTTGCATCGATTACAGGGGTCTCAATCGCATCACGATCAAGAACGCTTACCCGATACCCTTGATTTCCGAGCTGTTCGATCGCCTTAAAGGGGCCACAGTCTTTACCAAACTCGACCTGAGGGCGGCATATAACCTGGTAAGGATCAAGGCGGGCGATGAGTGGAAGACCGCGTTTAACACCAGGACCGGTCATTACGAATCCTTGGTTATGCCCTTTGGGTTGTGCAATGCGCCCGCAGTCTTTCAGGAATTCATCAACGATGTTTTCCGTGACCTGTTGCAGCAGTGTGTGGTAGTCTATTTGGATGACATCTTGGTATATTCTGAATCCATGGAGGCCCACATTCTGGATGTCAGACGAGTGTTGCAACGGTTACGAGAGAACAAGCTGTTCGGTAAGCTTGAGAAATGCGAATTTCACCGATCCCAGGTAACCTTCTTAGGTTACATCATTTCCGCTGAGGGGTTCTCCATGGATCCTGAGAAGGTTTCGGCTGTCTTACAGTGGCCCCAGCCCAGTGGTCTTCGTTCCCTGCAGCGCTTTTTGGGCTTCGCCAATTATTATCGGAAGTTCATCAGGGACTTTTCCATGCTGGCCAAGCCTCTCACGGATCTGAGCAGGAAGGGCAGTAATTCCCAGGTCTGGCCGCTCGAGGCCATCCGAGCTTTTGAGGCCCTAAAGTCCGCCTTTGTGTCGGCTCCGATTCTGTCGCATCCCAACCCTGGGTTGCCCTTTGTCCTCGAGGTGGACGCGTCTGAGACGGGAGTAGGCGCCCTTCTGTCTCAGCGTAGAACACCAGAGGGTCCTCTGCTTCCTTGTGGGTTTTACTCCCGGAAACTGTCTTCCGCGGAGTGCAACTATCAGATTGGTGACAGGGAGTTATTGGCCATCGTGCAGGCCCTTAAAGAATGGAGGCACTTGCTCGAGGGTTCGGTGGTTCCGGTTCTCATCCTGACGGACCACAAGAATCTGACCTACCTTTCTGAGGCCAAGAGATTGACACCACGTCAGGCCAGATGGGCTCTGTTCTTGTCACGTTTTAATTACGTGGTCTCCTACCTACCCGGTTCCAAGAACATCAGGGCGGATGCCTTATCACGGCAGTACTCCGAGCTGTCCAGGGAGGAGTCGATTCTGACTTCGGTCATACCTCCGAATCAGATCCTGGCCGCCATTCGCACCAGCCTGACCTCTCCCCTGGGTGAGCAGATTTTGGCGGCTCAATCTGGTGCTCCCTCTGGGAGACCCAACGGCAGATGTTTTGTGCCTGAGGAGTTGCGCACTCGGTTGTTGCGAACCTACCATAACTCCAAGACCGCGGGGCATCCTGGAAAGAATCAGCTGTCCTGGGCTGTTTCACGTCTGTTCTGGTGGCCTTCCCTACGTTCCGACATCGCCGCATATGTAGCGGCATGCTCCGTTTGTGCCCAGAGTAAGTCCCCTCGGCACCTTCCGTTGGGCCTTCTGCAACCCATAGCCACCGGGGAGCGCCCATGGTCACACCTGGGGATGGATTTCATTGTGGACCTCCCTGCATCCCGAGGCCATACGGTCATTCTCATGATTGTGGATCGGTTTTCCAAAATGTGCCACTGTGTTCCTCTCAAGAAGTTACCCTCTGCACAAGAGTTGGCCACGATTTTTGCCAGGGAGGTCTTCCGGTTGCACGGTTTGCCTAAGGAGATTGTGTCGGATCGGGGGAGTCAGTTTGTGTCCAGGTTCTGGCGCGCCTTTTGCTCCCAGTTGGGGATTCATCTCTCCTTCTCCTCGGCCTACCACCCTCAGTCCAATGGGGCCGCAGAACGATCCAATCAGGCCTTGGAGCAATTCCTTCGTTGCTATGTCTCCGATCACCAAGACAATTGGGTTGACCTCCTGCCTTGGGCTGAGTTTGCCAGGAACACGGCGGTGAACTCTTCCTCTGGGACGTCTCCCTTCATGGCCAATTATGGGTTCCAACCTGCCGTGTTACCGGAGGTATTCTCTCCCCAGGATATTCCGGCTGTGGAGGATCACCTTTCCGTCCTACGTGCTTCTTGGGTACAGATCCAGAAGTCCCTTGAGGTCTCTGCGCAGCGCCAGAGATTCCAGGCTGATCGCAGACGAGCGCCTGCTCCTTCCTACCAGGTCGGAGACCGTGTATGGTTGTCCACCCGCAACCTCAACCTTCGAGTGCCCACTCCCAAGCTGGCGCCTCGCTTTGTTGGTCCCTTCCGAGTGCTTCGCAGGGTAAACCCGGTAGCCTATGCCCTTGCGCTTCCTCCTGGCATGCGGATCTCCAACGTGTTTCATGTCTCCCTGTTGAAGCCACTGGTGTGTAATCGTTTCACTTCCTCGGTGCCTCGTCCGGTCCAAGTGGGCAATCGTGAGGAATATGAGGTGAGCAATATCCTGGACTCACGCCTGGTCCGCGGTCGGTTGCAGTTTTTGGTCCATTGGCGTGGTTATGGTCCAGAGGAGCGTTCCTGGGTTCCCTCCGCAGATGTCCATGCTCCTGCCTTGCTCCGAGCCTTCCACGCACGCTACCCTCAGAAACCGTTTTGTGCTCCGCGGAGGAGGGGCCCTTGAGGGGGAGGTACTGTCATGGTCTTACCTGCTTGCTGCTCTCCTTCGTTTGACATGTGCTGGCGGCCATCTTGGGTCCTGGGTTTCTTGTAGCCTTCCACCCTGCGGCTCCTCCTTCCCCTGGGAGGAGCTGGATGCCTAGCTCATATATATAGGAGGTCTGTGGCTTCAGTTCCTTGCTTGGTCCTCTTGTGTTCACATGCTTCTAAGACTGCTGCTGCTTCTGGTTCCTGATCCTGGCTTCGTCTGACTACCCTGCTGGTTCCTGATCCTGGCTTCGTCTGACTACCCTGCTGGTTCCTGATCCTGGCTTCGTCTGACTACCCTGCTGGTTCCTGATCCTGGCTTTGTCTGACTACCCTTCTGGTTCCTGACCTCTGGCTTCGCAAAGACTCTGCTCGGTTTCACCATCCGTTTGGACTTTTGCTTTACAGCTTTATTTTCAATAAAGCCTTCTTATTTTCACTTATCTCTTGTTGTACGTCTGGTTCATGGTTCCGTGACAACAGCCCATGAAATCCCAAACAACATGCTTTAGCAAACTATTCTTTGCTGAGCATTCTAGGTGAGATATATATCCCTTCCAGTACTTTACCACACTCATTGGTACTACATTGGTACGACCTTGTCCTATTCTGTCTGATGAAATGAACAAAGAAACTGGTCTGGAATATTTGTGCACGACTTTGTCCATCTAATCATATTAGTGAAGAAGTAAGACATATGTACAAGGTATTATCCCATTTATTTGACCTGAAAATGAGCAAAAAGATTGGTTTGGAAATATGTGTCCAAGAGTTAACTATTGTCTGCCATGGTTATCTTGGGATTCAGATTTATTGTGGATCTGAGAATTGGCCACTCCAAGGTCTAAAATAATAACAGATTGACATGATACACTACTCACAAAAAATTAGGGATATTTGGCTTTTGGGTGAAATTTATGGAAAAGGTAAAAAGTTTGCACTACAGTGATATTGTGACGGTCACGTTCACTACACACAGGGGAGGATAGTGACCACTGCGCTCCACCCTCACCCCTGGCCCTGCCTACTTGCCTCGCAAGTCCTAATAACGGGACAACTAGACGGCAGTCCCTAACTTAGGATACGTGCTGGGAAGACAGACAAGACAAATAACGGAATGTGAACGGACCGGGTCAGAACCAAGAGAGCTACGCAGTACAAAGGGTTAAGCAAAGAATGGTCAGGAGAAGCCGGGGTCAAATACCAGGAGAGTAGAGAAGTACCAGAGGAGTCCGCAAAGAGTAGTCAGGTGGGAGCCGAGACCACAATACCAGGAGGGATGCGCAGTACAGGAGGAGCAGGCAAAGGATCGTCAGGGAACATGATCAGGTGAGTATTCAGTAGTCCAACAAATAGCCAGGAACCTAGAATTAACAGGCAACCTGTGGCCAGCAGGCTGCCTGTATTTATAGTGGGGAGTGAGGGTCATGTGACGTGGCCAGCGTCACATGACCGACAGACAGACAAGTCGAGCACCGAGTGATCAGCTCGGCGCTCAAGGCAGACCTAGGAGCAGGAGCCTCCCAGCTAGCAAAGCCGCCCTGGGAGCGAGGCCAAACACAGATCCTCGCTCCCGAAGCTAAGCAGCAGGTCTGCGGCTGATGGGAGACCGAGTGCGCCTTTGGCGCCCCGTGACAGATATTATATCATGAAAGTAGGGCATTTAAGTATAAGCAGCATTGGTGATTTCCTCATCTCAAACAATTTATTAAAACAAAAGCCAACACCAGTGGTGGGTATACCTGTCACAACCAGACAGCTGAGAAGCTCTGACAGAAGCCTTCCAGATCCTCCTCCTTGAGTTTCTTTGTTTTGGTTTCAGTTCCTCATCTCGTTAGTCTATCTCAGCTGTCATGCAGTTGGACTGATTGCTTCCCTTTTAAGTTCCTCCCCATAATGCAGTAGTGTGCGGCTTATACAACTTCCTGGAGTGTGTGTGCATGCTGTTCCTATTTCCCAGTCCTCTGCAAGATAAGTGCTGTTCCTTTATTTGTGATTTTCTGTCTGCTGGATTTCAGGAGACCCTGACTCCCTCCGTGTCTAGTGTAGGGAGCCGGTGGTCGTGTCCCCTCACTATTGTAGGGTCTTCAGGTATTAGATAGCCGAGGTACGTGGATATGCGCCCATCCACCTTTGGGGTGTTCGCATATGCTGAGCAGTCAGGGAGAGTGGCAGGTCTCATGCAGGGGTCTCCCTTTTGTTCCTTAGTTGTGGATCCAGTGAGTCATTGATATTATTGCATTGTCTTGTTTCCTGTACACCATCCGTGACAATACCCCTACAAAAATGTCAGTGTTTCAATAACTTGTCATGTGGCCTTGAGCATCAACTACAGCTTGACAGCGACATCTCATGCTGTTCACAAATCGAC
This sequence comes from Bufo bufo, assembly GCF_905171765.1. Classification (NCBI taxonomy): domain Eukaryota; kingdom Metazoa; phylum Chordata; class Amphibia; order Anura; family Bufonidae; genus Bufo; species Bufo bufo. Next base: position 75,131,916 of record NC_053399.1, read on the forward strand.
TTATTGTCTGCTGAGGCATGACATCCCACTCTTCTTGAAGGGCAGCCCTTAGGTCATTGAGGTTCTGGGGTACAGAGTTACAAGCATCTACACGGTATCTCAAGTGATCCCATAGGTTTTCAATGGGATTCAGGTCTGGAGAAAGTGCAGGCCAATCCATTTGAGGTACCTCAGTCTCCAGCAGCCGTTCCCTAATGATGCGACCTCGATGAGCTGCCACATTGTCGTCCATGAAGATGAAAGTAGGCCTGTGTTGTTCATGCAGAGGCACAATGACTGGATTAATGATGTTATTCAAGTACACTGCTCAAAAAAATAAAGGGAACACTTAAACACCACAATGTAACTCCAAGTCAATCACACTTCTGTGAAATCAAACTGTCCGCTTAGGAAGCAACACCGAGTGACAATCAATTTCACATGCTGTTGTGAAAATGGGATAGACAACAGGTGCAAATAATAGGCAATTAGCAAGACACCCCCAATAAAGGAGTGGTTCTGCAGGTGGTGATCACAGACCACTTCTCAGTTCCTATGCTTCCTGGCTGATGTTTTGGTCACTTTTGAATGCTGGCGGTGCTTTCACTCTAGTGGTAGCATGAGACGGAGTCTACAACCCACACAAGTGGCTCAGGTAGTGCAGCTTATCCAGGATGGCACATCAATGCGAGCTGTGGCAAGAAGGTTTGCTGTGTCTGTCATCGTAGTGTCCAGAGCATGGAGGTGCTACCAGGAGACAGGCCAGTACATCAGGAGACGTGGAGGAGGCCGTAGGAGGGCAACAACCCAGCAGCAGGACTGCTACCTCCGCCTTTGTGCAAGGAGGAACACTGCCAGAGCCCTGCAAAATGACCTCCGCAGGCCACAAATGTGCATGTGTCTGCTCAAACGGTCAGAAACAGACTCCATGAGGGTGATATGAGGGCCCGACGTCCACAGGTGGGGGTTGTGCTTACAGCCCAACACCGTGCAGGACGTTTGGCATTTCCCAGAGAACACCAAGATTGGCAAATTCGCCACTGGCGCCCTGTGCTCTTCACAGATGAAAGCAGGTTCACACTGAGCACATGTGACAGACGTGACAGTCTGTAGACGCCGTGGAGAACGTTCTGCTGCCTGCAACATCCTCCAGCATGACCGGTTTGGCATTGGGTCAGTAATGGTGTGGGGTGGCATTTCTTTGGAGGGCCGCACAGCCCTCCATGTGCTCACCAGAGGTAGCCTGACTAACAGGTACCGAGATGAGATCCTCAGACCCCTTGTGAGACCATATGCTGGTGCGGTTGGCCCTGGGTTCCTCCTAATGCTAGACAATGCTAGACCTCATGTGGCTGAAGTGTGTCAACAGTTCCTGCAAGACGAAGGCATTGATGCTATGGACTGGCCCGCCCGTTCCCCAGACCTGAATCCAATTGAGCACATCTGGGACACCATGTTTCGCTCTATCCACCAATGTGACGTTGCACCACAGACTGTCCAGGAGTTGGCAGATGCTTTAGTCCAGGTCTGGGAGGAGATCCCTCAGGAGACCGTCCGCCACCTCATCAGGAGCATGCACAGGCGTTATAGGGAGGTCATACAGGCACGTGGAGGCCACACACACTACTGAGCCTCATTTTGACTTGTTTTAAGGACATTACATCAAAGTTGGATCAGCCTGTAGTGTGTTTTTCCACTTTAATTTTGAGTGTGACTCCAAATCCAGACCTCCATGGGTTGAAAAATTTGATTTCCATTTTAAATTTTTGTGTGATTTTGTTGTCAGCACATTCAACTATGTAAAGAACAAAGTATTTCAGAAGAATATTTAATTAATTCAGATCTAGGATGTGTTATTTTTGTGTTCCCTTTATTTTTTTGAGCAGTGTATTATGGGCTTGTCTCTGTACCATTCACATAGTGTAGGGCAGTTCTGTATTGACTAGACACACCTGCCCACACTATAACACCACCACCAAAGACTCGTCTGGTGACAACAGTGGCTGATGCATAGCGCTTACCTTTACGTCTCCAACATCGTTGGCAGCCATCATTTCTGGTCAGCGTTAATCGACTTTCATCAGTGAACAGCACTGTGGCCCACTGGTCCCTCATCCAGCGTAGATTCTCCCTGGCCCATGCAAAACGATGACGCCTGTAGTCAGGTTCCCTTGAAGGTTGTCTAGCACGCAGACCACGCTGATGTAAATGGTTTCAAATAGTCTGACGTAACACTTTTGGTGCCTCTCACCTCCCTTAAATGTGCCTGGAGTTGTGTAGTAGTTATCATCCGTTTCTGCAGGGCATTGTTCACCATGAAGGGGTCATCAGTGTGGAATGTAACCAGAGGACGTCCACTTCTCTGCCTTTGGCCTCATGCACACGGCCGTTATTTGGGTCCGAATCCGAGCCGCCGTTTTGGCAGCTCAGATGCGGACCCATTCACTTTAGTGGGGTCGCAGAAGATGCGGACAGCACTCCGTGTCTGTTCCGTGGCCCCGCAAAAAAAATAGAACATGTCCTATTCTTGTCCGTTTTGCGAACAAGAATAGTCATTTCTACAATGGGCCGCCTGTTCCGTTCCGCAAATTGCGGAAGGCACACGGGCGGCTTCCGTTTTTTGTGGACTGCAAAAAACGGAACGATCGTGTGCATGAGGCCTTTCTGTGACTTTTCCAGTCTCTATCTCTGTTACAACCTGCTGATGACACCCTGTGACACTCTAAGCTCAGTGGCCACTTCCGTCTGAGAACATCCTGCTTGAAGCCTCACAATGGCAAGGTACTGTAGGTGTCGTCTTGGTCTCATAATGTCAAATTGTGAACAGCTTGATAAAAAAGACTGTTTAAATACCAATTCTAATTGAACCAGGAAATTTATTGGGCGATTAAAATAATAATAATTTTTTTGCCATTGAAAAAAATTGCTTTTAAATGGAATTTTTTTTTTAAATAAAATCTCCTCCACATGTTTGGTACACCATAATGTCTTGCACTAGGCAAATATCATGTAAAGTGTCCTAAACTGTGATAGATGTAAAAAAAATGCCAGAAATGCAGATTTTTGCTCAATGAATTAAAAGTGATCAAATAGTGTTATGTACCCCAAAATGATTCAATGAATACTACTAGTGTTGGGCGAGCAAGTTCGGCTTGAGCATCATGATGCTCAGCACATTGCGTGTGCTTAAGCGCGATGCTCGAGTCTCCTCCCCGCACGTTTGTTGGCTGCTACGCAGCCAATAAATGTGCAGGTAAGTACTGCCATTCAGTGTAATGCCGTAGCCATGTTTGCTATATAGCACCCGATGACACGTGTTCGGCTCAGTATTAGTCAGGGAGAGCTGGAGAGCAGAAAGAGATAATGTAGGGATTAAAATAGCAATATTTTAGTTTTTATATTTGTTATAGACCCAAAAGTCCTTTTAAGGACTATTTGTGTGTGGCAGCAATATACATTTTTAGCGCAACCTGCGCTAAATAGCTTGCAATTGGTTGGCCGCTGCAGACAGTAACATTATGTGCGCTACATCTCCTGTCTAACGTGTGCGCAGCCTTAAAATATCTGACATCCAGTGTACTTTTTCCATAGACGGTGTCCTCTGCGGACAGTTACATTACCTGCGCTATATCTCCAGTATAACGTTAGCACATCCGAAATATCAGTGACATTCAGTGTAATTTTTTTCGCCGCTGTTGACAACGACATCTGCACTACATCTCCTGTGTAATGTGTGTGCAGCCTAAAAATATCTGTGACATCCAGTGTACTTTTTCTGTAGACTGTGTCCGCAGCGGACAGTTACATTACCTGTGCTACATCTCCTGTATAACGTTTGCGTATCCGAAATATCAGTGACATTCAGTCAAATGTTTTTGCTGCTGGTGGCAGCGACATTACCTGCGCTACATCTCCTATATAACGTTTGCCCAACCTAAAAATCAATGACATTAATTCAGTGTAATTTTTTTATTTGGCAGTGGTGACAGCAACATTACTTACGCTATGCCTCCTGTTTAACGTGTGCGCATCCTAAAAATATCTGTGACATTGTGTACTTTATTTGCGCATACACTTACAAAACCTGCGCTACTGTACGTGTGACATACTTGCAAGCATATATACCATTTAATATGCGCAAGGCGAGCAGTAAGGGACGGGGAAGTGGCCGTGCTGCTGATGGTGCATGTAGAAGCCGTGGCCCTGCTGCCAGAGCACAAGAAACACACTCATCCACGATACCTATCTTCATGTCCCAGTTTGCAGGGCAGCACAGGACACCACTCTTGAAGTACGACCAGTGCGACCAGGTGGTCGGTTGGATTGCAGCAGATAATGCTTCCAGTCGGTTAAGCACCACCCTGTCTTCCACAAAGTCCAGTCTCAGTAGCCAAGAGTCTGGTCAACAGAATCCTCACCCTGATAATCCTTCCACCCACCATGGAGAGTCTTGGCAAACAAGTGATCCCACACTCAGATATTCAGAAGAGCTGTTTTTATCGCCATTCCTTAATTTGGGCCTCTCGGTAAGCTAAGCCTGCTTGAAGAGGGACATGAGGAGATCTTGTGCCCCGATTCCCAAACTCTGGAACATCCACAATCAGAAGAAGATGACGGTGGGAAACGGCAATTAGTGTTTCATGAGGTCGACAATGAGGATGAGACACAGTTGTCAATTACTGAGGTTGTTGTTGGGTCAACAAGTCAGGAGGATGACCAGAGTGAGAAAGTGGAAGAGGAGGTGGTGGACGATGAAATTACTAACCCAACCTGGGAAGGTGGCAAGCCGAACGAGGACAGCAGTACAGAGGGGGAGGGATCCGCAGCACCGCAACAGGCTGGAAGAGGCAGTGGGGTGGCAAAAGGGAGAAGGCGGGCCACGCCAAGCAGGCCCGCAACTGTTCCCTGGAGCACCCCCTTGCGGCAATCTCCCTTGCCAAGGAGTAGGTGTTCCGCAGTCTGATGCTTTTTTGAGGAAAGTGCGGATGATAAAAGAATTGTCATTTGCAACCTGTGCCTTACCAAAATGAGCAGGGACGTGAACACTAGCAACCTCACCAGCATCAAAGCACCCTAATAGGTGGGCCGAACGCCTGGGTCCACAACCAGTGTCTGCGGGTCACACCACTGCCTCCTCTTCCCCTGTGTTACGTGCTGGCCAATCCCCTGTCTAAGACGCATGCCCGGATACCTCCCGCCATGCACCTGAACCTTCGCAAGCACCATCAGCTAGCACATCCACTTCTGTATTCCAGCGCAGCGTACAGATGTCTATACCCCAGGCCTTTGAACGAAAGGGCAAATACCCAGCCACCCACCCACAGACCATAGCACTAAATGCGCACCTTTACAAATTGCTGGCCCTGGAAATGTTGCCATTTAGGCTTGTGGACACTGAGATGGCGGTGGCTGTCCCGCGGTACTGTCCCCAGCCGCCAATATTTTTCTCGGTGTGCAGTCCCAGTCTTACAGCAGCATATATCCCGTAACATTACCCGTGCCCTAAACAACGCAGTTATTGGGAAGGTCCACTTAACGACTGACACATGGACAAGTGCTTTTGGCCAGGGACGCTACATTTCCCTGACGGCACACTGGGTAAACGTTGTGGAGGCCGGGAGCGAGTCGTACTCTGGGATGGCACAGATGCTACTGACGCCAAGGATTGCGGGCCCTACTTCCATTAGGGTTTCCGCCGCCACCTACATTAGTGGCTGCAACCTCCCCCTCTCCTCCTCCGCCTCCTCCTCCACTTCCACCTCTTAATTCTCATCTTGCAGCACCAGTCAGCCATCAGTCAGTAGCTGGAAGCAGTGTAGCACTGCAGTGGGGAAGTGGCAACAGGCCGTGCTTAAACTGATCTGCTTAGGTGACAAACAGCACACTGCCGCAGAGCTGTGGCAGGGGATAAGGGGCCAGACTGAGCTGTGCCTCTCGCCACTCAACCTACAACCAGGCATGGTTGTGTCTGATAATAAATAATAACCGACTCTAGTGCCAATGAGACTATTCCTATGTCTGATAACTTGGTGGTGAATCTTACGCGGGACGAGTTGCCCTCGGGCTGTATAAGGGCCCTCTGTCGGGGGCTCGGATACAGCTTGACTGAGCAATTCGACCCCGTGGGATTTGAGGTAGATTTGTTTAAAGCAATTAGAAAAATGTACCTTCATAAAATGTTTAAGGGGGTCCCTTAGGTTGAGACACCGCGTCCGGAAGGACAAATACCTGTCTGTCCCGACCCTATGGGCTTTAATGTATCCACCAGGTTTGATGAAATGGAAATGGAATGTTTAGAGTTTCTAGTGGGGGATGAAAACCCAGTGGAAGAAAAGAGTTCAGAATTGTTTACTGGTGGTGTGAAGTCCACGTTTTGTCCCCCTATGCCCGCAGGCTGCAGCATCGATATTTTCCAGCAACAAGTGATGAGAGATGTCCGTGCGATTAATATATCCCGAGGCACCATTTAATATCAGTCGAGAAGAGCATCAGGCTCTTGACTGGTTACGGACTCGGGATGATATCATGGTGAAGCCTGCGGACAAGGGGGGCAACGTTGTACTCATGTCACGTTCATATTATGTGGAGGAGGCGACGAGGCAACTAACAGATCCTGAGGTCTATGAAGGGATAGAGGGGAACCCAGTGATGAGTATCCAGATGCAATTAAGGAAGCTGATTCAAGGCTTTATAAACATAGGTTTTTTAAGGAAAAACATGCTGGAAAAATTGGTTCCTGCTACTCCTACCCAGCTTTGTTGGTACTTCCTCCCAAAAATCCATAAGTCACTGAGCCACCCCCGGGACGTCCCATCGTCTCGGGGGTTGGCTCAGTAACGGAGCCCCTGTCAAAATACATAGATTGGTTACTCAGACCGCTGTTACCTTGTGCTCCGGCGTACCTGAAAGACACCAATGAATTTTTGCTTGCGTTGAAGGGAATTCATTGGCAGAAAGGTGACCATTTAGTGTCCCTGGATGTGGAGAACCTCTACACCCACATCCCTCATGATGCGGGTGTGGAGGCGATCCAATCCATACTCATGAATGTAGGAAAGAGTGAGCTTTTTTGCAGGTTTATTGGTGAGGGGTTGACATTCATACTCACCAACAATGTCTTCAAGTTTGACAATAAATGGTTCAGGCAAAAGTTAGGGACGGCCATGGGGACCCCGGTCTCCTGTACGTTTGTGAATATGTATTTTTCCAGATTAGAAGACAGATATGTATTTTGTCTATCTAATCCATATCTAAAATACATCAAAGTATTTCTCCGTTTCGTGGACAATGTCTTTTTGATATGGTCAGGAACCGAAGAGTTATATGGAGAATTTGTGGCGTATTTGAACAATAATGATATGGGAATGAAATTTACACTTACTTTTGGTGGCACGTACTTGGAATTTTTGGATGTGGCTGTCGTGGTGAGGGACAACGAGTTGGTCACGGAGGGCTTCAGAAAGCCCACGGCGACCAACTAATTGCTCCACCATGACAGCTACCATCCTAATTGGGTGAAAAGGTCCCTTCCATATGGACAGTTTATTAGATTGCGGAAAATCAATAGTTCATACAAGTGGTTACCTCCGCCAAGCCACAGAGTTGAAGCAGCGTTTGGTACCCGGAGCATGAGGTGAGTGCAGGAATGCACAAAGTGCTGAGTGATTTTTCTCAGCATGATTTATTGAAAAAAAACGAGAGGTAATAATAAACTTGACGAGTAAGGGGCATGGGAAAGAGGACAAAGAAATGGACAGGTTTACTTTTACCTTTTTAGGTTCAGCCCGATGGCTGAAAAAATACGGTCAGTCATTTTTTGTAATTGGAATATCTTGGAGAGGGATCCATCCCTAGCAATGATCACTAACAATAAGCCCCGTATTTCTTTCAGAATGTGCCATACCATAAAGGACAAAATAGTGAGAAGCAGATTTTCCACTCACCCAAATACCACTTGGCTCACTAGGAATATCCCAGTAGGAAATTTTAGATGTGGGGTTTGCACCCTGTGTAGACGGAACTCTCAGTCCAAGTTCATTAGGGTGGCTGGTTTGAACTATAGAGTCCGCAGCTTTATGAACTGCCGCAGCACATATGTTGTGTACATGGTGACCTGCGGTTGTGGCCGATTTTATATTGGCAAGACGATTCGCTGCATGTATGAACGTGTTGGAGAACATTTGAGTTCAGTCGACACAGGGAAGGGATCCCTCAGACTCATTGAACATTTTAGGGAAGTGCACGCTGGAGATGCAAGTTCATTAAGATTTGCAGGGATTGAGTCCGTCCCTCCTCCTTTGAATGGAGGAGATAGACATCGCCAGTTGTTGCAGTGTGAAGCGCGATGGATATTGCGGACGCAGACAACAGGAAACTCAGGCCTGAATGATAGACTAGATTACAGTGTTCTGTTGTAACTTATATAAATGCTCTGTGACAAATATGTTAAATGTAGCAATTTGTTCTTAATTGTAACTAATGTGTATTAGCACCAAGAGAGCGTCACTGATTGCACAGCTGATGCTCTGACGTGAAGCGCTTTAAGAGGTGGAGTGCAGGTGCAGCCTGACGAAGCGCATACTGCGTGAAACGGCCGTCGCTGCATTCAGTGTGCAGGGAAGCGACTCCTAGCTCTGGTGCCGCGAATAAAGGAATATCTTATATCTTCACGATGGTGAGTGCCGCCCGCTTTCTTTCTACATAGAAGAATATGTGTCTGATAATGACTCAGCAGCAGACCCTCACCCCTAAATTTTTTAGATGGTCAGCTCGGCAGCAGGCCCTCAGCCACAAAAATTTTTAGATGGTCCGCTCGGCAGCAGGCCCTCGCCCACAATTTTTTTTTTAGATGGTCTGCTCGACAGCAGGCCCCTTACCCCTAATGTTTTACATGGTCAGATCAGCAGCAGGCCCTCGCCCTTAATGTTTTTGAGGGTCACCAGCAGGCCATCAATCATAATTTTTCAAGGGTGTGTATGATGCCCTCCTTTATGTGTAACAAAGGGTGTATTGTAGTGCCGGTTCCTTGTAATTAGCACATAGGCTTTATGAGTGTACAAGTCCCACTACCTGAACAATTGTACCACAATGTGAATGAGGCCCTCCTTTATGTGATATGCAGGTTGTATCGGAGTGCCTTTTCCTTGTAATTTTAGGCAGCACTTGCACTTTATATCCAAGTAAATATACAGGAAAGAATGTTTCCTAACAATTTTTCCTCTAAAATCGATTTTATCTTCGGTTTTGTGCGTATTATTGTCAGTCTATAAAAGTGGCGTACTACTTGGACAACATCGTTCCCAGCAGCAACCTGGGAGTCCAAGATGCATCCAGACATCCTCCCCATGCTGTTCCCAAACCATTTCAGTGGTGTTTCCATCAATTTCTGACCTTTTCCTGTGAACCAGTGTGATGATACAAAAACATTTTAATTTTCATGAATTTATTTTTTTAAATGGTAAAACGTGAAAGTATTTGGTATAGATGTACCTAGAGAATAAAGTTATCATGTTATTTATGCCGAAAATGAACACAGTAAAATTTATACGTTAAAAATGTATTGACAATATTGCTGTCTTTTCATATTCCCCTACCAAAAAGAGCGAATAAAAGGTAATCAGTAAGTTATGTGAACCCCAAAATGGCACTATTAGAAACTACTTGTCTCTTAACCTCTTCAGAACACAGGGCGTACAGGTACGCCCTGATGTCCTGGTACTTAAGGACACATGGCGTACCTGTACGCCCTGTGTATTTCCGATCACCGCAGGCACCTCGGCTTAATGCGCGGGGGGTCCCGTGACGGCGATTGCCGCAAACCGCTTGTCAATTCAGACCTGCGGTTTGCTGCTTTTTATGGTGCGGGCGGCGGCGGTGCCATCGGGTCCCCATGGGGCTGTAGGGGGGACCCGATGGCATGGAAGGCAGCGCGATGCCTTCCTTTGACGTGCCTGTGAGATCCAGCCCCCTGGATATCACAGGCCGGAAGCTGTATGAGTAATACACACCGTATTACTCATACAGCCAATGCATTCCAATACAGAAGTATTGGAATGCATTGTAAAGGATTAGACCCCCAAAAGTTGAAGTCCCAAAGTGGGTCAAAAAATTAAGTGAAAAACAAAGTTGAAAAAATAAAGTTTTCCCCCCAAAAAAGTTTCAAGTAAAAATAAACAAAAACGTCATTTTCCCCAAATAAAGTAAAAAAAAAATTGTAAAGTATAGGGGAATTTATATATTTTTTTTACATATTAGGTATCGCCGCGTGCGTATCGACCGGCTCTATAAAAATATCACATGACCTAACCCCTCAGATAAACACCATAAAAAATAAAAACTGTGCTAAATAAACCATTTTTTGTCACCTTACATCACAAAAAGTACAACAGCAAGCGATCAAAAAGGCGTACGCTCACCAAAATAGTACCAATCTAACCGCCACCTCATCCCGCAAAAAATGAGCCCCTACCTGAGACAATCGCCCAAAAAATAAAAAAAACTATGGCTCAGAATATGAAGAAACTAAAACATCATTCTTTTTGTTTTAAAAAAGCTGTTATCGTGTAAAACTTACATAAATAAAAAAAAAAGTATACATATTCGGTATCGCCGCGTCCGTATCGACCGTCTGTATAAAAATATCACATAACCTAACCCCTCAGAAGAACACCGTAAAAAAGAAAAACTGTGCTAAATAAACCATTTTTTGTCACCTTACATCACAAAAAGTGTAATAGCAAGCGATCAAAAAGTCATATCCACCCCAAAATAGTGCCAATAAAACCGTAATCTCATCCCGCAAAAATCATACCCTACCCAAGATAATCGCCCAAAAACTGAAAAAACTATGGATCTCAGACTATGGAAACACTAAAACATGATTTTATTTGCTTCAAAAATGAAATCCTTGTGTAAAACTTACATAAATAAAAAAAAGTATACATAGTAGGTATCGCCGCATCCGTAATAAGTTACTCTATAAAAATATCACATGACCTAACCCCTCAGGTGAATACCGTAAAAAAAATTTAATAAACCATATTTTGTCACCTTACATCACAAAAAGTGTAATGGCAAGCGATCAAAAAGTCATATGCACCCCAAAATAGTGCCAATTAAACCGTCATCTCATCCCGCAAAAAATGAGACCCTACCTAAGATAATCGCCCAAAAACTGAAAAAACTTTGGGTCTCAGACTATGGAAACACTAAAACATAATTTTTTTTTGTTTAAAAAATGAAATCATTGTGTAAAACTTACATAAATTTAAATATTGTATACATATTTGGTATTGCCGCGTCCGTGACAACCTGCTCTATAAAATTACTACATGATCTAACCTGTCAGATGAATGTTGTAAATAACACAAAAAAAAAACGATGCCAAAACAGCTATTTCTTGTTACCTTGCCTCACAAAAAGTATAATATAGAGCAACCAAAAATCATATGTACCCTAAACTAGTACCAACAAAACTTCCACCCTATCCCATAGTTTCTAAAATGGGGTCACTTTTTTGGAGTTTCTACTCTAGGGGTGCATCAGGGGGGCTATAAATGGGACATGGTGTCAAAAAACCAGTCCAGCAAAATCTGCCTTCCAAAAACCGTATGGCATTCCTTTCCTTCTGCGCCCTGCCGTGTGCCCGTACAGCAGTTTACGACCACATATGGGGTGTTTCTGTAAACTACAGAATCAGGGCCATAAATATTGAGTTTTGTTTGGCTGTTAACCCTTGCTTTGTAACTGGAAAAAATAAATATTAAAATGAAAAATCTGCCAAAAAAGTGAAATTTTGAAATTATATCTCTATTTTTCATTAATTCTTGTGGAACACCTAAAGGGTTGACAACGTCTAGAATGGGGTCATTTTTGGGTGGTTTCTATTATGTAAGCCTCACAAAGTGACTTCAGACCTGAACTGGTCCTTAAAAAGTTGGTTTTTGAAAATTTCAAGATTTACTTCTAAACTTCTAAGCCTTGTAACGTCCCCCAAAAATAAAATGTAATTCCCAAAATGATCCTAACATGAAGTAGACATATGGGGAATGTAAAGTAATAACTATTTTGGAGGTATTACTATGTATTCTAGAAGAAGAGAAATTGAAACTTGGAAATTTGCAAATTTTTCCAAATTTTTGGCAAATTTGGTATTTTTTTTATAAATAAAAAAGTTTTTTGTTTTTTTTTTACTCCATTTTACCAGTGTCATGAAGTACAATATGTGACGAAAAAAAAATCTCAGAATGGCCTGGATAAGTCAAAGCGTTTTAAAGTTATCACGACATAAAGTGACACTGGTCACTTTAGCAAAAAATGGCCTGGTCCTTAAGGTGAAATATGGCTGTGTCCTTAAGGAGTTAAAAAACAAGCACCCATACGGCTACTAGACGGAAAAGTTGTAGCTCTTGGAAGGCAACAATAAAAAAATTTTAAAAATAAAAATAAATTACTTGGCCATGAAGGCTGGTCACTATGGGGTTAAAATAGTAAAGGTAAATAGTAGTGCTCTCTATTAGGTTGCATTTAGGGTAGTGAGCTTATCCAGCTTTTATAGTCCAATACGTGAGGTATTTACTAAAGGAACATGATTGTTCTAGCCCGCCGTTTCTGTGATTTACACTTTTTGACTTTTATGATAATTTTTATATTAAATACAGGTGTGTTGTGATTCTTATATTTCAGTGACGGATTTAAGTGCTGGTAAGCCTTTGCCGGGAGCGAAAGTATTTTTTGGACAAGCTATTCTGAACGGTAATATATGACGTGTCAGTGTTTGCTGTATTCACTGTATGTGTGTTTATGTAATGGAATTTAGGGTTGATACTTTAACGAGAACCTGTCACCATGTAAATGCAAATGAAGTGACTGGCAGCATGTATATATTGAGATATAGGTGGTCATTTATCAAACTGTTTTTCATTTTCCAGAGGCGCTGTCCAAAATGAAAGGTGGAATCTGATTGGTTGCTTTGGGCAACTAAGCCAGTTCTACTTTACACAAGTTTGATAAATGACCCTCATCGTTTTGTGGGAAAAGATAGGGCTGCACGATATGGGAATTTTGTGCGATTGCAATTAGGGCCCTAAAAATTGCGATAACGATATGCGATGCGATATTTTAAGGGAATTGTGCTAGAGGTCTATTTGCTTGGATTTTCCCATATGAGCCGCTGACGCGGCTGGGTATGACATAGTTATGGGGGATCTGTGGATGACACTGTTATGGGGTGGATCTGTGGAGGACGCTGTTATGGGGTGGATCTGTGGAGGACGCTGTTATGGGGTGGATCTGTGGAGGACGCTGTTATGGGGTGGATCTGTGGAGGACGCTGTTATGGGGTGGATCTGTGGAGGACGCTGTTATGGGGTGGATCTGTGGAGGACGCTGTTATGGGGTGGATCTGTGGAGGACGCTGTTATGGGGTGGATCTGTGGAGGACGCTGTTATGGGGTGGATCTGTGGAGGACGCTGTTATGGGGTGGATCTGTGGAGGACGCTGTTATGGGGTGGATCTGTGGAGGACGCTGTTATGGGGTGGATCTGTGGAGGACGCTGTTATGGGGTGGATCTGTGGAGGACACTGTTATGGGGTGGATCTGTGGAGGACGCTGTTATGGGGTGGATCTGTGGAGGACGCTGTTATGGGGTGGATCTGTGGAGGACGCTGTTATAGGGGATGTGTGCTATGACACTTAGGGCCATGAGGGGGGGCAGCATAAGACATATAGCATCTTATGCTGGTCCCCCTCATGGCCCTATGTGTCCCCTCATGTGTCCTAAACTGCTCACATAACTGGCTTTGTGTGTAAAGTATTTTACTAGTGTGTGAAACAAGCTCTCTCCTATTGATAACATGGCCGCCTCTGTACTCACTGTCACTATGAATGCACTACAGCGAGCGGGCCGGCGCGTGACTGACGTCACTTAGTAACGCTCCTCCCACTTCAGGAAGCTCGCTGCCGCTCACTGTAGTGCATTCATCGTGACAGTGAGTACAGAGGCTGGACCTGTTATCAATAGGAGAGAGATTGTTTCACACACTAGTAAAATACTTTACACACAAAGCCAGTTATGTGCGCGGGGCCCCTTCGTATATAATCGCTGCATTTTCGGGTCGGCCAAATCGCCATATCGCATTTGCCGATTATCGCGATTCGATTATTTTTTCGATTTATCGTGCAGCCCTATAACTTGTATGTCATTCATTTAAATTGCTGCTCATTAATTATAACATCCACGTGTGACCTCATAAATGCTCTTTTGGCTTTTGTAAAGCTTTCAAAGAAGAGTGCGAAAAGGGGTCCAACTGCATATTAACGTCCATGGTTTTGGATTGGGATGTCCAGCAAGCTCTTATAGGTGTGATGGTCTGGTGTCCACATATATGACTATATAGTGTATTTTCGGTACAAATTCTTCTTGCATTACATGATGTCTGCTTGCAGTTTATAGGAACCACTATTTTGTTTCTAGTGACTAAAATCTGTTTTGGTCGTTTGATGTATAGTCATTGGAAGCAAACACTGAAGGCTGTGTGAAAACTGTGGTTATAAATATGCTAATACCCATCCCTTAGTGCATGGTTTTAAAATCTATGTATTTAGAACTGCAGTAAGACACAAGGATTTAACTTGTGGTGTTTTCTTTTTAGTGGAGATAGTAGAAGAACCTTCAGACCATGTTGGTCAGGAACGAGATGAGCCAGTTGATGAAAGGTAGAAAACTGTAACTATTGTACGAAGTATTATGTAGAGTCTACATTGTAGACTGTACTAACATAGTTAAGCTTGAAAAAGACACACTTCCTTCAGTACCTATGATACTAAGAGCTGGACACCAGTTGCATCATATTATTAGAATAATTTCCCACAAAACCCCCATATTGCCAATCAGAATAAATCTATGTATCAACATCCCATCCCTAGTATATTTTTCTCGAAAAGCATGCAAGACCTTCTTGTTTGAGTACTCAACCATCATAACTTTGAGTTGCAGAGAGTTCTTTAATCTCACCGCTCATACATTAAGAATCCCAGTCTAAGATAATGGGTAACCTTCTTACCGCTAGACATAGAGGATGACCTTTGCCATGGTTACAGACCTAGGTGTAAACAGATCATTAGAAATATTTGTTTTTATACAATAAGAAATCTCCTGCTGCAGTGGCGATACTCCACTGGTTTCAGCTGGTGTTTTTTACTTCTCCAGCAGTAAATATTAACATAGTTTGGAAGGCTGAAAAAGACATATGTCCATCCATTTCAGCCTATTACCTGTAAAACTGATTCAAATGAAGTTAAAAAAAACCTCATGGGTTCGAAGCCAATCCTCTTTATTTTAGGGATACATTCCTTCCAAATCTCCATACTCCAGAAATACATCCAGGCCCCTCTTGAACTCTTTTAGTGAACTCACCATCACCACCTCCTCAGGCAGAGAGTTCCATAGTCTCACTGCTCTTACCGTAAAGAATCCTCTTCTATGTTTGTGTAGAAACCTTCTTTCCTCCAGACGCAGAGGATGTCCCCTCGTCACAGTCACAGTCCTGGGGATAAATAGATGATGGGAGAGATCTCTACTGACCCCTGATATATTTATACATAGTTTTTAGATCTCCCCTTGGTTTTTTCTAATCTGAATAACCCTAATTTTGATAATCTTTCTGGGTACTGTAGTCCACCCTTTCCATTTGCCACTTTGGTTGCCCACCTTTCTAACTGCTCAAGCTCTGCTATTTCTGTCTTGTTCACTGGTGCCCAAAATTGTACACGTTACTCCATTTGTGATCTGATTAGTGATTTCTAAAGTGGTCGAAGTATGTTCTTGTCACATGCACCTACCGTATGCCACTTTTGATGCAGCCCATGTCAGTGTTACCCAGTGTTTTCCCGTTTAGTATGTACTAGTGACACATGTTTTCCCATACCATGTGCATAACCTTAGATTTATTAGGGTTCATCTTCATCTGCACAAGCCTCCAATCTATCCAAATGTCACGGCGCAGTGTGGTAAATACACTCCACACTGAACACAGAAGGGAAGGGAAAAGGTATTAGGCCTGGAACCTAGGGAAAGGGAAATGGTCATTCCTAGTGAGTCTTTACACCGAACCCTGCCTGCTATCAGTATGAACAGACCTTGATGGTAGGAATGTTCATACGCAGGAACCTAAGGCCCTGTCTCACTCTACAGGGCCCTGGAAACAGAGTCAGGACAACAGGTGACCTGTTACTTCCCAGCTGAAGGAACAGGGGACCCCCTTGGGCCAAATACCAAAAGGGAAGGGAAAAACACAAACAAACAATAGGAAGAAATGACACCTAACTAGTATGCGAATGAGCAGGAACTCAGAGGAGAACAAACACCAGCGCTTCCACAACCATAAGGAGCTATCAACCGCAAAGCTTGATGGGTGAGGCCAGACTAAATAGAGGAGAAGGAATGACTACTAAACTACACCTGAGACAAGAGGTGTGGTCATCCCCAGCAACAACAAAGCAAGGTGAAACAAAAAGAGGCTGTCAATCACGTGCAGCCAGTCTCCTCGATCTTCTGGTCCCTGTCACAAGCGGGACCCTGACAGTACCCCCCCCCCTTCTACAGGTGGCCTCCGGACACCCAGGACCATCTTTATCCGGATGAGCCCTGTGAAAAGCCTTCACAAGATGATTAGCATTAACGTCGGCTGCTTGAACCCACATCCTCTTCTCTGGTCCATAACCCTTCCAGTGAATCAGATACTGGAGGGATCTACGGAGAATTCGGGAGTCTACTATCCTGGCTATTTGAAATTCTAGATTACCGTCCACAATGACAGGCGCGGGAGGCAAGGAGGACGGTTCAACAGGTTCGTCATATCTCTTTGACGACCTATGGAACACATTATGAATCTTTAAAGCCTAAGGGAGTTCAAGACGAAAGGCAACCGGGTTAACAATGGCAGTGATTTTATATGGACCAATAAATCTTGGACCCAACTTCCAAGTGGATACTTTCAACTTAATGTTTCTTGTGGACAGCCACACAGAATCACCCACTCTTAGGTCCGGACCATTCATACGTCTCTTGTCAGCCATACGTTTATTCTTTTTGCCCATTTTTTTTAGATTATTTTGAATCTTCCACCAAATAGATGACAAAGAGGAAAATAGTTCCTCTTCCGGTATAGCAGAATTTTCTGTCCCAGAAAATTTGCCAAATTGCAGGTGGAACCCATATGCCCCCCAAAACGGCGATTTATCAGTGGACTCCTGTCTACGGTTATTTTTGGCAAATTCGGCTAAAGACAAAATTGAAGACCTGGTTCTCCAAGACAAAACATCTCAAATAAGTCTCCAGATTCTGGTTAGTGTGTTTAGTCTGTCCGTTCGACTGAGGATGAAAAGCCGAAGAGAATGACAGTTGTACCCCCAAACGAGTACAGAACGCCTTCCAGAATTTCAAAACAAAATGAGTCCTCCTATCAGACACTACATCAGAAGGAATACCATGTAATTTCACAATGTTATCGACAAACACTTGTGCAAAAGTTTTAGCATTAGGTAGACCTGGCAATGCTATAAAGTGTGCCATCTTACTAAAGCGATCAACAACCACCAAAATCAGTTTGTCCTGAATAATTAGGAAAATCTGTGATAAAATCCATGGACAAATGATTCCAAGGTCTGGACGGGATGGGGAACGGTAGTAAAGATCCGGAAGGCTGAGTATGTTTCACCTTAGCATGTGCACAAGTAGTACAAGCAGACACATAGTCCTCAACACTCTTACACAACCCGGGCCACCAGAATCTACGAGAGATGAGATCGACAGTCGATCTGCTAACCAGGGTGTCCTGTGAGAACCGTACAGTGATGTTCCTCAAACACCTTGTGAGGTAATTCAGAAGGAACAAACAACTTCCCTGGAGGACAAGAATCTGGTGTATCTCCCTGGGCTCCAACACCTCTGCCTCAAGATGGGTATAAAGGGTGGATATAACTACCCCTTCAGACAATATCAGACCAGGATCTTCCGAATCACCCCAACACCCCCCCCCCCCCTTTCAGGGAAGCTATGCGACAAAGCATCAGCCTTGACGTTCTTAACCCCAGGGCGATAGGTGACGATGAAATTAAATCTGGTGAAAAACAACGACCATCTGGCCTGCCTTGAGTTCAGTCGTTTAGCTGGCTCCAGATAAGACAGATTTTTGTGGTCAGTATGCACAGTAACAGGATGAATATCTCCTTTCAACCAATGACGCCACTCCTCAAAAGCTAACTTAATGGCCAGCAACTGTCTATTACCCACATCTTAATACTTTTCTGCAGCCGAGAGAAATCACATGGGCGCCATTTACTAGGTGAAGTACCCTGCAACAAAACTGCTCCTACCCCTACAGGGGTGTGGAAATA
The DNA here is from genome assembly GCF_905171765.1 of Bufo bufo. Lineage (NCBI taxonomy): Eukaryota > Metazoa > Chordata > Amphibia > Anura > Bufonidae > Bufo > Bufo bufo. Next base: position 75,150,293 of record NC_053399.1, read on the forward strand.
AAAAAAAAACCTACTTGTCGAAGGACTAAAGTGGGGGCTCAATCTACTTGTCCCTCATGACCATCTACTTGTCCTGAACTTATACTAACGTTATACTGTATGGGGACGGGGGCCACAAGGCGATGTTATGCTGTATGGGGCGGGGGCCACAAGGAGACATTATGCTGTATGGGGCGAGGGCCACAAGGAGACGTTATGCTTTATGGGGGCAGGGCCACAAGGAGATATCATGCTGTATGGGGCGGGGGCCACAAGGAGACGTTATGCTGTATGGGGGCGGGGGCCACAGGGAGATGTTATACTGTATGGGGGCGGGGGCCACAGGGAGACGTTATATTGTATGGGGGCGGGGGCCACAGGGTGACGTTATACTGTGCGGGGGCAGCCGCTTGGTGATGTTATACTGTATGGGGCACTAGGGCAGCCCCAAGGTGACGTTATACTGTATGGGGGCCACAAGGAGACGTTATACTGTATGGGGGCAACAGGGAGACATTATAGTTTATCAAGTGCCACGTGCAGTGCAGATTGCAGGCAGGGCCAGAGCCTCAGAAGACAGACAGCACAACCTTTATTTCTGACACCCCTGCAGATGAGCGTTCCTCCCAGAGCCTGTCCACATCGCAGCTCCCGGCCTGACCTGCAAGCGCTGACTGGGGTCACATAGCATTATACTGATTTATGATGCTATGTAACCCTTACAGTTCTGGAATGTATTGGATAACACTGACATAATACTGTCAAGTAAACGGAACACCGGCATCTGGTGCTGTAATGGCAGCGGGGCCCGGTGCAGTCACTGTATTCTATTACACCGGGCCCCGCTCACTGTAATACTAATATTCCGATGTGAACAACTTGAAATCCCCTGCGATCCTCTCCTCTCCCTCTCTGTACTCACAAACTCAGTAGCAGGCCGGGCGGCAGCGCAACTCACTGACGTCACGCGCCTGCTCCTCCCACTTTATGAATGAAGCAGGCGGAGCAGGCGCGTGACGTCAGTGAGTTGCGCTGCCGCCCGGCCTGCTACTGAGTTTTAGAGATGGGAAGTTCGGATCTTTTTCATGAATCGGATCTTCGGTTCACTTCCTGAGCCGGCTCTCAAGTGAACCGAAGGTCTGGAGGGACTCGCTCCTGGCAAACACAGCTCTGCTGCAGTGGAGCAGACTGATGTAATTACACTGTATAGTTATTGCAGGGATTTAGATAATGGTCTAAGAGTTTATTAGTTAAAAGAATCAAATGAGTCAGAGACTCATTTGATTCTTTAAGTTAAAATAATCCTGTCACCGAGTCCCTGCCAGGCTTCCTGCTCAGCTACATTGCTGCAAGCACCCTGTACACACACAGCTCAGCTACATTGCTGCAAGCACCCTGTACACACACAGCTCTGCTACATTGCTGCAAGCACCCTGTACACACACAGCTCTGCTACATTGCTGCAAGCACCCTGTACACACACAGCTCTGCTACATTGCTGCAAGCACCCTGTACACACACAGCTCTGCTACATTGCTGCAAGCACACTGTACACACACAGCTCTGCTACATTGCTGCAAGCACCCTGTACACACACAGCTCTGCTACATTGCTGCAAGCACCCTGTACACACACAGCTCTGCTACATTGCTGCAAGCACCCTGTACACACACAGCTCTGCTACATTGCTGCAAGCACACTGTACACACACAGCTCTGCTACATTGCTGCAAGCACCCTGTACACACACAGCTCTGCTACATTGCTGCAAGCACCCTGTACACACACAGCTCTGCTACATTGCTGCAAGCACACTGTACACACACAGCTCTGCTACATGCAATACTATACCACCCCCCTGGACGGACTTGTCAGGAGACAGGGAGCCGCAGAGCAGGAAGTCTGGCACGGACTCGGTGACACAGTCTGTGACTCATTCCATTCTTTTAACTAATAAACTCAGACGATTCTCTGAGTCCCTGCGACTCCCCCTGTGCTGTGAGTCAGTGCTGGACTGCTGGCTGCCTCTGATTGGTGGGAGGGGCGGGGCTAGCTTCCACTGTCGGCTCCTATTACACTGCCTGCTGCTGAGTTTGTGAGTACAGGGCGGGAGAGGATCGCAGGGGATTTCAAGTTGTTCACATAGGAATATTACTATTACAGTGAGCGGGGCCGGTGTTATGTTATTCTGGGGCGGGCCCTCGGACCATGCCCGAAGTGCCCGACCGGTCAGTCCGCCCCTGTATGTACGGTACTCGTATGCACGATGCAGGGGCAGGCTGACATAGATGTAGGAGCGGTCAGCTCGCGGCTAGCATATGACCGCTCCTATTACTGCCCAACCGACATGTCCCTGCTACTTGCCCGCACAGGGCTAAACAACTGTTCAAACTACTTGCCCGGCGCCCGGAACTGCATGTCCCGGGCGTCGGGCGATAGGAATTCCACACCCCTGCCCTACCTCGTATGTGTCAACGTCCACAATGAATAGCTGTGACACATCAGGTTGCACCAGTATAGGAGCAGAAGCAAAACACTACTTCACTTCAGAAAAGGCTTGTAATGCGGTATCGGACCAGACTGAGACATCTTAACCTTTCTTAGTACTGTCCGTCAAAGGTTTGACCACAGTCGAGTAGTTCAAAATAGATTTACGGTAGTAGTTGGTGAATCCCAAAAACTGCATAAGCTCTTTCAGATTTTCGGGTCGATCCCAGTCCATCACAGCTAGGACCTTCTCTGGATCCATACGAAAACCTGAAGATGAGAATAAGTAACCCAGGAATTGCACTTCCTGGACTGCAAATACACACTTCTCCATCTTAGCATACAATTTATTCTCTCTTAGGATCTGCAACACCTGTCTCACGTGATCCTGATGAGTCTCCATATCTGGAGAATAAATGAATATGTCATCCAGATACACAATGACAAACCTCCCCATCAGATGATGAAAGAGATCATTAATGAAATGCTGAAAAACCGTGGGAGCATGACCAGACCCTCAAAATGACCCTCTGGGGTATTAAATGCCATCTTCCATTCATCCCCTTCCTTTATCCTGACCAGATTATATGCCCCTCTAAGGTCAAACTTGGAGAACACTTTGGCACCAACAATCTGATTAAACAAATCGGGAATAAAAGGAAGGGGGTACGGATCATTGACCGTAATACGATTGAGCTCATGGAAGTCCAGGCATGGCCTAAGGCAGGGATGGCCAACCTGAGGCTCTCCAGCTGTAGAAAAACTACAACTCCCAGCATGCCCAGACTGCCTATAGCTAGCAGCCTACAGCAGGGCATGGTGGGAGTTGTAGTTTTACAACAGCTGGAGAGACGCAGGTTGGCCATGCCTGGCTTAAGGGTTCCGTCTTTCTTCTTTACAAAGAAAAACCCTGCCGCCACTGGGGACTTGAAAGGTCTAATATGTCCCTTAGCTACCTTGTCAGCCCCAGTTACAGGAGAAATCAATAGTGTAAAAAAAAAAAAAAAAAAAGAAGTCAAATGTCCCCCAGAGGTTTTGTATGACCTTATGGGGGACACCAATTTTTTTTTTTATATATTTTTTTTTTTACACTTTTTAAGTGTTTTTTATAAAAAAAAGAAAGGTTTCACATGTAAAAAAAAAAAATATTCCCCAATGAAGTAATTAAAAAAAATATATAAAAAATAGGAGACAAAATATAAATAGACATATTTGGTATTGTCGCGTCCATGATGGCCGGCTCTATAAATATATCACATGATCCACCCTGTCCGATAAGCACCATAAAAAAAAAAACTGTATCAAAAAAAGCCATTTTTGTCACCTTACATCACAAAAAGTGCAACACCAAGTGATCAAAAAGGCGTATGTCCCTCAAAATGGTACCAATAAAACAGTCACCTCAATCCGCAAAAAATAAGCCCCTATAAAAATGAATAGTAAATAATAAAAACTATAGCTCTCAGAACATGGAGATTTTTTAAAAATCATAATTTTTTTTTAATGATTAAAACATATTTTTTTGTTTAAAAAATGCTATTATTGTGTTGAAGTAGACATATTAGGTATCGCCGTGTCCGTAACAACCAGCTCTATAAAAATATCACATGACCCAACCCCTCAGGTGAACGCCCCAAAAAAAAAAAAAAAATAGAAACCGTGCTACAAAAAAGCCATTTTCTTGTCACCTTACATCACAAAACGTGTAATACCAAGAGATCAAAAAGTCATATGCACCCTAAAATAGTACCTAATCAAACAGTCATTTCATACCGAAAAAAAATTAGCCCCTACATAAGACAGTCCCCGAAAAAAAACAAAAAAAAAAAACTATGGCTTTCAGAATGTGGAGACACAAAAAAAAACATTTATTTTCAAAAATGCTTTATTATATAAAACCAAAACAAACAACCAAAAAATTGGGTATTGTCGCGTCCGTAACAACTGCTCTATAAAAATAGCACATAATCTAACCTGTCAGATAAACATAGTAAATAACAAAAACAAAAAAACTGTGCCAAAACAGCTATTTTTTGTTACCTTGCCTCACAAAAAGTGTAATATAGAGCAACCAAAAATTATATGTACCCTAAAATAGTACCAACAAAACTGCCACCTTATCCTGTAGTTTCCAAAATGGGGTCACTTTTTTGGAGTTTCTACTAGGGGTGGGTGATATGGCCTAAAATCTATATTGCAATATCATTTTAAGCATGTGCGATATGCAATATATATTGCGATATATTGTTTTCTATATTTGGGGGGGGGTGTTTAAACTTTTTTTTTTTTTACTTTTTATATAATAACTATTAGCCTCCTTAAGGGCTAGAACCCTTGTCATATTCACCCTAATAGAGCTCTATTAGGGTGAATAGGACTTTACACTCTCCCTGCCCCCCCCCCCAGCCTCTCATGTGCCCCCCCCAGCCCATGATCCGCCCCCCAGCCCATGATCCGCCCCCCAGCCTCTCCCTCTTATCAGCCCCCTCTGGTAACTCAAACCCACCCCCCCTCCTTCCCCAGTATTAATCATTGGTGGCAGTGGCCACATGGTCCCCCCCCCCCCCCCATCATTGGTGGCAGTGGCCACAGGGTCCCCCTCCCCCCATCATTGGTGGCAGTGGGCAGTTCCGATCGGAGTCCCAGCAGTGTAATGCTGGGGCTCCGATCGGTTACCATGGCAGCCAGGAGTCACGCTACTGAAGTCCTGGCTGCCATGGTATGTTAGTGAACAGCATTATACTCACGTGCGCCGTGTCCGCCGGTCGCTCCTCCTTCTTATAGGTCTGTGCGGCGCATTGCTAATGCTATAAAAGTAAAGAAATTGGAATTTGGACATTTGCAAATTTTTCAAAATTTTGGGTAAATTTGGTATTTTTTTTTTTTATAATTATAAATGAAAATTTTTGACTCAGTATTACCAGTGTCATGAAGTACAATATGTGACGAGAAAACTTTCTCAGAATGGCCTGGATAAGTAAAAGTGTTTTAAAGTTATTACCACATAAAGTGACACTTGTCAGATTTGCAAAAAATGGCTCTGTCAGGAAGGGGAAAATGGCCTAGATGTGAAGTGGTTAAAGGGGGTTCTGCAGTTTTTTTTAAACTGATGATCTATCATCTGGATAGATCATCAGCATCTGATCGGCGGGGGTCCGGGACCCCTGCTGATCAGCTGTTTGAGAAGGCAGCAGCACTGGCAGTAGTGCCGCGGCCTTCTCGCTGTTTACCGCAAACTCAGTGACGTCACGACTAGTATTAATGGCCTGGGCGGGGCTAAGCTCCATTGGGGGACACAGCACCCACCCAGTATTTATTATTGTTGATGGTGATGTTTGGTTGCCGGTTGGGTGTTTAGCGGGTTAGCTTTCGCGGGCGTTTTCCTTTACTTTGCACATGTTTCTACTGCTCCTACTGCTTGAGCACAAACTGACATGCTCTCTCCAGGCTGGAGGGGGTATAGCCTGCAGGGGAGAAGCTAAGTCTTTTTTCAGCCTAGTGTTGCCTCCTAGTGGCAGCAGCAAGCTATACCCACGGTCCTGTGTCCCCCAATGAACCACACGAGAAAGAGATTTTACAGGTGAGTTCACAAAAATCTTGTTTTCTCTAATGGTTTTTCAACCCATGCATACGGACGAACTCTCCATCAACTAGGTTAACCCCCTGCCCCACTCTCAATAAACACCTAAATTCCAACAGTTTTGGACTCTAGCGCCACCTCGTCACACAGGAGAAATCAGGCAAAAGTAAGTTCTCTGATTCCCCACCTACACCACCAAGAGTAAGATGGGAAAACATTTTCTTCTTGTTTTCACCTTGATGCAGAACGTAAGGACATACATTAACAAAATGTCTCCCTTCTTATGACTAGAACTCTTGCAAGCAGCCCCAGGGGTAGCTCCCCCTAACTGATTGGGTTCGTCACCAGGCATAAACTCTGGAGTCTCTCCTCCCAAGGTGTCAGAGGAAGCCGCTACGTTATATCCATACGTACGGCAAGGGACATAGCCGCTTCCAGTAACTCCGGATTTTCGTGAAAGGCCAAGGCGTCCTTTAGCCTCTCACACAATCCCTGACAGAATTGACTATGGAGAGCTGGATCATTCCACTCTGTATCCGTGGCCCATCTCCTAAATTCAGAGCAATTTATCTCCTCAGAGCGCTCTCCCTGCCGTAACTTGGTCTCGGCCAGGGATATCCGATTTGGGTCATCGTAGATAAGACCTAGAGCAGGGCTGGCCAACCTGCGGCTCTCCAGCTGCTGCAAAACTACAACTCCCAGCATGCCCTGACCTAGAGCTCTGAAAAATTTATCTACCGACCGGAGAGACTGTTTTCCGGTCGGCAGAGAAAAAGCCCAAGACTGAGCGTCCCCTTTTAAGCAATAAAATAATAATCCCAACTCTTTGACTTTCATTTCCCGGTGAGAGCCGGCGTAACCTAAAGTACAACTTACACGACTCTCTGACCCGAATTAAGTTGTCACTCAACCGAAAACCTGTCCGGAAGTGCAACCTTAGGTTCAGGACAGGCCTGGTAAGTACTACTGACACCAGCAGCCTGTGATCCCTGGATCTGCGTGTGGAGGTCAGCCACCTCCAAAGACAGACCTTGCAATTGTCCAGCCAGTGCAGCGATAGGATCCATAGCCTCACTAATACAGACAAAAATGATGGTTTGCGGCGGTTGATAATGTCACGGCGCACCGTGGTAAATACACTGTACACAGAAGGGAAGGGAAAAGGTATTAGGCCTGGAACCTAGGAAAAGGAAAATGGTCACACCTAGGGAGTCCCCATGCCGAGCCCTGACTGCTATCAGTATGAAAAGACCTTGATGGTAGGAATGTTCATACTCAGGAACCTAAGGCCCTGTCTCACTCTACAGGGCCCTGGAAACAGAGTCAGGAGAACAGGTGACCTGTTACTTCCCAGCTGAAGGAACAGGGGACCCCCTTGGGCCAAATACCAAAAGGGAAGGGAAAAACCACAAACAATAGGAAGAAATTACACTTCACTCCGAAGTATGCGGACGAGCAGGAACTCAGAGGAGAACCAATACCAACGCTTCCACAGCCAAAAGGAGCTATCAACCGCATAGCATGATGGGTGAGGCCAGACTAAATAGAGGAGAAGGAATGACCACTGAGCTACACCTGAGACAAGAGGTGTGGTCATCCCCAGCAACAACACAGCAAGGTGAAACCAAAGAGGCTGTCAGTCACATGCAGCCAGTCTCCTCGATCTTCTGGTCCCTGTCACAGGCGGGACCGTGACACCAGATCTATCTGTAGCAGTATACTGTCCTCTTCTTTTGTTAATTACTTTACAGAGTTTAGTGTCATCTGCAAACATAGTTATCTAACTGTGCCATCCCTCTACACCACCATTTATAAATACACTCCTTCTGCAGAATAATGCTCGCACACAGCAATGTTTGCATCCGGCCAAGTTACTAGATTTATAGCCGTGCATAGCTCAATATGGAGATTGCCATGGCAGGCCTGGATCGCTTTAGCAGTGTCCAGACTGTCATGGCAACCGATCGGAGACCTGCGATTTCAATAAAGCAGAACCTGGTGTGTTCTCTAGAGGGCTTTCATTCTGTCATCTAAAGCCCCTTGAACTCGGCAGTGATATGGAAAATTATTTCGGAGACTACGCCTGAGGAAATACGAGTGCAGAATTATTAGGCAAATGAGTATTTTGACCACATCATCCTCTTTATGCATGTTGTCTTACTCCAAGCTGTATAGGCTCGAAAGCCTACTACCAATTAAGAATATTAGGTGATGTGCAACTCTGTAATGAGAAGGGGTGTGGTCTAATGACATCAACACCCTATATCAGGTGTGCATAATTATTAGGCAACTTCCTTTCCTTTGGCAAAATGGGTCAAAAGAAGGACTTGACAGGCTCAGAAAAGTCAAAAATAGTGAGATATCTTGCAGAGGGATGCAGCACTCTTAAAATTGCAAAGCTTCTGAAGCGTGATCATCGAACAATCAAGCGTTTCATTCAAAATAGTCAACAGGGTCGCAAGAAGCGTGTGGAAAAACCAAGGCGCAAAATAACTGCCCATGAACTGAGAAAAGTCAAGCGTGCAGCTGCCAAGATGCCACTTGCCACCAGTTTGGCCATATTTCAGAGCTGCAACATCACTGGAGTGCCCAAAAGCACAAGGTGTGCAATACTCAGAGACATGGCCAAGGTAAGAAAGGCTGAAAGACGACCACCACTGAACAAGACACACAAGCTGAAACGTCAAGACTGGGCCAAGAAATATCTCAAGACTGATTTTTCTAAGGTTTTATGGACTGATGAAATGAGAGTGAGTCTTGATGGGCCAGATGGATGGGCACGTGGCTGGATTGGTAAAGGGCAGAGAGCTCCAGTCCGACTCAGACGCCAGCAAGGTGGAGGTGGAGTACTGGTTTGGGCTGGTATCATCAAAGATGAGCTTGTGGGGCCTTTTCGGGTTGAGGATGGAGTCAAGCTCAACTCCCAGTCCTACTGCCAGTTTCTGGAAGACACCTTCTTCAAGCAGTGGTACAGGAAGAAGTCTGCATCCTTCAAGAAAAACATGATTTTCATGCAGGACAATGCTCCATCACACGCGTCCAAGTACTCCACAGCGTGGCTGGCAAGAAAGGGTATAAAAGAAGAAAATCTAATGACATGGCCTCCTTGTTCACCTGATCTGAACCCCATTGAGAACCTGTGGTCCATCATCAAATGTGAGATTTACAAGGAGGGAAAACAGTACACCTCTCTGAACAGTGTCTGGGAGGCTGTGGTTGCTGCTGCACGCAATGTTGATGGTGAACAGATCAAAACACTGACAGAATCCATGGATGGCAGGCTTTTGAGTGTCCTTGCAAAGAAAGGTGGCTATATTGGTCACTTATTTGTTTTTGTTTTGTTTTTGAATGTCAGAAATGTATATTTGTGAATGTTGAGATGTTATATTGGTTTCACTGGTAAAAATAAATAATTGAAATGGGTATATATTTGTTTTTTGTTAAGTTGCCTAATAATTATGCACAGTAATAGTCACCTGCACACACAGATATCCCCCTAAAATAGCTAAAACTAAAAACAAACTAAAAACTACTTCCAAAAATATTCAGCTTTGATATTAATGAGTTTTTTGGGTTCATTGAGAACATGGTTGTTGTTCAATAATAAAATTAATCCTCAAAAATACAACTTGCCTAATAATTCTGCACTCCCTGTATTTTCATGATGCAGAAGAGACAGAACTCATCCTGGCAGAACGGAGCTGAAATTTGATTGAGTTAAAGAGATCTGACCATACTTCTCTTACAGGACACGTATTAAGGCATTTGCCTGGATTTGAGGGAGGGGCTGAGGTCCGCCTCCAGCCTATTTAGGGCATCCCCCTTACCTGGCTCCTGCACCGTCTGAGCTTTGTGAGAGAAAGTCGCTTGTTGGAGTTCTGAGGAATTTACCTGCGAGCCGCTGATTTTCTGAGAGCTTTCGTCGCCGTCTGGTTCTGGTTTTGGAGCATTGCTGTTCTTTTCCCAGCTTCACTCGGTTCACTGTGGGTCGCGTTTGCCCGTCAAACTGTGAGTTATTTCGTGCGGGTCAGCAGGGCCTCATGTTTGCCCCTGTACCGGTTCATCTCATTTCATCAATGCGCACCAATGTCACGGTTTTCATGCAAGTCACCAGCATTCATTTCTGTCACACCTGTTTCATGCGTATTCATTCACAAACCGCACCACCATTCCGGTCAACAGCTCTGGCAGCATGCGGCCAATGGTTCGTGGATTAAATCCCCCCCTTTTTCTGTGGTTCTTTTCACACACACTGCATCCATGTCACGGCTGCTCGCAGCAATCACCGGCAGCTCATTGCTCATGCCTATTACTGGCATCTCCCCACAGGACCGTCACTCCGGTCAGCTCCCTGATGGTTCCAGCCATTCCCCATTTTCTGGTCATTTCATTGCACCCCTCAACATTCGACATTCATGCCCTCCTCCCCCTCCCCTCCTCGTATTCATGTACACAGCACAGGGGCCAGCTGCGGTACACCCCCTATTCATTCTCAACCTCCACTGGGCTTACCGCTGCACTGACATCCCCTCCCCACCGCCTCCTGCCTGGTTACCGCTCCTCCTGCCGCGCGGCCGGGCCGCGTCCTGGTGCCTGGTCTGCGCATGCGCGGCCGGGGTTCTGCGCATGCGCGGCATTTTCGTCGGCGCATGCGCGGTGTCCCGGCGGCCGTGGGGGGACTTCGGACGAATGGGATCAAAATAAATGGGTTTTGTTTTCCTATGCTCCAAGGGTTACTCCTCACAACAATCACATAAACTGCAAGCATGATCTTCATGTTTCACTTACTTCACCAACAACGTTCATAGCCCCCCCCCCCCCGGATATTCTCGTGCGCAGCTACAAGGGGCCAGCAGCGGTGCAACCGGCACACCCCCTATTCATTCCAACCTCCTCTGGGCTGACCGCTGCGCAGACATCCCCTCCCAACCGCCTCCTGCCTGTTTTACCGCTCCTCCTGCCGCACGGCCGATGGCGCCCGGCTGCGTCCTGGTGCCTGGTCTGCGCATGCGCGGCGATTCCGTCGGCGCGTGCGCGGTGTCTCGAGTGGCCTCAGTATCCCCTTGCGCCAAATCATAGGTAGAGCCTCTCAAAGCCGCTTGGCAATTAGCAGGGCCTCATCTGTCACCATGCAAGTGTAATTTTTTCGCCGTTCGGCCTAGCTAGCCAGCACGATCCCGCGTGTCCTCAAACTAATCAACTTTTTTATTTTAGTATGTCGCTGGATGGGTTAGAAAACTTCTCCCTACCTGGCACCCCTGCTAGATCTGTCACTGCTACTCCGGGAGACGATCTAGCCAGTCCAGCGTCCATCCGGTCCTGGACAATTCCACGCATCACGGCGGAGTTGAGGAAACGGCATGTTCCCTTCCCCGCCACGGCAAGGAAAGCGGAACTGTTCCGGCTGCTGCGCGCATCAACCAATAACAGGGATGCGGGGGAAGGACCCAGCCAGTCCGGCACCGGGGACATCCATGCCATGCTGGCCTCTCTGATGACATCTATGTCAACAGTCAACGCCAGGTTGGAGAGGCTAGAATCGGTCACCACGACCCTCTCCTTGGCAGGTCCGCCACCGGCGGCATCACCGGCACCGGCCGGTTTACCGGGGATCACGCCGTCCATTAGCGTGGAGGACCAGGAAGTCAACCCGGCGCATATGATTCCTGAGCACTTGAAACGGGATATCCTGGAAGGTAAGGATGTAAACCTGGCCTCCCTTCTGATTGCCTCCCAGGACGTGGTTGAAAACACGACTTACGCCTATGACGAGGTGTCAGTTGTGGTCAAGTCCAGGGATGCCCGGCTCAATAGGAAATTGACCATTCCCGAATTCGTGTTGGCCTTCGGAATCTATAGAGAGGTCATCTGTGCGGTCTACCCCAACAGAAGGGAGGAATTCGACCTCTACTTACACAAACTGGTGGACTTGGGCAACAAATACGGAGGGTCAGCGTTTTATGACTATCACAGGTCTTTTTCGGCGAAGGTGGCGGGGGCTTTCTCCCAGTACGGAGTCCGCTCCAACTGGGCGAAGATCGACACAGTCATATTCTGTCGCCACTTCGCAGGCCTTAGGACCCCAGCCTGTGCGCACTGCTCCTCCACGGCCCACACCACCAATTTCTGCCCGAACACGTCGGTCAGACAGGGCCTCTCCCAGGCAGCTGGTCTCTCCGGGGTCCCGGAAAGACTGGCCCGGGACAAACTGGGTCGGCCGATCAAATTTCTAGGCAAATCCATGATTTGCAATAATTTCAATGAGGGGTCCTGTAATTACAACGGGTGTAAGTTGTTACATATATGCACCAAATGTTTCCGGGCACATGCCAAGTCCATGTGTCCAAATAAAATGTTTACAAAACCGTATCTAACAACCATCAACATGCCAGTTTTTACCGCGCTCATGTCGCAACACCCCTCCAGGCATCTCTCAGATTTCCTCATTTCAGGGTTGACAGAAGGATTCCACACGGGCATCCTGTATATGCCAACTGGCACCCTGGAATGTCCCAATCTTCTATCCGCTCTACACAACCCCACCGCCATTAACGCCCTCATAGCCCAAGAAGTAACGGAGGGTTTTGTGCTAGGTCCTTTCAAGACTCCCCCATTCGCCACATGGCGCACCAACCCCATTGGCATCGTCACTGGGAAATCTTCCCAGAAACAGAGGCTCATCATCGACCTATCGGCGCCTCACAGGACAGGCAACCCCAGTCTCAACTCCCTCATTCCCTCGGAGGAATTCTCTCTGCAGTACACCACCATAGATCACGCCATCACGGCCATCAGTCAAGCAGGGGTGGGGGCGTGGCTCAGCAAAACCGACATCGCCAACGCCTTCAAATTACTACCGATTCACCCTACACTGTGGCACCTGCACGGCATCAAGTGGTCAGGGGATTATTATTTTTTCTCCCGATTGACCTTCGGGTCCAAAAGCAGCCCGGCCATCTTCGACGTGTTTGCAGAAGCATTATGCTGGTTGCTATTGAATGTAGCAAGATGCCCGCTGGTTTTACATTACCTTGATGACTTTCTATTGGTGGAAGGAAACACTTCCCCTCCTTCCAGCCTCAGAGCCACCATCAAGCTGTTCAAGGAACTGGGGGTCCCCCTCTCCACCAAGAAGACAGAGGGGCCGGACACGATCATCACCTTCCTGGGTATCCAGTTGGATTCAGCTTCAATGCAAGCCAGTTTGCCGTCCGGGAAAATCCAGGACATTCTCACCCACATAGACGGCTATCTTCAACTCGGCACCTGCAACCGCAGAGAACTACAGTCCCTGCTGGGCTCCCGGAACTTTGCCATGCGCATCATACCCCAGGGTCGCTCATTTATTTCACGGCTTCTGCACCTCTTCCCCTTGTTCCTACACGACTCGCACAGATTGTCCCTGGATGCCCACGCTGCGGCTGATCTGGGAATGTGGAGGAGATTTCTGTCCACCTGGAATGGCAGGAGCTTGTTTCTTCCTCAGCTGTCGGACTCTTCCCCCTCTATCTGGTCAGATGCAGCATCTACCACAGGCTTTGCGGCCATATTTGGGGACGATTGGCTGTGGGGCAGCTGGCCTCCTGAGGTCCAGGGTCTGGAAGGATTCTCCACTACCTCAGCGCTTTTTGAGATCTATCCCATCGTAGCGGCTGCCGTGGCGTGGGGTCATTTATGGGCAAATCTGGCGGTCCGCTGCTACTCAGACAACCAAGCAACCTGCCAGATCATCAACAAAGGTCGTTCTAAATCCCTCACAATCATGAGGTTCATGCGAAGACTTACTTGGCTGGCCGCCTGCAATAATTTTTTCTTGCATTGTTTCCATGTCCCGGGGGTGTGCAATTCGGCTGCTGACAATTTATCTCGCTTCAAATTTCAGGCATTTCATCAGGATCTCCCATCAGCATCACCCACTGCCTCCAGCACCCCGTCATTTCAGCAACTCATTCTGGACTAGAGGCCATCATGCGGCATGGCCAGTCTTTGTCCCACTTTTCACTATCAGTTAATACACATAGAACATACAACAGAGCGTTCACGCTATTCAACAGATTCCTGGTAGAACACAACATCACGCACCCTTTCATCATGACGTCTGTTTTGGGATTTGCTTCTTTCTGCCACCTCAAACTCAAAATGTCATACAACACCATCAAACTATATCTTACTGGCATTCAACATCATATGCTAATCTTGCACCCTAACTACACCAGCTTCATGGCCTCCCACCAAATCAAAACAATACTCAGAGGCATTCAGAAGACGGAACCCGCACGTCCAGCCCAGAGGCTGCCCATCAACAGTCATGTTTTCAAAGCATTATCCGACTTGCTGGACGCCACGCCTTTTGATACAAATACCAACGCTGTCATCAAAACGGCAATTTACCTAGCCTTCTACGGGTTCCTGAGGCCCGGGGAATTCACTACAACCTCCACGTCCCAAACCTCACCTTGTCTTCTTGTCTCCCACTCATCTAAACACCTGGATCACTACGTCCTGACCTTACCTCACTCCAAGAGTAGTCAGCATTCACCCGTCAACATCTCATATTACCCCACGCACAACAAATGGTGTCCGGTGAGGGTTCTGGACACCTACAGTCAGCTTCACAAGTTCCTACCCTCTCAACCGCTACTCCAACTTCATGGGTCGGTGCTCACCACGACCACCTTCATGATCCATGTCAGGTCATTTCTCACCCAACTGGGCCTCAACGCTGCCAACTACTCAGGGCACTCCTTTCGCATCGGAGCTGCATCCACGGCCTCCAGTGCCAACATCCCTACTCATGTCATCAAGAAATTGGGGCGCTGGAAGTCATCCGCTTACGCACGATACATTCCCAATCCAGCGCAAGAATTGAGAGTGGCTTTCCAAAGCATGACGGGTTGAGCTATTCATGTATTTATTGGCTACAAATAAACGGGTTTATTTCCATTTTTGCCCTCTTCTTTCTTAGGCCTACCTCATCCTCGGTTTCGGCACACCACAACCGACTGCATTTCTTTCCCTGCATTCCAGGGTTCTTCACTGTACTACCGTAAGCACCTAACACAAGTATTAAGGCATTTGCCTGGATTTGTGGGAGGGGCTGAGGTCCGCCTCCAGCCTATTTAGGGCACCCCCCTTACATGGCTCCTGCACCGTCTGAGGTCTGAGCTTTGTCCCTCCCACCACTCCACTCATTTACAACTCATTTCTTTTATGTCTTTTCCTTGGGTGGGCCCTCTTCTTTCTTAGGCCTACCTCATCCTCGGTTTTAGCACACCACAACCGACTGCATTTCTTTCCCTGCATTCCAGGGTTCTTCACTGTACTACCGTAAGCACCTAACACAAATCTGGATAAATATATAGGGGCACCTTTATTAAGACTAGCGTTTTAGACACCGGTCTTAATAAGCCCTATACCGCCGGAGTAATGAAGAGCGCAAGTATCTACATAACTTTGATGGGTCCTAATTTAGGCGTATTTTTGTTTAATAAATGACCCCTATAGAGTCCTTCAGACACATGGCAAAATCCACCATCATCGATAGAGGCAACTGACAGACATATGCTACTATACAAATAAAAGTCAGACCCAACACACGTATTCTAAAGAACCTGGTTTCTGTCCAACCTACAATACCATTTGACTTGATAAAAGAAACGCCAAGAGTACTGACATTTTACTTCCTTCCCAAGATTTAGGGAGACTAATATTCCTAACTGTGTACACCCTCATTGAGATGGTGCTTCCTTCAGGAGGAAACTGTCCTACAAAACTGAGGGAACTATCCTGGCCACCATAAATGTTTAATCTTTATATTCCACACCAGGGAGGGTTAATAAAGAATAAAAAAAAAACTAGCTCTGAATCTGTGGTGGAGCTTACAAAATTCATCCTCACCAATAGCAACTTTTCATTTGGTGACTGCGTGTACCTACAGAAGACTGTTACAGCAATGGGAGGTACAGTGGCACCACAATATGGTAATCTATTCATGGCCACCTCGAGTGACTTTCTGTCCTCCTGCCCCATCAAACCTTTAGCTTTCTATTGTTTTATTGATATAATAATCATTTATACCGATTTCTGAACAACAACTGAAAACATTCCAGTCACTTTCATCCCACCCATACCGCCACCACTGCTGGATCCTATGATGGGATCAGGAGGCATCCCAGAATAGATGCCAGCTGTATCTAGCAGTATTTCTCTGTCCAACAGCCGGAATTTGTCCCGGAAAGCTGGCGGCATCCGGCCATGCCGGATTCAGTAAACTCCTGCAGACTGTTTCTCTGCTGAGATAGACTACTGGATTTTGTGCTGACGGACACTGAAGTAATGCGTCCTTCAGAACTCTTGGGTTCATCACATTAAGTGGTCAAAATACTTTCACGCTTCTTATCTATAACTGCTACAGTAAAATACTCTTATTGCTGTGCTTCACATCTTATGTCTAATTTACGGTAGGTTCACATCTGTTACACTGTGTTTCAGTAGTCTGTTCCAGCAGGGGAGCAGATTACCAGAATTATTGTGTCCGGCATAGCTGGACATGGCCGGGATCCCTATTCACTATGCCTGCCCAAAAAAAAAACTGCTGCATGCGGTGTTATTACTGTGGCAGAAAGCTGGCTTTTACGCTGGGAAACCACTGGTTTCCATTATAATGAATGGGGATCTGGCAATGTCCGGCTATGCCAGATACAACTACTCTGGTAGTCTACTCCTCTGACCACTGTATTCACCAGATATGAACAGAGACTCATCTTACTATTCCTGTGTACTTTTCTGTTTAAATATGTGCCTTCAGATACTGTTATACCATGCCTGTTAAGGAGACCTGAGTAGTCTTCAAAGCTTGTCATTTTGCCACCATTAGAGTGGTTTTACGGGATTTTAATATTGATGACCTATCCTCAGGTAATGAAAGGATGGCGGCACGTGGCCTTCCCTTCAACCAGCGGATTGGCGGTGGTGCCGGATTTCTGCCGATCTGATCCTTAGAATAGGTCATCAATATTAAAATCCTGGAAAACCCCTTTAAAATGTACCAGTGACTAAGGAGTCTCATTTTTGAATATTTTCTTATGATTTGTTAGCAGTGGGAACATCCTGTCACAGCCTGGTGTTAAACATGAAGAGATTGATGCAACAACTCTTCAAAGGATGAAACAAAGCATTGACTCTTCAGGTACGTCAACTGAGAAATTTCTAGATTTAAATACAATTGTTCCATTGTCTTATTGGTTGTGTTATTAAAGTCTTATTGGTTGTGTTATTAAAGTCTTATTGGTTGTGTTATTCTGATCTGATCGATGGTGCTGCTGTGGATGGGCCAGCGCCTCTACATAACTTCCGCGGATCCACCGCCAGCGCAGGGCCTAATTAAGACTGGTGTCTAAAACGCTGGTCTTAATGAATGTGCCCCAAAGTGGTAGACCTCGAGTCCCGAGGCAGTTACAGTTTCAAACTGGCATCAGTTAAAGAACTGTACATTGGGAACTTTATGAACGTTTCATTATTTTTGTTTTAGCATGTTTTCGATATTTAAAAACATTTTTTAGTATTTTATTATTGCAGGTGCTGATCAAGACATAAATTATATTGTGATAGACCAGTTCCAACCAACGTTTGGACCAGCAGTAAGTAAATGCATATTGTTATTTTTTAAATGAATGTTTTTGTTAATAAAATTTGAGAGGCCAACAGCACCAAAAGGCAGGACTATGCAGTCTACTAAGGGGTCATTGGTGTCCTTTTTGGGTTTATTTTACGACATTAACTGTGTAATATGAATGAAATGTTAACTTTATTCTGTGGGTCAGTATGATTAGGACAATACCAAATGTATACAGTCTTATGTTTTGCTAGTTTTTTTTTGGTCAACAATTTCTGAGTCATACGGCACTTTTTCTGTTTTTCAGAACGTGTTGAGGGCATGTTTATTTGTGGACTGAATTGACACTTTTATTGGTACAATTTTAGGATAGATATGTCTTTTATACATTTATGGCATATCCTTATTTGACGGGTTGTTTACCCATTTTGGACTTTCTGGCAGACCCCTCCCCCAATGCGGGTGGACTTGTAGAGGTACCTGTACCTTGCTGCTGGGTTCCAGCTCCTCTGCTGCCACTACAGACATCCGGTCTCTCCATGTCCAGATCCGGTTTTACATGCCATGTGGCCTCTGAAGCCAATAACTGGCAGCAGTGGTGACATGTCTCTCATACATCATGTCACTGGGTCATGTGACACATAAGGGACATGTCACCACTGCAGCCAGTCATTGGCTGCAGCGGCCGCGAGACCCATGTCAAACCTGATGTTGACTTGAGTAGACCAGAGATATACAGTGGTGGGGGGAGAGCGAAGAAACCAGAATCCAGCTGCGGGGATCAAGTAAGTATGATTCCCTCTCAGGTCGGGCCACTCTGGAGGGGGGCGAGGAAGCTCTGTCCAAAAGACCCCTGAGGAGTAAACAAACCCTTTAAGTTACATGCCGACATTGAGAGAAGTTTTTTGCAAAATTATCCTATTTTTCTTTAGATACAATTGTTCATAGCCTATTTACCTAAATTCATATCTTTTAGTAGATATGGCGATATTCCAATTAAAAAAATTATGGCATGTCTTCATGACATGTATGTATCTCAGGAACAGTCTTCCTGTGCCTTCCCATCCTTCTGCTGTCAATAGAGGTAGATGGCGGCACAAAATAACTGAATAAGGCCTCATTTGGGCGGCCGTGGCCGTATTGCGGCCCGCAAATGGGTCTGCAATTCCGGAGACGCGGAATGGAGTCACGGAGCGGAACTTTGGAAGAGTGCTTCCATGGTGTTTCTTTCCGTTGTTTCGCACCGCAAATAAATATGACATATTTTTTTGCAGTGCGGACAGACCACGGACTCATTCAAGTTGAATGGGTCCAGCAAGCTACATGGATGTTGCCCGCAATTGCGGTCCCCAATGCACAGAACGGCCGCCCAACGGCTGTGTGCATGAGGCCTAAGAATGCGTGCCCACATCTGCATTCACAGCAGGACATAGGATGCCCATTCTCAAGATAGATGCTGATCATAGAGTTGGAACCCAACCCGCACCTATTGGATATTTATGGCTGATCCTGGTAAATATATATATATCTACAGTTGCAAGAAAAGTATGTGAACCCTTTGGAATGATATGGATTTCTGCACAAATTGGTCCTAAAATGTGATCTGATCTTCATCGAAGTCACAACAATAGACAATCACAGTCTGCTTAAACTAATAACACACAAAGAATTAAATGTTACCATGTTTTTATTGAACACACCATGTAAACATTCACAGTGCAGGTGGAAAAAGTATGTGAACCCTTGGATTTAATAACTGGTTGAACCTCCTTTGGCAGCAATAACTTCAACCAAACGTTTCCTGTAGTTGCAGATCAGACGTGCACAACGGTCAGGAGTAATTCTTGACCATTCCTCTTTACAGAACTGTTTCAGTTCAGCAATATTCTTGGGATGTCTGGTGTGAATCGCTTTCTTGAGGTCATGCCACAGCATCTCAATCGGGTTGAGGTCAGGACTCTGACTGGGCCACTCCAGAAGGCGTATTTTCTTCTGTTTAAGCCATTCTGTTGTGGATTTACTTCTATGCTTTGGGTCGTTGTCCTGTTGCAACACCCATCTTCTGTTGAGCTTCAGCTGGTGAACAGATGGCCTTAAGTTCTCCTGCAAAATGTATTGATAAACTTGGGAATTCATTTTCCTTCGATGATAGCAATCCATCCAGGCCCTGACACAGCAAAGCAGCCCCAAACCATGAAGCCCCCACCACCATACTTCACAGTTGGGATGAGGTTGTGATGTTGGTGTGCTGTGCCTCTTTTTCTCCACACATAGTGTTGTGTGTTTCTTCCAAACAACTCAACTTTGGTTTCATCTGTCCACAGAATATTTTGCCAGTACTGCTGTGGAACATTCAGGTGCTCTTGTGCAAACTGTAAACATGTAGCAATGGACAGTAGTGGCTTCCTCTGTGGTATCCTCCCATGAAATCCATTCTTGTTTAGTGTTTTACATATCGTAGATTCGCAAACAGGGATGTTAGCATATCCCAGAGACTTTTGTAAGTCTTTAGCTGACACTCTAGGATTCTTCTTCACCTCATTGAGCAGTCTCGCTGTGCTCTTGCAGTCATCTTTACAGGACGGCCACTCCTAGGGAGAGTAGCAGCAGTGCTGAACTTTCTCCATTTATAGACAATTTGTCTTACCGTGGACTGATGAACAGCAAGGCTTTTGGAGATACTTTTATAACCCTTTCCAGCTTTATGCAAGTCAACAATTCTTAATCGTAGGTGCTCTTTTGTGCGAGGCATCATTCACATCAGGCAATGCTTCTTGTGAAAAGCAAACCCAGAACTGGTGTGTGTTTTTTTATAGGGCAGGGCAGCTGTAACCAGCACCTCCAATCTCATCTCATTGATTGGACTCCAGTTGGCTGACACCTCACTCTTGGAGATGTCATTAGTCTAGGGGTTCACATACTTTATCCACCTGCACTGTGAATGTTTACATGGTGTGTTCAATAAAAACATGGTAACATTTTATTCTTTGTGTGTTATTAGTTTAAGTAGACTGTGATTGTCTATTGTTGTGACTTAGATGAAGATCAGATCACATTTTATGACCAATTTGTGCAGAAATCCATATCATTCTAAAGGGTTCATTTTTTTTTGCACAGATATTCATACAGGCAGTATTCCGTATGTAGTGCTATAGAAACTTTGGGGGAGTTTATCAAGCCCTTCACTTGAGAATGTGTCTTCAAAATGTCACAAAATAGGGCATTTTGATTTTTTTGTCACTTGTGCAAATATTTTGCAACATTTTCATTTGTACACCACTTTACATCATTTCATATTTGAAAAATGGGTGGAAAAGTGGGTGTGGTTGACTATTTTAATTAGTTTTAGATTTATCGCTGTTGGGCGGTGGTGTAGAAAACTGGTGTACCATTTCTACACAAAAGATGCTCCAAATTTGACAAGCATTGCATGATTTGATAAACTTAGTGCAAAGTACGACAACTCAGACTCAAGGAAAACTGACTTCAAATGTTACCTTCATGTTAAATAACCCCGTTTTTTAAGCATCAGTAAGTTTTGAAGTGTAACTGCCATTTTTTTTGTTCTAAATGTGTACGGTCAGGGATAGGAAATGTTTTCCTTATGTACTTTATTGTTTTTATTTCTCGCTTGTATCATTGGGGGACACAGGACCGTGGGTATTTGCTGCCACTAGGAGGCGACACTAGGCTAGAAAGAGATTGCTCCTCCTCTGCCAGCTATACCCTCCCCAGCCAGGAGAGAGCATATCAGTTTTTAGCTTAGTGTCACAGGAGGCAGACCTCCCTGCATATTGCAGGGTGGCTTTTTATGTAATTCTCTTTATTTTTTTCCTTTTTCTTTCTCCTTAGGATGGGAAACAGTCACCTAGCCTCTCTGTTTTCCCAGGGTGTATAGCGGTGTCTGATTCCCTCACTGACCATCCTCCCCCTAAGAAGCCAATGTGGACCAGGGCAGCATCGCTCCCCTGCTTCCCCCCAGCCTAAGGGTCACCCATATCTCCAAGCCCTCTGTTCCAGCTTCCTGCCAGCTATGTGCCAGTGGCTGAAGGGGTGACCCTGCTGGTTCTGCCGGATGAAGGAGGAAATGGACAGCATCAGGTGGATGAGTATACGTCCCGCCATGCCTCCCCGCTCCGATGAGCGTTCCGTCCCTATAGCTGAAAATAGGGTCTGCCGCGGGCGGCAGTGACTCCGGCTCTGGTCCTACTTCCTCTGGCGGCTGATCGGCATACTCAGTGGTCGGCCGCGGCTCAAATTTAGACCCTAGCTTTACACCCGGACAGGCCACATGTGGTACCTCCCTCTGAGAGGAAGGGGCAGGGCTTCGCTTCCCGCCACAGCAGCAGGCTGTTCCTTCTCTTCTTCCCGCGCTTCTGTTGCTGCAACTGCGTCTCGGGAGGAGCATAGGACCTGGATAGCCTCTGTTTGCTGGTAGGACGTTCTTTACTCTCTCCCCAGCCTTGAGTCGGTCATTTCTTTGAGTCACGCTCGGACATATCCTCCATTTCTGGGGACGTCCTGTCCGAAGGGGAGATTGGTGATTCACTATCTGACATGGATTCGGAACAATCTTCTAAAGATTGCTGTCCAGGACACGTTCCAGGTGCAGGACGACCCTCCCTCCACTAGCCAGGGAGTGTCCTTTCTCCGCTCCAGGCAAACTCCAAAAGTGTTTCACTTGCATGATGACTTTTCTGTTGTCATTGCCAAGGCCTGGGACCACCCAGATCGTCTCTTTGCCCCGCCTAAGCGACTTGATTTACTATATCCCTTCCCGGCTTAGTCCGTAAGTAAATGGGCTTCCCCCCCCCACCCAAGGTGGATCCTCTGGTTGCACGTCTGGCCAAAAACACCGCCATTCCGGTAGCTGACGGCTCCTCCCTCCAGGATCCACTACACTGTCTGATGGAGACAGTGTCTAAGTCCCTGTTTGCAGCAAGTGGCTCAGCTCTGCTTCCCATTTTCGCCTCCGCTTGGGTAGCTAAGGCGGTCTCTCAATGGGCGCTCCGTTTGCATTAGAGTTTGGCGAAGTACCTCCCCCTAGCGGAGCTCCAGTCCCAAGCTCTGCAGATTGCTCAGGCAGGGAAGTACCTTTGTGAGGCTTCCTTGGACGCGGGTACTTTAGTTGCCCACTCTTCCGCCCTCGACATCACCTTTTTGGTTGCCGTTTGTTTGGTACCTGTCTGGATGAGATGATCTCAGAGGCTACGGACGGGAAGAGTACACACCTTCCCCAGAATAAGTCCAAGCGTACCCCTCCCGCTAGGTCCTCGTTTATACGGGGACATTCCTTTCGCTGCACCTCCGGTACATGGCCAGCTTCAGGGGTGTCTCCTGCTGCTACCACACAGGAACAGAAGAAAAGGCCGTTCTTTAAGTCTCAATCGGCCTGGAGGCCAAAGACTCAATCCTCCCATTCCTCGGCCACCAAACAGGCCTCTGCATGAAAGTGCGCCCCCACCCTCGCGGGTGGGGGGCCGTCTCCTCCTTTATCAGGGGATTTGGTGGGGCCACATCTCAGACGCATGGGCACTCGAAGTAGTCACATCAGGTTACAAAATCGAGTTTACCTCCCCCTCCCCCGGAGCGCTTCTTCCGGTCCCAGGTACCCAAGGAGGCAGAAAGGGCCTCCGCCTTATTCCAGACAATTCATTCCCTCCTAGCTTGAGGAGTGATCTCCCCGGTCACTCGGACAGAAAAATTTGCAGGGTTTTATTCAAACCTGTTTGTGGTTCCAAAGAAAGAGGGTTCAGTCCGGCCAATTTTGGACCTCAAAGTGTTGAACCAATTCCTCCGGGTTCAATACTTCCGGATGGAGTCCCTTCGCTCCGTCATTGCTTGACTAGATCAGGGAGGATTCCTTTCCTCCCTAGACATTCAGGATGCGTACCTACACGTCCCCATCACCCCGGCACACCAGCGCTTTCTCCGTTTCGCTTCCAGTTTGTCACCCTCCCCTTTGGGCTGGCAACTGCACCGCGAGTCTTCACGAAGGTCCTCGCTCCCCTACTTGCTCTGCTTTGTTCCAGGGGCATCACCTTGAGTATCTACCTGGACGACATTCTGGTAAAGGCAGCAACCTTGGCTCAGAACGAGGCCAGTCTTCATATCACCTTGGATACCCTCACTCAGTTCGGTTGGCTGGTGAATTTCTAGAAGCCCTCCCTGGCCCCTGCCAGATGACTCGCGTTCCTGGGGATGACCCTGGACATGGAGGAGGCGTTGATCCACCTCCCTGTGAACAAGCAGCTGGCACTCCAGCGGTCAGTTCGTCTGCTTCTCCATCGCAAACGCCCATCTTTCCGTTACTGTATGCAAGTCTTGGGGGCTATGGTCACTTCCTTCGAGGCGATTCAATTTGCACAATTTTTCTCCCGTCGGCTCCAACTAGGGATCCTGACTCGTTGGGACAAATCACTGACTCCCTGGACCGTCACATCGTTCTGCCCACACAGGTGCGTCTAGCTCTCAGGTGGTAGCTCCGGACCCCGACTTTGCAGTTGGGGAAGTCTTTTCTCCTGGTCTCGTGGACAATCATTACCACCGATGCCAGCATTCAAGGATGGGGAGGAGTCTTCCCTCCCAGGAAGGTCTAGGGCTTATGGTCTCAATCGGAGTCCAATCAACATCTTGTCTCTCCCTTCTCCATTGGGCCCCTCTTCTGAAGGGCCAGCCATTACGGATTCAATCCGACAATGCCACGGCTGTGGCTTATATCAACCACCAGGGGGGTACCTGCAGCCCTGCGTTAAGAGAGTCGGCAAAAATCCTGAGGTGGGCGGAGCTACATGTCCCAGCTCTTTCAGCAGTGTTCATTCCGGGAGTGGAGAACTGGGCGGCGGATTTCCTCAGCCGGACGACTCTGGACCCGGGGGAATGGTCCCTGCACCCGGAGGTGTTCGAACAGATCTGTCTCCGGTGGGATCGTCCGGAGGTGGACTTGATGGCGTCCAGGTTCAACCGCAAACTTCCCACCTTCTCTCGCACAAGAGATCCCAAGGCATGCGCCGCAGACGGCGTGGCTGTTGAAACCGCCATTTTTAAACAGCAAGGTTTCCCTGATAGGGTTATTCACACCATGATCTGAGCCAGGAAACCAGCCTCATCCAAAATTTACTACAGGACTTGGAGCTCCTATCTTGGCTTCTGTGAGAAACGTAATCTCCCTCCACTACGCTTCTCTCTTTCCACTATTCTCTCTTTTTTGCAATCAGGTTTAGAATTGGGACTTGCTCTTAGCTCCTTAAAGGGTCAAGTGTTGGCGCTGTCCATTTTGCTTCAGCGCCCTCTAGCTTTGAAAGGCCCAGTTAAAACCTTCCTAAAGGGGTGGCTCATATTATTCTCCCCTATCGGCCCCCCTTGCCTTTTGAACCGCTACGGACAGTGTCCATCTTTCCTGGAAGGTTGCATTCCTGGTGGCTATCACGTCCATCAGGCGCGTCTCAGAGTTGGCAGTGCTTTCCTGTAGGGAACCTTTTTTAGCGATTCATCAGAATAAGGCGGTGCCCCGTCCCATACCTGCCTTTCAACCGGAGGTAGTATCGGCCTTCCATGTTAATGAGGACATTGTCCTCCCTTCCTTTTGCCCAGCTCCCTCGCATCCTAGGGAGCATTCTCTTCACAAGTTTGACATGGTTCGAGCTCTGAGAATCTGTCAATCTCTAGCTCTTTCCGCCACACAGATGCTTTATTCGTGGTTCCTGACAGTCCTCGTAACCGATGTGCCGCTTCTAAGGTGACGATTGCCAGGTGGATACGCTTAGCAATCACCGAGGCATACAGTTCCCGGGCAGGACTCCGCCCCCTGGAATCACGGCCCACTCAACCAGAGTGGTTGGTGCTTCCTGGGCCCGCTTCCATCATGCTTCAGCTGTCCAGTTGTGTAAGACGGCAACGTGGTCTTCCTTACACACGTTCACGAAATTCTACCAGGTGAACTCTCTGGCGTCGGCAGATGCTGCCCTGGGCCGTAAAGTCTTGCAGGCAGCTGTGTCCTGAGCGTCCGCGAGGGCAGTTTTTCCATGGGCGAGTATTGTTTTTCCCTCCCCGTGGACTGCTTTGGGATGTTCCACGGTCCTGTGTCCCCCAATGATACGAGCGAGAGAAGGAGATTTTTGTTGACTCACCTGTAAAATCTCTTTCTCGCTGAGTTTATTGGGGACACAGTACCCACCCATTGTTTGTTTTTTCCATTGTTACCGCACATGGCGGTGGTTGGTTATCGGTTGGGGTTCAGTTTTTGTTCGTACCTACTGACGTAGGCGGTGTTCTGACTGTGTTGTCACAAACTGATAGCTCCTCCCCTGCCATCTATACCCTCCTCAGCTAGGAGTAGCAGAAAAGAACTGACAACACAGTCAGAACACCGCCTACACCAGTAGGTACGAACAAAAACTGAACCCCAACCGATAACCAACCACCGCCATGTGCGGTAACAATGCAAAAAACAATGGGTGGGTGCTTCGTCTGTCCCCCAATGAACTCAGCGAGAAAGAGATTTTACAGGTGAAACCACAAAAATCTCCTCCTTTTTTTTTTTCTTTTTTATGTGAAAAATTGCTTTAAAGTTTCCACTCTAAATGAGCGTTGCGAAGCGCATATCCATCTTTACAGTCAGCGCTGCGCTGTACTGTGACGACGGCTGGGGTTAATTCTTTTTCCCTCCCTGCTCCCTCCTACACACATATAAACATCTGTGCTATATAATGTATTTATATACTCTCTCTTCCTGTCTTTACTCTTTCAACACTGATCAGCATGGCCAGCGCTGATAGTGAATAATCTTTTAGTATCCCTGGCACGCAGGAAACCAGCTGCCGGGAAATGCATGAGAGTCAGTAGTTAGTTCTTGCTATTGAGGAGGAGAAACAAGGATAAACTGATTTACAGTATATGGGTACATTATATGTTATAAATCCGCTTCTTCCTGTCTCTCCTTCTTCTCAATAGTGAGTGCTTACTGCCCACTCATGTATTTCCCGGCGGCCAGTTGGTTATTAAGGGCATCGGGGATACAGAAGGATTATTCACTGTCAGCCTTGGTCATAGCAGGGAGTGGGGGCTCAATCTCATCATAACCTCAGCAGAGACTCTGCAAATCCTTCAGACAGCACATGGCTTTTCACTGTATGTGCGCCTCCAAGAAAAGCACTACAAACTCCTTACCAGGTGGTACATGACCCCCGCACTTTTGTATGTCAGGGGGCTATCAAATGTGAAAAGATGCTGGTAGTGTGGGGATGATGTGGGCTCCCTCTCGCACGTGTGGTGGACATATCCTTTGATCTCCACAAGATGTCATTAGAAGGATCGGTTCTGGTGACTCTCAGTACGATGGCCCTAGCTAGACCTAGCAAATGTTACTCCCCCTCCAAAAAGAATGTTATTACGCATTTTATTGCGACTGCAAAGCCATTGATTCCCCTGCACTGGCTATACTCAGCCTCTTTCATTTCAGGAATGGATGGCGAAAATTAACCAGAGAGAACACATGAGAAATTCCTAAAAAGATGGCCGATGTGGCAGTTAATTGCTGACACATTATGAGAGACAGCCTTATAGCTGAATGTACCATTAGGCAGCTGACGGGGTTGTTTAGTTTGCCCCACCACAAGATCAGACGTGATTTCTGCTGATTGGACTCTTAGGCCTATTGCACACGACCGTATGGCTTTTTCAGTGTTTTGCGGTCCGTTTTTCACGGATCCGTTTTTTGTTTCCGTTATG
Organism: Bufo bufo; assembly: GCF_905171765.1. Lineage (NCBI taxonomy): Eukaryota > Metazoa > Chordata > Amphibia > Anura > Bufonidae > Bufo > Bufo bufo. The sequence continues at coordinate 75,177,681 of NC_053399.1, forward strand.
TTTCCGTTTCTGTTTCGTTTTTCCGTTCCGTTTTTCCGTATGGCATATACAATATAGAGTAATTGCATAGAAAAAATTGGGCTGGGCATAACATTTTTAATAGATGGTTCCGCAAAAATGGAACCGATACGGAAGACATACGGATGAATTTCCGTATGTGTTCCGTTTATTTTGCAGACCCATTGACTTGAATGGAGACACGGAACGTGATTTGCAGGCAATAATAGGACATGTTCCATCTTTCAACGGAACGGAAATATGGAAACAGAATGCATACAGAGTACATCCGGGTTTTTTTTGCGGACCCGTTGAAATAAATGGTTCCGTATACGGACAGAATACGGAACACAAAAAACGGCCTGTAAATGGAAAAAAATAACGGTCATGTGCATGAGGCCTTATGCAGTGTTATGTTTGTACAGCGGCATACAAGATATTATGATATGCTATATCCCTATCCCGCCTTCCTTTTCCCTACTCCCCTTATCTTTTCTTCACATATCGTCTCTTTTTTTTATATATATATATATATATATATATATATATATATATATATATATATATATATATAATTTTTTTTTTTTTTTTTTTTTTTTTTTACTTATCCTGACATACAACTGACACAGCACTACTGATTCCGCATTTGGTGGTGGACGAAGAATCTTGACAATAAGAAGAACTTCCGTTCTAATGTTCTGGATTGTATACCATTTGTTGTATTCTTCATGCTTATTTTTCTGTATTGCACATAATTGCCTTCCTTTGACATACATAAAAAATGTCTTAAAAAATATCAGGGAGACAGGAGGGCAGAGGATATATATATATATATACACACTGTATATAGTATATAGTTGATACAGTTAAAAAAAGACATACTGGTAAGCAGAGGTCGCGCTACATTTTTTCTGGAAGAGTAAAAATACTCCTCTTACCATTTTTGAGGAGTATTTTCAGCCGATGAGGAGTACAAAAGTTACAGTAATTCAAATAGTTAATATGAAGGCCTACATAACATTAAGGGGTTGCTATTTATGCAGGGAAACCATTACTAGTCCTCTAGGACGGTCTACCATGCATAAATAGCAAATTTAGACAATTTTAAATTGCGCTGAGGGGTCGGTACCACTGAGGTCACTGTTGCGCTGAGGGGTCGGCACCACTGAGGTCACTGTTGCGCTGAGGGGTCGGCACCACTGAGGTCACTGTTGCGCTGAGGGGTCGGCACCACTGAGGTCACTGTTGCGCTGAGGGGTCGGCACCACTGAGGTCACTGTTTCGCTGAGGGGTCGGTACCACTGAGGTCACTGTTGCGCTGAGGGGTCGGCACCACTGAGGGGTCGGCACCACTGAGGTCACTGTTGCGCTGAGGGGTCGGCACCACTGAGGTCACTGTTGCGCTGAGGGGTCGGCACCACTGAGGTCACTGTTGCGCTGAGGGGTCGGCACCACTGAGGTCACTGTTGCGCTGAGGGGTCGGCACCACTGAGGTCACTGTTGCCCTGAGGGGTCGGCACCACTGAGGTCACTGTTGCCCTGAGGGGTCGGCACCACTGAGGTCACTATTGCGCTGAGGGGTCGGCACCACTGAGGTCACTGTTGCGCTCAGGGGTCGGCACCACTGAGGTCACTGTTGCGCTCAGGGGTCGGCACCACTGAGGTCACTGTTGCGCTCAGGGGTCGGCACCACTGAGGTCACTGTTGCAGTGATTTTATCAGGTTTAAAGGGTTTGTCCTGTTCTGGGGGTAATGTGGCTGTTGGGGTTATGACTTATGCACAGACTGTGGCGGCTTCCTCTAATTACAGAACAGGCTGTCTCCGGTTGCTATAGGTAACAGCTGTACTGTACTCCTCAGTCCTCATGACGCACGCTGCCTGCACATTAGGAGCTGTACACTACAGATAAGGGCGGGAAACTAAAACGTTGTCGGTGACACAACACTCACCATGCTGCCGGCCGTCACTTATGGGTAACCTGTGCGAAATGTGGCGTTACCGGACAGTTACTACTAGCAGGGCTGGTCCCTGACAGGGCGCACACAGCGGACGAGCACCGCTATAGCTCACATATCCATGTGTGTTCATAGCCGGATTAGACTCATACAGCATGTGAGGCTGAACAAGTTAAAACAAGGCACTGCAGCAAGGCCACTTACCCCGCCAGTGACGATCGCGTGCACCTCCTTCCTTTCTTCAGAGCGGTGTGCCATAAGCTCCGGCAGCCCGCTCAAACTAACCAATCACTAAGCTCCTTACTGTAAGGAGCTTTGTCATTGGTTGTTTCAGGCAGCAGCCACATCGCTGCGCTGCCCGTGCCGTTCACAGCGCTCACTGCACTGATGAATGGCAGGGAAAAGTCTAAGGCGTATTGGTACGCCTTAGACTTTTTCCAGGGAGTAAAATGGCCTGAAGAGGCGTCTATGACGCTTGTACAGGCGTTATTGCGACCTCTGCTGGTAAGTCCATCAAATTCAGCCAAGGGATAGGTGGGGATGTGAATTTTAGAAAAAGGGGAGTGAGACTCAGATTTCTACAAATTTTCATAAGCATTAATGTTGTTTACTTTTAAGAATTCATCTAAACCCATTTTAAAACTGTCCACTGTTCCTGCTGTGACCACGTCCTGAGGAAGTCTATTCCACAGATTCACAGTTCTTACAGTAAAGAGGCCTTAACCCCATCCCGACATGTACAGCGGATGTCGGGTCTTTAAAGATGGAGCCCGCTCCTGAACGGAGAGAGCACCATAGCCGCAGAGTGCCTGCTGTTTCATACAGCAGACACCCGCTACTAATGTCCACGATTGGCGGTAATGTCGACAGTGGACGTTAAACCCCTCCGATGGCATGGTCAGATGTGACCACGGCATCTGTGATTGCTAAAATCCAGAAGTGAGTGCTTCCGAGTCAGGAGTTCTTTCACCCTGTGGAGATCTGGGAAAGCATCCTATGCTAATAATGAATCTGAACCTGTACTGGGCTTACAGGCTCATTATTTGTAAATCACAGTTCATGCCAGCAGGTGGCAGCACTGAACTATAGAATAGTGGAGCAAATTCCATTATTCTATACAAGTTGCAATCTGATGATTGCAAGTTGTGGTCCACTTGGGGATAAAAAAAAAACAATAATAATTCAAAAATATTAAAAAAAATATAAAAATTCAAACCACCCTCCTTTCTCCAAAATAAAATAAAAATGTATGAACAATTTTAAAAAAATAACATCATGGGCATCACAACGTGCGAAAGTGCCCTTACTATTAGAATATAAAAAAAACATCCCGTAGGTTGAACAGCATAACTGGGGGGGGGGGGGAGAACATCAAATTTGCTGTTTTTTCATCGCTTTACTTGCAAAAAAATTTAATAAAAAGTGATCGAAAATTCATACACACCCCAAAATGATATTAGCGAAAACTATATACTATCTTCCTGCAAAAAATGAGCACTCACACTTTTCCGTAGACATAACTATAAAAAAAAGTTATAGGGGTCAGAATGTGGCGATGACCAGAATTTTTATTTATTTTTTCAAAGTATATATTTTTTTTTCAGTATCCATGAAAAACTATACATAAGTGGTATCGCCATAATCGTACTGACCTGGAGAATGCAGAGCACAAGTCAGTTTTACCGCATAGTGTACGACGTAAAACTGTGGCGGAATTGAATTTTTCTTATTTTTTTTAAAATTCCACCCTATTTAGAATTTTTTTTCCTGCTTTTCACTATATTGCATGCAAATTTGCATTTGTCCAGCAAAAAACAAGTTCTCATGTGACAATGTGAATGGAAAACTAAAAAAGTTATGCCTCCGGGAAGGCAGGGAGCGAAAAACTGAAAATCTCTGTATCAGGAAAGGGTTAATCTTGAATTTAAGCATCACACTGGTCTGCTCTATAGTGCTGGTTTCCCCTCGAATCATGCTGCTATGAGAAAAGAAAACCATAAACAGGATGTTTTTCTCCTTATAAGGGACACATTGCGTTGGGTTTATTAATACTTTTGTAAAATTTAGACAGCGTAAACCTAGACATGACAGCCAAAAGATGTGCCTGATTGATTCGCCCTACTCACCACAACTTTTTGCTGAACACCTGGTCTCGCATCCACCCATTATGGAGGGGAGGTTATGGAGATTCCCATACTACTTGGCAGATTCTAATTATTTCAAAGCCTGTTTTAGGCAACATTAGCACAACTATCTGGATGACCATGCCATCCATGGTAACAATATTCCAATGTGGTGGGTCACTACAAAAGTGGTAATGAGAGGCCACCTCTTCAGTATCTCCCGTAGAAAGCAAATATAAAAGTGAAAATTTGATGAACTAGATAAGTCTATGCTGCAGGCACAATCTGGGTTTGTCTTGTCCCCTTCCACTGAGACACAACCGGCATACGTCATAAAACAACCCTCCAATTGCAAAATCCTGTGACTGGCGCCATTACTTCTAATTGTTCAGATATGTAGTGACTACTATGAAATTCTCTGCAGAGCAGCCCCTGCTAACCCCCTTTCCCCACCAAATATTAATTATTTTCTAGACTCTGTTATCAGGGAGGAGAAGGTGTGAGGCCCATTTTTGTGCCATCAAATGGTAAAACGCCAGGTCCAGATGGCCATTTAGCAGAATATTACAAAATCCTATCCCCTGATGTAATACCTGTCCTCACTAGGCTATTTAACTTGATTTTTACTCATGCAACTCCTATTTGTTTTACTGACTCCTGAATGGTACTTTTCCCTAAATTGGGCAAAGATCCGCCAAAGGCTCAATCCTACCATCCAATTTTATTGCTTAACCATGATAATAAACTTTTGTCAAAAATATTGGTGAATTATTTACAGCCAACACTCCCTAATCTCCTCTGCACTGCCCTGACAGTAGTGCTACTGGCGCAGTATACTGTACTGCCCTGCGGTATTTGGTTCTGCTGGGGCAATATATTGTGCTGTGCTTTGGTATTTGGTTCTGCTGGTGCATACAGTTGCAAGAAAAAGTATGTGAACCCTATGGAATTATATGGATTTTTGCACAAATTGATCACAAAATGTGATCTGATCTTCATCTAAGTCACAACAATAGACAATCACAGTCTGCTTAAACTAATAACACACAAAGAATTAAATGTTACCATGTTTTTATTGAACACACCATGTAAATATTCACAGTGCAGGTGGAAAAAGTATGTGAACCCATAGACTAATGACATCTCCAAGAGCTAATTAGAGTGAGGTGTCAGCCAACTGGAGTCCAATCAATGAGATGAGATTGGAGATGTTGGTTACAGCTGCCCTGCCCTATAAAAATCACACACCAGTTCTGGGTTTGCTTTTCACAAGAAGCATTGCCTGATGTGACTGATGCCTCACACAAAAAAGCTCTCAGAAGACCTACGATTAGGAATTGTTGACTTGCATAAAGCTGGAAAGGGTCATAAAATTATCTCTAAAAGCCTTGGAAAAGGTCAGCACTGCTGCTACTCTCCCTAGGAGTGGCCGTCCTGTAAAGATGACTGCAAGAGCACAGCGCAGACTGCTCAATGAGGTGAAGAAGAATCCTAGAGTGTCAGCTAAAGACTTACAAAAGTCTCTGGCATATGCTAACATCCCTGTTAGCGAATCTACGATACGTAAAACACTAAACAAGAATGGATTTCATGGGAGGATACCACAGAGGAAGCCACTGCTGTCCAAAAAAAACATTGCTGCACGTTTACAGTTTGCACAAGAGCACCTGGATGTTCCACAGCAGTACTGGCAAAATATTCTGTGGACAGATGAAACCAAAGTTGAGTTGTTTGGAAGAAACACACAACACTATGTGTGGAGAAAAAGAGGCACAGCACACCAACATCAAAACCTCATCCCAACTGTGAAGTATGGTGCTGGGGGCATCATGGTTTGGGGCTGCTTTGCTGTGTCAGGGCCTGGATGGATTGCTATCATCGAAGGAAAATGAATTCCCAAGTTAATCAAGACATTTTGCAGGAGAACTTCAGGCCATCTGTCCACCAGCTGAAGCTCAACAGAAGATGGGTGTTGCAACAGGACAACGACCCAAAGCATAGAAGTAAATCCACAACAGAATGGCTTAAACAGAAGAAAATACTCCTTCTGGAGTGGCCCAGTCAGAGTCCTGACCTCAACCCGATTGAGATGCTGTGGCATGACCTCAAGAAAGCGATTCACACCAGACATCCCAAGAATATTGCTGAACTGAAACAGTTCTGTGAGGAGGAATGGTCAAGAATTACTCCTGACCGTTGTGCACGTCTGATCTGCAACTACAGGAAACGTTTGGTTGAAGTTATTGCTGCCAAAGGAGGTTCAACCAGTTATTAAATCCAAGGGTTCACATACTTTTTCCACCTGCACTGTGAATGTTTACATAGTGTGTTCAATAAAAACATGGTAACATTTAATTCTTTGTGTGTTATTAGTTTAAGCAGACTGTGATTGTCTATTGTTGTGACTTAGATGAAGATCAGATCACATTTTATGACCAATTTGTGCACAAATCCATATCATTCCAAAGGGTTCACATACTTTTTCTTGCAACTATATATTGTACTGCCCTGCGGTATTTGGTTCTGCTGGTGCATATATTGTACGGCCCTGCGGTATTTGGTTCTGCTGGGGCAATATATTTTGCTGTGCTTTGGTATTTGGCCCTGCTGGTACCTGGTATTGTTGAGCCCACCTACTTTTATAGGTAGTGTCCAGACGTGGTGCCTAAGGTGGCCCCAGCTATAAATACAGCCCTGTCTGTTAATGAGTAGCAGACTTTCATGCTAAAGTCTTATACAGATCCCATGTTAGATATTACTTTACTATGTATTATTATTTTTATATTTGACTTGTATTTTGACCTGTACTTTTTTTTAATTGTTTTTAATAAATAATATATATATATATAATATATAATCTTGGGGTAGTCCTGCAGTATATTTATCTATTACCAGGAGTAGTCCTGCAGTATATATCTGTTACTAGGGGTAGTCCTGTAGTATATTTATCTGTTACTAGGGGTAGTCCTGTATTATATTTATATATTACTAGAGGTTGTCCTGCAGTATATATCTGTTACTAGGGGTAGTCCTGCAGTATATTTATCTATTATTAGAGGTAGTCCTGCAGTATATATCTGTTACTAAGAGTAGTCCTGTAGTATATTTATCTATTACTAAGGGTAGTCCTGCAGTATATTTATCTATTACTAGAGGTAGTCCTGCAGTATATTTATCTGTTACTAGGGGTAGTTCTGTAGTATATATCTGTTAATAGGGGTACTCCTGCAGTATATTTATCTATTACTAAGGGAAGTCCTCCATGTGTATATATCTATTACCAGGGGTAGTCCTGCAGTATATTTATTGATTACTAGGGGTAGTCCTGCAGTATATTTATCTGTTACTAGGGGTTGTCCTGCAGTATGTTTCTCTATTACTAGAGGTAGTCCTGCAGTATATTTATCTATTACCAGGTGTAGTCCTGCAGTATATTTATCCATTACTAGAGGTAGTCCTGCAGTATATTTATCTATTACTAGAGGTAGTCCTGCAGTATATTTATCTATTACTAAGGGAAGTCCTGCAGTATATATCTGTTACTAGGGGTAGTCCTGCAGTATATTTATTGATTACTAGGGGTAGTCCTGTAGTATATTTATCTGTTACTAAGGGTAGTCCTGCAGTATATTTATCTATTACTAGAGGTAGTCCTGCAGTATATTTATCTATTACTAGAGGTAGTCCTGTAGTATATATCTGTTACTAGGGGTAGTCCTGCAGTATATTTATCTATTACTAAGGGTAGTCCTGCAGTATATTTATCTATTACTAGGGGTGGTCCTGCAGTATATTTATCTATTACTAGGGGTGGTCCTGCAGTATATTTATCTATTACTAAGGGTAGTCCTGCAGTATATTTATCTATTACTAAGGGTAGTCCTGTATTATATTTATATATTACTAGAGGTTGTCCTGCAGTATATATCTGTTACTAGGGGTAGTCCTGCAGTATATTTATCTATTATTAGAGGTAGTCCTGCAGTATATATCTGTTACTAAGAGTAGTCCTGTAGTATATTTATCTATTACTAAGGGTAGTCCTGCAGTATATTTATCTATTACTAGAGGTAGTCCTGCAGTATATTTATCTGTTACTAGGGGTAGTTCTGTAGTATATATCTGTTAATAGGGGTACTCCTGCAGTATATTTATCTATTACTAAGGGAAGTCCTCCATGTGTATATATCTATTACCAGGGGTAGTCCTGCAGTATATTTATTGATTACTAGGGGTAGTCCTGCAGTATATTTATCTGTTACTAGGGGTTGTCCTGCAGTATGTTTCTCTATTACTAGAGGTAGTCCTGCAGTATATTTATCTATTACCAGGTGTAGTCCTGCAGTATATTTATCCATTACTAGAGGTAGTCCTGCAGTATATTTATCTATTACTAGAGGTAGTCCTGCAGTATATTTATCTATTACTAAGGGAAGTCCTGCAGTATATATCTGTTACTAGGGGTAGTCCTGCAGTATATTTATTGATTACTAGGGGTAGTCCTGTAGTATATTTATCTGTTACTAAGGGTAGTCCTGCAGTATATTTATCTATTACTAGAGGTAGTCCTGCAGTATATTTATCTATTACTAGAGGTAGTCCTGTAGTATATATCTGTTACTAGGGGTAGTCCTGCAGTATATTTATCTATTACTAAGGGTAGTCCTGCAGTATATTTATCTATTACTAGGGGTGGTCCTGCAGTATATTTATCTATTACTAGGGGTGGTCCTGCAGTATATTTATCTATTACTAAGGGTAGTCCTGCAGTATATTTATCTATTACTAAGGGTAGTCCTGCAGTATATATCTATTACCAGGGGTAGTCCTGCAGTATATTTATCTATTACCAGGGGTAGTCCTGCAGTATATTTATCTATTACCAGGGGTAGTCCTGCAGTATATTTAGCTATTACCAGGGGTAGTCCTGCAGTATATTTATCTATTACTGGGGGTAGTCCTGCAGTATATTTTTCTATTACTAGGGGTAGTCCTGCAGTATATTTATCTATTACTAGGGGTAGTCCTGCAGTATATTTATCTATTACTGGGGGTAGCTCTGCAGTATATATCTATTATTAGGTGTACTCCTGCAGTATATTTATCTATTACTAGGGGTAGTCCTGCAGTATATTTTTCTATTACTGGGGGTAGTCCTGTAGTATATTTATCTATTACTAAGGGTAGTCCTGCAGTATATTTATCTATTACTGGGGGTAGCTCTGCAGTATATATCTGTAACTAGGTGTAGTCCTGCAGTATATTTATCTATTACTGGGGGTAGCTCTGCAGTATATATCTATTACCAGGGGTAGTCCTGCAGTATATCTATTACCAGGTGTACTCCTGCAGTATATTTATCTATTACTAGGTGTAGTCCTTCAGTATATTTATCTATTACTAGGGGTAGTCCTGTAGTATATTTATCTATTACTAAGGGTAGTCCTGCAGTATATTTATCTATTACTAGGTGTAGTCCTGCAGTATATTTATCTATTACTAGGGGTAGTCCTGCAGTATATATCTATTACCAGGGGTAGTCCTGCAGTATATTTATCTATTACCAGGGGTAGTCCTGCAGTATATTTATCTATTACCAGGGGTAGTCCTGCAGTATATTTATCTATTACCGGGGGTAGTCCTGCAGTATATTTATCTATTACTAAGGGTAGTCCTGCAGTATATTTATCTATTACTAGGGGTGGTCCTGCAGTATATTTATCTATTACTAGGGGTGGTCCTGCAGTATATTTATCTATTACTAGGGGTGGTCCTGCAGTATATTTATCTATTACCAGGGGTAGTCCTGCAGTATATTTATCTATTACAGGGGTAGTCCTGCAGTATATTTATCTATTACCAGGGGTAGTCCTGCAGTATATTTATCTATTACCAGGGGTAGTCCTGCAGTATATTTATCTATTACCGGGGGTAGTCCTGCAGTATATTTATCTATTACTAAGGGTAGTCCTGCAGTATATTTATCTATTACTAGGGGTGGTCCTGCAGTATATTTATCTATTACTAGGGGTGGTCCTGCAGTATATTTATCTATTACTAAGGGTAGTCCTGCAGTATATTTATCTATTACTAAGGGTAGTCCTGCAGTATATATCTATTACCAGGGGTAGTCCTGCAGTATATTTAGCTATTACCAGGGGTAGTCCTGCAGTATATTTATCTATTACTAGGGGTAGTCCTGTAGTATATTTATCTATTACTGGGGGTAGTCCTGCAGTATATTTTTCTATTACTTAGGGTAGTCCTGCAGTATATTTATCTATTACTAGGGGTAGTCCTGCAGTATATTTATCTATTACTAGGGGTAGTCCTGCAGTATATTTATCTATTACTAGGGGTAGTCCTGCAGTATATTTATCTATTACTGGGGGTAGCTCTGCAGTATATATCTATTATTAGGTGTACTCCTGCAGTATATTTATCTATTACTAGGGGTAGTCCTGCAGTATATTTTTATATTACTGGGGGTAGTCCTGTAGTATATTTATCTATTACTAAGGGTAGTCCTGCAGTATATTTATCTATTACTGGGGGTAGCTCTGCAGTATATATCTGTAACTAGGTGTAGTCCTGCAGTATATTTATCTATTACTAGGGGTAGTCCTGCAGTATATTTATCTATTACTAGGGGTAGTCCTGCAGTATATTTATCTATTACTAGGGGTAGTCCTGCAGTATATTTATCTATTACTGGGGGTAGCTCTGCAGTATATATCAATTATTAGGTGTACTCCTGCAGTATATTTATCTATTACTAGGGGTAGTCCTGCAGTATATTTTTCTATTACTGGGGGTAGTCCTGTAGTATATTTATCTATTACTAAGGGTAGTCCTGCAGTATATTTATCTATTACTAGGGGTAGTCCTGTAGTATATTTATCTATTACTAGGGGTAGTCCTGCAGTATATTTATCTATTACTGGGGGTAGCTCTGCAGTATATATCTATTATTAGGTGTACTCCTGCAGTATATTTATCTATTACTAGGGGTAGTCCTGCAGTATATTTTTATATTACTGGGGGTAGTCCTGTAGTATATTTATCTATTACTAAGGGTAGTCCTGCAGTATATTTATCTATTACTAGGGGTGGTCCTGCAGTATATTTATCTATTACTAGGGGTAGTCCTGCAGTATATTTATCTATTACTAGGGGTAGTCCTGCAGTATATTTATCTATTACTGGGGGTAGCTCTGCAGTATATATCTGTAACTAGGTGTAGTCCTGCAGTATATTTATCTATTACTAAGGGTAGTCCTGCAGTATATTTATTTATTACTAGGGGTAGTCCTGCAGTATATTTATCTATTACTAGGGGTAGTCCTGCAGTATATTTATCTATTACTAGGGGTAGTCCTGCAGTATATTTATCTATTACTGGGGGTAGCTCTGCAGTATATATCTATTATTAGGTGTACTCCTGCAGTATATTTATCTATTACTAGGGGTAGTCCTGCAGTATATTTTTCTATTACTGGGGGTAGTCCTGTAGTATATTTATCTATTACTAAGGGTAGTCCTGCAGTATATTTATCTATTACTAGGGGTAGTCCTGCAGTATATTTATCTATTACTAGGGGTATTCCTGCAGTATATTTATCTATTACTGGGGGTAGCTCTGCAGTATATATCTATTATTAGGTGTACTCCTGCAGTATATTTTTCTATTACTAAGGGTAGTCCTGCAGTATATTTATCTATTACTGGGGGTAGCTCTGCAGTATATATCTGTAACTAGGTGTAGTCCTGCAGTATATTCATCTATTACTGGGGGTAGCTCTGCAGTATATATCTGTAACTAGGTGTAGTCCTGCAGTATATTTATCTATTACTGGGGGTAGCTCTGCAGTATATTTATCTATTACTGGGGGTAGCTCTGCAGTATATATCTATTACCAGTGGTAGTCCTGCAGTATATTTATCTATTACTGGGGGTAGCTCTGCAGTATATATCTGTAACTAGGTGTAGTCCTGCAGTATATTTATCTATTACTGGGGGTAGCTCTGCAGTATATTTATCTATTACTGGGGGTAGCTCTGCAGTATATATCTGTAACTAGGTGTAGTCCTGCAGTATATTTATCTATTACTGGGGGTAGCTCTGCAGTATATATCTATTACCAGGGGTAGTCCTGCAGTATATTTATCTATTACTGGGGGTAGCTCTGCAGTATATATCTGTAACTAGGTGTAGTTCTGCAGTATATTTATCTATTACTGGGGGTAGCCCTGCAGTATATATCTATTACCAGGTGTACTCCTGCAGTATATATATATTGCTATTATTTTCTATAATTGTGTAATTTTTGATGCTGTTTTGGACAAGTTTTCCATACGAAGCTGCATCATTTAGAATGAAGATGCTGGAAGCTTTGTGATTCTTCTAGAGAATTTTGAGTATGAAGTTTCTTGAAATACTAACATATTCCTGTCTTAGCATTGAATAAAGTTCATGCGCTGTAAGTTTTCTCAAAGTGTTCCCTCTAGTGGTAGCATATCATGAGTAGCTAAGTCAACATATGAGGTTATCTTTCTTGCTTCCAAATTCATTCTTACCTTTAGGCTGGGTTCACACTTGAGCGCATTTTATATGCGCGTTTTTGTCGCACGTTTTTATGCGCGTTTTTTGCAATAGTAAACGCGCGTTTGACGCGCGTTTGTGTGATTGACTGCAGTGTCCTATGGCATCAAAAGCGCGTCAAAACGCCCCAAAGAAGCTCAATAACTTGTTTGAGCGTAGGGCGTTTTTCAGCGCGTTCAAACGCGCTGTAAAACGCTCAAGTGAGAACCAGGGCCATAGGGAAGCATTGGTTTTCATGTGTTGAGCGTTTTACAGCGCGTTTGAACGCGCTGTAAAACGCTCAAGTGTGAACCCAGCCTTAAAGTAAGATTAATTGCGTTTAGCTTTTTCTCCAGACTGCAGATTGAGATCCATACCCTCTCCTATCTCGAACTATAAAGTACTTGTGCTGTATAGAATATGAAAAAAAAAGGGAAATCGGTCCAGCTCACTAAACCAGCAGGCCGAATGTCTCAGTCCATAGATAAGGTGTAAAACTCCAGCCACAGGTAAACATATCCAAAATACAGAGGTTCCGGCAACACGTCATTGAATCCCTCAGATGCCGCGTTCATTGCTGATTGCGGCATCTGAGGCTACAATTTACGCCTTTCAGAGTTAATCAGGCTAAAAAAATTAAATAAATACTCACCTCATCCATTTGCTCGCTTAGAGGCCGTCATGGCCATCTTGATTGAAGACACTGCGCAAAATCTTGCGCAGTGATGTGATGAAATTATTATGCTGGCGGGGGCGTGGTGATGTCATCACTGATGAGGTCACCGCACCTGGCCAGCACGATGACGTCATATGTCAGCCTGCACAAGAGTTTGTGCAGCTTCTGCAATCAAGATGGCCGCGACAGACTCTTTACGCACAAATGGATGAGGTGAGTGTTTGTTTTTTTTTCCAACCGCAATTTCAGGAAAATTTAGATTCGTTATAATGAAGCGCAAGGAAATTCTGCCTCACAGCAAATAAAATTTTTACTGAAATACGGATCGAAGTCAGTTAGTTTGGCTTAGATTCGCTCAGCACTAGTGACATCACACAGACGGGATGGATCAGAATACCGAAGTGAGGCTGAGATTTACTACAGGAACCTATGGTCTGATTGCCTGAGCTGCCGCTGCTAATGAACACGCACTGTGGATCCATACTGCTGATCTCCATAGCTCTATCTCTGCTGACGTTACAGATATATCTGGCACTCTCTTTTTAATTATATTTTTATTTCTTGACTCATTAGCTAGGCAGCAAGTGTAAACTCCTGATACAGTATGGCTGTGGTTGTCTGTATTCACCAGTACTTTTTGCTAGGGATCGACAGATTATCGGTTTTACCGATATTATCGGCCGATATTCAGGATTTTGACAGTTATCGGTATCGGCATCTATTTTGCCGATATTCTGATAACGTATGGGGAACACAGATCGCGCTGCTCATCGCTCTCCGTGTTCCCTCAGCAGCACAGGGGAGAAGGAAGCAGTGTCTCCCTCCCCCTGTGATGCCGCTGCCGCCAATGAGAGGAAAGAAGACAAGAGGAGGGGAGGGGCTGTGGCCGCTGCGCCACCAATGATGTTGACTTACTCATTCATTCAAATTGAACAGGAGGCGGGAGCTGGCTCCAGAATCACATAGCCGGCTTCCGACCTCTATGAGCGGTAGTTAACCCCTCAGGTGCCGCGGATCGCAGCTACCGCTCATAGAGGTCGGGAGCCGGCTATGTGGATCTGCAGCCAGCTCCCGCCTCCTGTATATGAATAAATGAGAGATTTATCTTCATTGGTGGCGCAGTGTGGCCCCCCAGTATTAATCATTGGTGGCGCAGTGCGCCCCCCACCCAAGCCCCCCCAGTTTTAATCATTGGTGGTAGTGGCCACAGGGTCCCCTCTCCCCTCCTCCTCCTCCGATCGGAGCCTCAGCTGTGTAAGCCTGGGGCTCCGATCAGTTACCATGGCAGCCAGGACGCTACTGAAGCCCTGGCTGCCATGATAAAGCTCCATGCTGCTGTGTGCACAAAGCCCAGAGCAGCAGGGACAGTGTGAGATCCTATTCACTCTGATAGAGATCTATCAGGGTGAATAGGACAAGGGTTCTAGTCCCTAAGGGGGTTAAAAGTTAGTAAAAAATAAACACCAAAATATTAAGTAAAAATAAAAAAGAAAGATTTACGGCAAGCAGATCCGGCAAAACGTGTGCCAACTGATCGCAGTTGTAAGCCTGATCAGGGTCCTGATCAGTCTTAAAAATGCTTGATCAGTCAGAAAAATGCATTGAAATGCCGAATCTGTCTTTCCGGTGTCATCCGGCAAAACGGACCCAGCATTTATTTATTTCATGCCAGATCCGGCACTAATACATTCCTATGGGAAAAAAATGCTGGATACAGCATTCAGGCAAGTCTTCAGTTTTTTTGGCCGGAGATAAAATCGTAGCATGCTACGGTATTCTTTTTTGCCTGATCAGTCAAAACGACTGAACTGAAGACATCCTGATCCATCCTGAACGGAATGCTCTCCATTCAGAATGCATGGGGAGAGTGATGGTCAGTTCGCAGTGTTCACCAGCGAACACATGCGGGCTGCCATCTTTAGTAAGGTAGACTCACCCGTCCGGCGATGCACAGGTAAGTCCTTACCTGTGCCTGTGCTGGGATCCGGTCTGAAATCAAATGCAGTCACTGGGAGCAGGCAGTTCTGAGAACAGCCGCCAGGGGCCTTTATCGGGCTGTTCTCGGAACTGCCTGCTCCCGGTGACTGCATTTGATCTCAGACCGGCTCCCGTCACATGGAACAGGTAAGGGCTTACCTGTGCATTGCCGGACGGGTGAGTCTACCTTACTAAAGATGGCAGCCCGCATGTGTTGGCTGGCGAACACTGCGAACTGACAATCACGGCATGGGGATAAAGCTGATCAATTATTTTCCGGCATTGAGCCCTTTTGACGGAACTCTGTGCCGGAAAGGAAAAAACGCTAGTGTGAAAGTGCCCTAAGCTGAGAGGGCATATTTAAAAAATCCATGAGGTTGATTGTCAGGCTTGTAAATATGCGCAAAACGGCAGGTGAAAAAACGTGTTTTTATGCTAAAGTTCAAGAGGAGATGACTGCATAGAACAGCCCGAGGGACAAAGTTATAACAAAGCAAAGCACATACAATAGAGAAGACCGCATGGCCATTTCCCTTACATGTATCATCCCCTGGTTTGACATTTACATAAAAGCAACTCCTTCCATTCCACATAAAATAACGTACGACTGGCACCACTAGAAAAGCAAAGTGGTTTCTACTTTCTTAAACTATACAGAACTGTGGCTGTTGATGAAAATCGAATGAATTGTATTGATTTAAAGTTTTACTTTTTTGTCAGATTAGGCATCTCCAGAATCAAAAAGTACTGGGTTTAGCGACTGTTGCTCTGAATGTGTCTCGACATGGAAAGCTTTGCTGGCTACAGGTAAGAAGAGATTGTTTTCCTTCTATATTGTGGTTCCAGATTATTTCGTGTACTGGTATGCACGGATGAGAGGGAGTGAGGAACTGGGAATGTGGACAGGAGCCTATAGAAATGAGGACAATCCCATCTAGCACGACCAACGTCCCTGCACTGTTAAAGGCAGACAAAACTGCCCTACAAGCAAGAAGCCAATGTTTGTGATATAACTTTGTGAAGTCTAAATTTTAATGTCTGATTTACCACAAGCAAAATAAATTGTGAATCTTGAACTGTAGGGGCCTGTTCACACTGAGGTTTGTTATGCTGATTTTGTTGCGCCTTCCTTGTCCGAATCGGCAGCTTCCTATGTATTTCAATGAGAAGCAGCACTTGCTCTTGTTTTCTGCACCAGAAAAAAAGCAGCATGCCCTACCTTGGTGCAGACTCCATGCTGAATCTCCCATTAAAATAAACAGTAAGTGGTAAAAAAAAACACAAAACACAATTTGCACCCAAAACTGCGAACAGAAAGTGCAGTTGTGAAATAAACTATACACCACAAAATGGCGCAAAACACCAAAAAAGCTTAAAAATCGGTGTAGATTCCATGCTAATTCTTTGAGGCAGTTTTTGAAAATCCATTGTGTGAATGTACCCAAACCCTTTATCTGTGGTCACTAGGGCTTAAACGATTCATCGATGTAAAAGATGCAAAAAAATCCTCGATGCAGATTTGTTTAAATCATGTGACCACGGAGCGCGAGTGAAGAGAAGCCTCTCACTCACCGCTCTGTGGCCTCCTGTCCGCACCGTGCTGGCAGAGCCAGATTAAGTGCACACATCGTCAGCCGGAAGAAGATGTGGTCCGTCTCCTGCGTACTCCATGTCAGCGCACTGCCAGGAAAGGTAAGTGTAAGTTAGCAGGGGCCTGATGACGCTGGTGGACATGGATGGAAATGGCATGGAGGCACTGGGGGAGTGGGAGACGGGACATGGATGGCATAGAAGGGCTGATGGTGCTGGGGGACATGGCATGGAGGGGCTGATCTGATGGCACTGGGGGAATGGGGGACATGGTGGATGGCATGGAGACACTGGGGGAGGGGGACAGATGGTAATGGAGCTACTGGGGGAGGAGGACATGGCAATGGATGGCATGGAGGGGCTAATCTGGTGGCATTGGGGGAGTGGGGGACATGGTGGATGGCATGGAGGCACTTGGGGAGGGGGACATATGGCAATGGATAGCATGGAGGCACTGGTGGAGGGGGACATGGCAATGGATGGCATGGAGGCACTGGAGGAGGGGGACATGGCAATGGATGGCATGGAGGGGCAGATGGCACTGGGGGAGTGGGGGACAAGGCATGGAGGGGCTGATCTGATGGCACTGGGTTAGTGGGGGACATGGCATGGAGGGGCTGATCTGATGGCAGTGGGGGACATCACATGGCATGGAGGCAGTGGGGGACATGGCAATGGATGGCATGGAGGGGCAGATAGCAGTGGGGGACATGGCATGGAGGGGCTGATCTGATGGCACTGGGGGAGTGGGGGACATGGCATGGAGAGGCTGATCTGATGGCAGTTGGGGACATCACATGGCATGGAGACACTGGGGGAGTGGGGAACATGGCAACGGATGGCATGGAGGGGCTGATGGCACTGGGGCAGTGGAGCTCAAGGCACTGAGGTGGGGGACAGCTGAAGGCACTGGGGGAACAGAGCTGATGGCACGAGGGGGGGAAGCTGATGGCACTGGTGGATAGTGGAGCTGATGGCACTGGGGGAACGCAGCTGATGGCACTGGGGGAACGCAGCTGATGGCACTGGGGGGAACGGAGCTGATGGCACTGGGGGGAACTAATGCACTTAGGCTGATTCTACAGGGGGGAATGAAGGGTGTTGGGGACTGATGGTAGGGGGTCTGTTGAGTTTTTAATAAAGGAAAACAGTCTATTAATTTCTATTTTTCTCATTAGAGTACTAAATCGTAAAAATAATCAGTAGAAAACTCAATTGCTAAAATAATTGTTTGCTGCAGCCCTAGTGGTCACGCTGATGGGACTCATTATCTCCATATACCACAGTGGACATATATTAACCCCCACCTTCCATTGTAAAATTCTCAAAACTTACCATACTAAAATTACCATCTCTGAAAAAGTGCTCAACCCTTATTAACCCCATTCTCATCCAGTGGTCTGTGTCTGGAACTTTCCCCACTTCCTCCAAATTTAATTTCCCCATGACCCTTTTCCTTATATCTCTCCATAAGCGAAAAATCGGTGGGCTTGACCCTTAAGGAATAGGCCAGTTTTTGTTTTCCATTCACGTAGCCATACGAGGGCTTTTTTTTTTTTGAGGACAAGTTGTATTTTTATTCTAATCATTTAATTTACCTTATCTTGTCTTAGACTATGGGAGAAAAAATTAGCAGTGATTTTTGAAAAAAAAACCACAAAAAAAAACACCACACTCCGCAAATTTATTATTATTATTATTTTTTTATTTTTTTTTTTATTCACAAGAATAATTAAAATAAATCACAGCAATAAAAACAATTAAAATATAAAAAATAAAAATTGATAAATATTGCAATAATTACACTCAATGGTATATGTTGAGATGGAATTCAATACAGTTGTGCAGATAATCCATGCAATAGGTAAACTCTGATTGAAGGCATCTTACTGAGGAAGAAGTCAGATAATTCACAAGACTTCGAAACGCATCTGGGAGGAACTTTGGCTTCGGGATATCTATACTTAGTATGCGCTGGAGAAAAAGATACGAAAACAACATTTAATCAGCTGATTCGACATCTAAAATTTGAAATCCCCGCTTAGCCGGCAAGCTACGACTCTCACCACGTGATTAATCGAAGGAGTCGACGACAACACGAGGGACGCCGAATGTGGATCGAAAAAATTGTTCACACTGAACTAGAGGTGATACTCAATAAGAAAGGCTGGAAACGGGGACAAGCGAAAAGACCCCCACTGATGTTTAGTGTGGTCACGCCTTATACATAAATACCTCGCAGAGAACCAACTGAACAGTGAGTACCTCCGAAATTAAATCGTGTGATAACGAATATACACAAATCGAATATATGCATACTGCTACACTGACTCGAATATCTAAAGTCTACATATTGAGAATTCGAGATAGAAAGCTAGTGTTTTATCGATTTGGGAAAAAAACACAACAAGGAGAATTGTTCATATGAATTATTAATCCCGATAGTTTATGGAGTACTTAGTGGACTAAAGTGCTATATGAACTGTTTGCTTTACCCCATTATATTGAACATCCATTGGATCAAAGTGCAATGATGGATTAAGATGCCTTCAATCAGAGTTTACCTATTGTATGGATTATCTGCACAACTGTATTGAATTCCATCTCAACATATACCATTGAGTGTAATTATTGCAATATTTATCAATTTTTATTTTTTATATTTTTTGTATTTTAATTGTTTTTATTGCTGTGATTTATTTTAATTATTCTTGTGAATAAAACCCTATCTTTTGCTGCATCACTCCAGATGTCCGAGTGCCTATCCAATCTTAACTTTTCTGCTATTTAATTTTGGTGACTGTGAGGGCTGTAAGTCACGATACGACCACCGGTACCATCCACTTGGAGGTAGAGCCACCTTAATACTCATTGATCCATTTTTAATCACTTATTTTGTTTTTTGTGGGGGTCAAGGTGACAAAAGCTTGGCATATTGCAAAGTGTTTTTCTTTTACGCCATTCACTGCGCAGAAAAAATAGTTTTTTCATTTTAATAGTTCAGACATCGTGAAACCAATTATGTTTATTTTACCAATTATTTTGTTTAACACCTGAACACTGTCTTGGCCAAGGGTACATTCACATGACAGTGAAAAAAATTGCGAATAACCCCTTAGTGTAGGAGACTGTGTCATGGCGGGTCTGCGAGTCCCTCGTAATATGGCTGCTCAAAACAGGCAATTGTCCATACTGGAGTTACAGGTGGTTTGGCCTCTGTTTTCTTTCCTGTAGGCATACAGGGAGTGCAGAATTATTAGGCAAGTTGTATTTTTGAGGATTTAATTTTATTATTGAACAACAACCATGTTCTCAATGAACCCAAAAAACTCATTAATATCAAAGCTGAATATTTTTGGAAGTAGTTTTTAGTTTGTTTTTAGTTTTAGCTATTTTAGGGGGATATCTGTGTGTGCAGGTGACTATTACTGTGCATAATTATTAGGCAACTTAACCAAAAACAAATATATATCCATTTCAATTATTTATTTTTACCAGTCAAACCAATATAACATCTCAACATTCACAAATATACATTTCTGACATTCAAAAACAAAACAAAAACAAATCAGTGACCAATATAGCCACCTTTCTTTGCAAGGACACTCAAAAGCCTGCCATCCATGGATTCTGTCAGTGTTTTGATCTGTTCACCATCAACATTGCGTGCAGCAGCAACCACAGCCTCCCAGACACTGTTCAGAGAGGTGTACTGTTTTCCCTCCTTGTAAATCTCACATTTGGTGATGGACCACAGGTTCTCAATGGGGTTCAGATCAGGTGAACAAGGAGGCCATGTCATTAGATTTTCTTCTTTTATACCCTTTCTTGCCAGCTACGCTGTGGAGTACTTGGACGCGTGTGATGGAGCATTGTCCTGCATGAAAATCATGTTTTTCTTGAAGGATGCAGACTTCTTCCTGTTCCACTGCTTGAAGAAGGTGTCTTCCAGAAACTGGCAGTAGGACTGGGAGTTGAGCTTGACTCCATCCTCAACCCGAAAAGGCCCCACAAGCTCATCTTTGATGATACCAGCCCAAACCAGTACTCCACCTCCACCTTGCTGGCGTCTGAGTCGGACTGGAGCTCTCTGCCCTTTACCAATCCAGCCACGGGCCCATCCATCTGGCCCATCAAGACTCACTCTCATTTCATCAGTCCATAAAACCTTTGAAAAATCAGTCTTGAGATATTTCTTGGCCCAGTCTTGACGTTTCAGCTTGTGTGTCTTGTTCAGTGGTGGTCGTCTTTCAGCCTTTCTTACCTTAGCCATGTCTCTGAGTATTGCACACCTTGTACTTTTGGGCACTCCAGTGATGTTGCAGCTCTGAAATATGGCCAAACTGGTGGCAAGTGGCATCTTGGCAGCTGCACGCTTGACTTTTCTCAGTTCATGGGCAGTTATTTTGCGCCTTGGTTTTCCCACACGCTTCTTGCGACCCTGTTGACTATTTTGAATGAAACGCTTGATTGTTCGATGATCACGCTTCAGAAGCTTTGCAATTTTAAGAGTGCTGCATCCCTATGCAAGATATCTCACTATTTTTGACTTTTCTGAGCCTGTCAAGTCCTTCTTTTGACCCATTTTGCCAAAGGAAAGGAAGTTGCCTAATAATTATGCACACCTGATATAGGGTGTTGATGTCATTAGACCACACCCCTTCTCATTACAGAGATGCACATCACCTAATATGCTTAATTGGTAGTAGGCTTTCGAGCCTATACAGCTTGGAGTAAGACAACATGCATAAAGAGGATGATGTGGTGAAAATACTCATTTGCCTAATAATTCTGTACAGGGTGTATTGGGGAAAAAAGGGGTTTCATGATGGACCATGGGTTAGTCAGGGCCTGGAATAGATCTTCACAGTGCTGGACTGGAGTCTGGACTTGTGACGTTGCTGGTCACTCAGGTCACAGAACAAAGCAGGGACAAGGTATTTTGGTACCCAGGCAGACTAGGCAAATGGTGCCCCCTTTATAAAAATAATTAAAAACTACCTTACTTGCTAATAAATGAAAAACATTTTACAAAATGCAGACACAGAGTAATTTATTTACTATGGTCCCAGCTGATGTTTATCCGACTGCTGCAGAGCCTCCTAATACACACCTCAGCAGCTTCAGTACCTCCTAATACACACCTCAGCAGCTTCAGTATCTCCTAATGCACACCTCAGCAGCTTCCGTATCTCCTAATACACACCTCAGCAGCTTCAGTATCTCCTAATGCACACCTCAGCAGCTTCAGTATCTCCTAATGCACACCTCAGCAGCTTCAGTATCTCCTAATACCCACCTCAGCAGCTTCAGTATCTCCTAATACCCAGTAGAAATGTGAATAAGTGGTTGGCTCACAATTGGCGGCTATGATGGGTGCTGCTAACTCAACTTGGGTGCCCAGCCCAAAAACAGATAAATACCAAAAGAAGGGGAGTGAGCACTCTCAACACTCGGACCACAGGATATTGGGATCAATACGATATTTAATAGGACCTGATGGATCCAATCACATACATATAATAAAATTGATACATAAAAACACTAAAATTGATCGGTACCGATGTATACACTGACAAGGGATAAATAACACAATTCAGTAAACCAATATAGCATTCAAGTTTCTCCTGGTACTGGTAGTACCACGAAAAAGTGTCCAGAGTAAAAGGCCACAAGTGGACCCTGTAGGACCGCAGACCGCCTCTCAGAAAAGTAGTGATCACGGACAGTTTGCAAAAAGTCTTTTGGCAGAACTGAAAGATTGCTAAAAATTAGGATTAGTGAACATATTTCGAATATTAAAAAGGGGTACGTGAAACATTCACTCTCCAAGCACTATGACGAAGTACATGGCAGGGACCCGTCCAAATTATTTTTTGTAGCGCTGGAAAAAATTAACAAGCATTGGAGAGGGGGTGATTTTATTAAGAGGATGTCCAGAGCTGAATCGAAACTTATATATGAGTTTGGCTGCTTACTGCCAGCAGGCCTCAATTCAGATCTGGAGATTTTTGGTTTCCTATAGGGTGGTGTTCCCGTCTCTGATGGAGGATCCCATGTTTTTGCCATTACCTGGCACTGGGATCCACCCTCGGAGTAGGGATCACCGCCCATGTCATCTGAACCTCATTATCTGTCCCGATCCTCTTTATCAAATTATAAGCATAAATTTTCAGCCAAGGGATCTTATAAGTATTTTAAATCACAATGAAGATTTATAAAGA